>NC_142340.1:20617500-21217500 GCF_054954075.1 Amborella trichopoda
TTGGAATGAAATTAGATTACCTGAAAGGTCGAACCTGCAGGAGGAGGTTCCTCCTCAGCCTCTTGAAAATAAAGAGGTAGAACAAATAATTGAATATTTTAATGGAGAAGTAGAAATACATTTCAACTCCTTAAGACGAACAAGGATTAATCTAGCAGATGTGCCCCCTAGGATACTAGTGTACTCTATGTTGAGATCACACCCCATGTGGATGATGTCACACCTCTCTTAATGACCAAAAACACCCTTACTAACAAAATATTCCATTTACAAAACAAGGCTATATGTATGTCCATAATTTATTGAGTACAATTATAAAATGCTTTATAGTGTGAGCATACACACACACACACACACACACACACACACACACACACACACACATATATATATATATATATATATATATATATATATATATATATATATATATATATATATATATATATATATATATATATATATATATATATATATATATATATAATCATTTTAGAATGCTACTTGTAGAAATGTATCTTGATGTACTAACTTTTTACGCCGAAGTATTACACACTTTAGATATTTATTGTACATGACACTTGCTTCATTATCTATGTAATACTTGCAGGAGACACTTGACAACCAAGATAAGAGTTCCATTGAACCTCCAATGTCTCTGTTCAGATATATGATTCGCCTCCTTCACAACAAAAAGAGTAAATATAACCCTTATTTTTCAGTAACCCTTAAAGAAGAGTGGAACTTTGATTCTCCATATTTTAGGAGCATAGGGTTGAAGATACACCATTTTAGTTTGTGGAGGGATGCATGATCCAATCATTGTACTACTTATGAGGTTCTCTCTCGAACAATATATTCCTTTAATATTACAACCACCCTCCAAGAAATCATGGTCTTGAGGTTACCAGTGCTTTATGCCTCTATGCAGCATGGATTCTGAGGGCTCTATAACTAACTCCTTGAATAGGTTAGCTTCCTCCCCATGGTTTTGGGTTTTGGGGTAACCTATAGAAGCTTGGATATCTAATGATCCTCAAGTTGTGGTGCTGGCTTTAGAGGTCCCCTAACATGTTCAAGGTGCAATAACGGACAGGATCCGAAGAGGCTTTCGTTTTTTATTTTCTGACAAGAGCAAATATATTGCAATCCTTTAAAATCATAACAAATACAACAATCAGGCAATAGTTACAAAAGATGTAACCATAGACCAATACAAAAACGAACACTAAGACCAAAATACAATATCAATATCCTCTCACTCTTAGGTCTATATGCATATACAACATCTAGGAAAAAGGTCATATAAGTGTGAGGATATAAACTCTCAAACTAGGGCACACCTCGAAAATTTCACTAGAAGAGCTTATTTTGATACCCAAATATCCTCAAATTGATCATCTCGGCCTCAACATGTATGGACATGAGAAAAAAAAATGGATTTAAAAGTTTTGAAATAGTGCAACATGTAATATATTTTTGGACCGTCAATTTTCAAGATTTTCAAGATTTCATAGATCTGCTCAATCTATATCATTTTTTAAGCTTTAAATTTTATAATTAGAGATAAAAATATATTTTAAGGCTATCAGAAAAATTTTGCACATTGAAACAACACTTTTTAAAAAGAAAAACAATAACAATTTCATTCCATCATTCAATTATTACACATACATCAACCTGATAAGATCAAGGATATAACCAATACATGAAATCAAAAAATAAAAAACCTACCACACTTATACAACAGCTAACTCATCAGTAATGACACCAATTTTCGTTAAGCTATCAGCTTCCACATTACATTCTCTAAAAACAGGCACAAAAATAATTTCAATTTGTTCACAACAGTCTATAATTTCACGCATCATCTCATGAAGCATAGGCAGATACAATGACTTCTTTTTAACCCACTTAACAGTGTTCATGGAATCTCCCTCCACAATTATTGGTTTTGACATCCTCCTAGCCAATTTCACCCCTTGTTACAAAGCTCTTAGTTCATCCTAATTTGTCGTAATCACACCAGCTGGCCCAAAGTATTTTAGCAACACCAAACCATTCTGATCACGAAACAAACCACTAGTCCCTGCTGGCCCAAGGTTGCCTATTGAAATTCCATCAGATTGAGCTTGATCCAACCTTCCTCAAGAACTTTCCATATTCCTATCCTTTTCTTTCAATTATCTTTCTTCTATAAGAATATAAAAGTTATACATTAAATCCACTCAAGATATATCATGCCATTCTGCGTTTATAGCCAACCATTCAACCTCAATTGCCCTTTTAGATCTATCTTCAAAGCACCTCTAGTTTCGCTTTTTCCATACTTCCCAAACAACAACTGCCTTAACCACTTTCCAAATGATTCTTCGTTTCTTCCCAAATCTATTTGCTAACCAATTATTGAAAAAACTTCTATGCTCCATACCCATATTGACATCAATTCCTAACAAAGCAAAACACCATAACCAAATAGTTTTGGTATAGCCACAGTTAAAGAGTAGGTGATATATGGTTTCTTCATCATTTTTCCACAATAAACACACATTTGGTAATGTCTTTCCATGCTTCCTTAACACATCAACAATTAACAGACTTCTGAGTTCAGTAGTCACAAAAATACTCTAACCTTCAGTGAAACAGGCCATTTCCACATTTTTTTGAGCTTCTACATCAGTCCACCTTAGTCTATTATTGAATAACAGTTTATAAGCAGAGCTCACAGTAAAAATCCCACTTTTACTTGGCTCTCAAACAACCTTATCTTCCTCTTCATGCCAATAAAACTACTGTTGCAGCAACATTAAACATTGAGTATACTCATCACTAACCCTATTACCTACCCTTCGATATGAGTATCTAATGTCCCAAACTGCATTAAAGCATTTTCTTTCAACCAACTCAGTCTCAGCAATCGTCTTACTCCTTGATGTAGTTTTCGTAAAAAGGTGAGGGAATTAGATTTTAAGGGGAAGCCCTCCAATCCACTTCTGCTATCAGAATCGAGCATTCATCCCAACTCCAGCCACCATTTTAGAGTAGCTTAGGAAGAATGATCTATGTGCCACACTATCGATACCACACTTCTCGACACTATTTGAAGGCGCACTTTACTTTGATTGCTTAGAGTCTCGGCTCTATACAAACCACACCCTAACATATATCACACACCATTTACAAACATAAATTATTTTAATAAATCAATATCTCATGACTATGTGCACCTTCTTCTTCTTCTTTGACAATATCCGAAATATTATTGAAATAATTTGTGGTTACAACGTACAGTTTATATCATCACAAACAATCAAAGCATCCAACAAAGCCCCTTTCTTTGCCAATGAATCAACCACCTCATTCCCTTCCCTATAGATATGTTGAAAAGACACTCGCAAAGTAGTTGTTATGTCAATAACCTACAACCAAATCTGATGAAGTTGCTACAACACTTTTTGCGCACACTTACACCACATAATAGTATTTAAAGAATCTCCCTCAGCCAAACAAAAGTGCCCCCTCAATCTTTCAATAACAAGCTTTAAGCCTTGTAATAGCGATGCCATCTTAGCCAAGTTAGTGGAAACCAAATCTTGAGTTTCTTATCTTGTATATTACAAGATATTACACAATATTAAGTTTCTTATATTGAGTTTCCTATTTTGTGGGATTATTATTATGGTGAGATTTGTTCCTTAAAAGGCAAAAATTGTCACTCTATAAATGTCTGGTAAACCAGAGTAATCCCGGTGAATAAGAATCTGGTTTACCCTCCATGGATGTATGCACCATTGCCAAACCACGTATATCTTATTGATCTTGTTGATTCTTCTTCTCTCTCTCTTTCGTTTCTATTTCTTTTTATTATAATTTCTACATGGTATTAAGCATGTGATAAGAATCATACTTGGGACATTGTCAAGCTACCTAAATGGAAGAAAACAGTTGGATGTAGATGGGTTTATAAAATCAAATATAATAGTGATGGGTCTGTTGAGAGACATAAAACCAAGTTGGTAGCCAAAATATTTACCCAAACTTATGGAGGAGCCTATAAAGAGCCTTTTGCACCAATTCCCAAGATGAATATTGTTTGCGTTCTTTGTCTATCGTAGTTAATTATGGGTGGTCTCTGCATTAGTGAATGTTAAAAATACATTCTTACATGGTGACCTGAAAGAAGAAGTCTATATAAATCTTCCTCTAAGTCATTCTAAAGAAAAGGAGAAAGGCCTTGTATGCAGATTAAAGAAGGCTTTGTATGGACTTAAACAATCACCTCGGACATGGTATGCCAAATTCAGCATAGCCTTGATGAGTATTGGGTTTCATAGAAGTTCAAATGATTATTCGATGTTCACAAAAAGGAGAACTTCAAGTACAACAGTTATACTCATTTATGTGGACAATACTATCACTACAGGTAATGATAAATAAAGCATCATGAAACTCAAAAATTATCTTCACAAGAAATTTGACATCAAGGATCTTGGTCAACTAAAGTATTTTCTCGGCATTGAAGTAGCACATTCAAAAAATGGATTATTCATTCCTCAAAGAAAATATGTATTAGATCTGTTGAAAGAAACTAGAAAACTAGAAGTCAAACCCATTGATACCCTTGTTGATATTAATGACAAATTTAATTTAACAAATGGAAAATCTCTTGAAGATGTGGGCCGCTTTCAGAGACTTGTAGGAAGATTAATTTATTTGACTATGATACAACCAGATATAATGTATATGGTTAGTCTTGTGAGTCAATTTATGTATGCTCCTAGATCATATCATATGGAGGTTGTCAATAGAATTCTCATATATCTTAAGTCATCACTCGGCAAAGGTGTTTGGTTGAAACTGAATGGTCACACTAATATTATTGGTTATTCTGATGTTGACTGTGCAGGTTGTCCAATTGGACTACTGGCTATTGTACATTGGTCCGAGGAAACTTAGTTACTTGAAAAAGCAAGAAACAAACTGTAGTTGCTCGATCCAATGCAAAGGCTGAATATAGAGGTATGGCTTCAACTACAAGAGAATTGATGTAGCTAAAACCTGCTTGGAGATATGGGGTTCCCAATAGTCAATCCAATGGAGATGTTTTATGATAATCAAGCAGCTATGCATATAGACTCCAATCCAGTTTTTCACAAAAGAACCAATCACATAGAAGTTGATTGTCACTTTGTGAGAGAAAATGTTCAGTCAAAAATTATTAGTACTATTTATATTTGAAGTGAAGACCAACTTGCAGACATGTTTACCAAAGCTATTGCAAAGGCAAAGTTCCATTAGATACTATCCAAGTTGGGCTCTATTGATATCTATGCACCAACTTGAGCAGGAGTATTGAGAGTTATAGAAACTAAATATTGAGTATTTTTATCTTGTATATTACAAGATATTACGCGATATTATGTTTCTTATATTGAGTTTTTTATTTCTGTAGGATTACTATTGTGGTGAGATTTGTTTCCGAAAAAGCAAGAATTCTAACTCTATAAATTTTTAGTAAGCCAGAGTAATCCCTATGAATGAGAATCTAGTTTACCCTCTGTGGATGTAGACACCATTGCCGAACGACATATATTTTGTTGATCTTGTTGATTCTTTTTCTCTCTGTTTCATGTCTGTTTCTTTTAGTAAAATTTCTACAATGGCTACTCCACACGAGCCCACATAAGCAAGGATTATAGAGCCTTACAGTCCCTAATAACTCCACCAATCGAACTTTCATTCTTGCAGCACTATCCATCACCTCTTCCAATAGCAATTCAAAAGACCAGGGCACCTCCATCTTTTCAAACACCAATTAGTCACAAAATCACTTACCATAACTTCACCTTGGAAATCTTCAACTAACGTCAAACCTCTGCAGTAGCAACCGCAACTCAGCTTCATTAGATGTCATAAACACAATTGGGCCATTATAACTCTTCATTATTACACCATTGGTTTTAGGCCTTCTTTGTATTTCCATATGAACTGTCATCAAAGCTCATCTTGATACACCCGGCTTCTGGTTTCTCCAAGCTTCTGAATTTTCTTTCTTTTGCAACCTAACTGTAAGCATTTCCTTCATATAGTACATCGGTTCATGCCTTCGCAACCCCTAAAATTTGTCTTATAATGCCCATTTTGCAATTACTACTCTAACCTTCTCACATAATTCTTTCACACAAGCACTTATCTTCAACATGTCTTCTATTTCTCTCCTAC
Source organism: Amborella trichopoda (assembly GCF_054954075.1). NCBI lineage: Eukaryota > Viridiplantae > Streptophyta > Magnoliopsida > Amborellales > Amborellaceae > Amborella > Amborella trichopoda. The sequence continues at coordinate 20,623,723 of NC_142340.1, forward strand.
AAAGTTCCCGTACTACTGCACTTCTAATAATTCTCCACAACACTCTGCCGCCTTCACCTACCTCCCGCACATTCCATTGTTTGAATAACTCCATAATTTGCATAGGAAGACTCGATTTCAATTCTAGTTCACTAAATATCAAAACCACATTTTCTTTGTAAAAAAGAACACTGTATAAACACGGGATTCGTTGTTTCTTCATCTACCATACATGGAATACAAACATCGTTAATTATTTTACTCTTTTCCTTATAACATCATTGGTAAGCAGCTTCTTTAAATACATCAAGCAAACAAAGCATCTCACCTTAAAGGGAATAGGCAGCTTCCAAACACAAGATAGTCTAGGCTGGCCCCAGCTCCTCCTCCAGATCGTTGAACAATAATGTAAGTTGAAGACAGTGAATAAGCCTTTCGTACTTATCTCTCATATCACCCTCTCTTCATTTCTAGGAAAATAGTAATGTGATTGTATTAACTGTAAACACCTCACATCTTGATCAAACACCACTTCAGATCATCTATTATAACGGCATCGATTATGCCCTGCAGATTCTCCAAAGCCACAAACCATCTCTTTAATGTTCTACTTGGGACCTGTACTCACTCCTCCAACCGAAAGTGGGGATATGTTTCATTCCAACTAGCACAGATGTTCTAGTTGGAATGATTTTTTCTAGCTTTTTTAGTTCAATCCTTTTCCTTTTTTTTTTACAATATTCTTGCCTTTATTTATCAAGAAATATTACAAAGCTATTACAAGGACAAAAAATTATTCAAATCAACACCGACGATCAAATTCGGTAGAGAAACACCCCTCTTACGAAGCCCATCTACAATGTCATTAGCTTCTCTATAGACGTGTAAAGAGGATCAACAAAGTAAAGCACAAGTCTATAATCTCCACCCAGGCGGATCTAAGAAACCAAAGTACTTTTGTTTCCTTTTCCTTCTTACACCAATTCATTGCATTGAATAAATCTCCCTCCACCACCTACTTTGAAACTGCCTCTCCTTTAAGATTTTCAATCCCTACAAAAGCGAATATTCTGCACGATTTGCTGAAACACATCTACAAGGCCAAGAATAACAAACTATGAATGGGTACATGAAAAGAGTGCTTGGCCCCCACTTCCCGCTCTCCCTCATTCATTTACAAGCTGATTGATGAAATCAAAGTGCAATGGTTGAGATTCACCACCATGTTACATGAGCCAGATGATAAGTGCCAAGCAAGGTTTAAAAAATGTAGATCAGTGACCCGGATCGTCTATTCGAAAAATCAATCTGGTTCGGCAGATCATTGGTCCAAGATTGCTGATCCAGCCCACTGAACCGGGCAATACTAGTTAATAAAATTTTGAGAACAAAAAAAAATTGAAAAATAAAAAATTAGAGATTGGTTAGAACCAGCCAGTTCATAGAGAGGGGACCGACCAATTCACAATATTTTGTTGGAATTTGGCAGGTCGCTCCAGTTCTTGACTTGGACCAGCCGGTTCCGATGGTTCTTCATATTTGGCGTGTACTACTCATACACCATCTATTCTTCATCGGCCCAATGCCTAAATTACAAATATCTGGGTTTTTAGCACGGTAAGATTTTATGCCCAATGCCTAAATTACAAAGATCTGGGTTTTTAGCACGGTAAGGTTTTATGCCCAGTGCCTAAATTAACAAGATTTGGATTGCTGGGCAAAAGTGTTGGCACGACTGTTTTAGCATGACATCGCACCTCAAAGACTACCGGAGATGGATCAAGATCGAAAAATTTGATTTTCACATCCAGGCACAAATTAAAAATAAAAAATAAATAAATACAGTAATTTGGAGCCCCAAAAATAGCCCACCTTGCGCTTTTGTTTCTAAACCATCCATTTTTAATTGTTTCTTAGATTCTGTTGATTCACCATTTTTAGAGAAAATTCAACATTTGGTTGCGTAAATGGATATACAGGTGATCCGGAGGTGTTTTGGGTCCTCAGTCCATCTTCCAAATAGAATTTTAGAGGACTTTCGTGCCCTCACATCATCTCTAAGTCCACCTTGCACCAAATCATTTACCTAATTAATAAATTACCCTTGACACATTAGCAATTGAAAAGCATTTTGTGAGTGTCATCAGCAAGCACCCTAAATAATTCACAGGCAGCAACAAGGAGAAAAAACAAGTAAATATCTCAGCTCGAAAGGCAGTCTCTCATCTTGGTTTTCAATATGAATAACTTTAAAGAGATGGGATACATAGTGGATGATAAATTACGAGCCTGGTCATAGCTGAAAACTCTTATGTTAAAGGGATCAGGGAACCAAGTTACATATCCAAAACAACAGTGCTAAAATGCATCATAATAACAACATTTGTCGAGTTCCACACCTCGTTGACTAACCTTAAGGGGTCACTGTGGTATTCGGCTCAATCCAAGGCTCTCCAAAAGCAGAAAACGCGAATACCAGAAAAACAAAAAGAAAAAAAAAAAAACAAGATTCATCAACTTGAACAAAAAAAAAGGAAAAAAACGTCAATTCTTATCATTGACAACTATGAATTAGAGGGACTATGGAAACATCCATAGTATTAAAACTCAGTAACTGTTCTACTTTGACATCGTCACTTTACGTTCACTTATTCTATGAATAAAGGGCAAATTCACAAAGGGAATATGGCATATAAATATTTCTATCTTTATTGCAAGGTACCATCCAAGTCTATCAAATGTTTATTATGGAGATTTGATATTGAATCTGCTATTACTCGTGCACTGGTCTTCATATACCCACCTGAAATATTGACTAGAGTCAAAACTCTAGTCTTGTGATCACAAAGATACTAGAAGAACAAGGTAGTGGGAGAGAGGATTTTAATAGAACTGACCTGAAGTAACCATGACAAGTGGTACTCTCTTTTCTTGTGCAAAACAAAACACCTTTTCATCCCGGATAATAACGCCCTGTGGGCTAACCTGCAAATGGGGTATTTCATTAGTAGGATGTAAAATAAGGTAAAATATCACTTAAATTTTCGAACCACCTCAAAAAATTACTGCAGTGGTAAATCAATCATTCTATTTCCAAGGTGGTTACTTTTAAAAGACTATTTTTCTTGAATACTCTAATTATTTCATTAAAAAAAAAAATGCCCCTATATAGGGTGGTTTGGATTCAAAACAAATTAGAGTGCTTTTGACCCCACCTAAGTGACTTGAGCTAAATAACATAAACATCCCAACTTGTTTGCGTTCCCAACCTAAACATGGTTTTTTTCACTGAAGTGTCTGGTTCATTTCTTAAAACCTAAAAAGCATAAAATATTTATGCCATTTGACTCAATGTAAGAGGCTTAAGACAAATAATAAAACTATCATCGCTTGTTTCGAGTTCCAGACCCATAACATATGTCTGTTTAAATAAAACCTCTTGTTCCAAGTTCATAATCTACAAGAAGCAGGGGCATTTTGGTGATTTGGACCAACTATATCATGGGCCAAATTACCAGAACAGCCTTGCTCATTCAAGATTCGAAACCAAAAAAAGGGCATTTTGGACCCTTTTTTTTTACAATTTTTGAGGCACTTCAATGAATAATCTTATCATAGTAATTGCTGCATTGAAAAGTTTGTTAATTTGACAACATAGGTGATTTCTTGAGATCATTTGACCATTTTAAAGATATGTTCCCTAAAATTTTAATATAACTATGAAAAAAAATGCCTTAGGCTTTGAACTAGTAGCTCAACTGATTTGTATAAGGTCAATGGAAACACATAAAATTTTTCCCAGAAACAAACCAAGGTGACCTACCTTCTTTCTTTTATGTAACACACATTGTGTATGTGCTACCACTCGCCAACTCGGCCGGTTTAACTCGGAACTGGACGGTCAAGCCAGAGCTGGGCACTAGCTGATCTGATTTTGGCCTCTTTTGATGGACTGGCGGGGTATTTTAAAAAATTAAAAAAAAACATTTCTATAAAATCACCAAAAAATATGGGTTTTATTTGTATTGCATTTTTTTAATGTTTTTTTATCATTTTGGCAAATATTGGAAAGTATTTTGGCCATGAATATTTATTTTTACATTTTCCCATCTTTTTAGAAAATTTCAAAAAATACCTGTAGGTACAAATCAATTTTTTTAAAATACATTCTTTTTCACTATTTTTCAACTTCATTTGGATGGGCTTTGCTTAATCATGCTTTAAATATGGTTTTCATATTTTTTTAGATTTTTTTTGTATTTTTAATTTTTTTTAACACTTTTTTGACCGACAGGGACCAGCCCGGTTAGGCTGGTTGAACAGGCCAGTTTACTTATTACTCGGAACCAGCCCTTGGCCGATTTTCATGGCCAGTTCGATATTTCAAACGCTGGCATGTGCACACAAATATATGATCATCAATACCACCCATCCAAACAACTGACTCAATCTTCCATTCAAGGTTTGCAATTTCTCTTTCAAGCAAAAGAAATTTGTCCATTGCCAAGATGGATGGAGGAGATGCTCATTTGCTATAAAATGTACTTCCCCATCCCAGAATATCTCAAACTTCATCATTGGATGCCTGTTTGTGCCTCAACATTAGGATACCCATGTACTATGGGATCCCATATCTCAAATATTGATGGACAAGAAAACATGAAGAATCTAGATGGATGACATTAATAAAGAAAAACAAATTACTGGGGTCCACTGAAGAGTCTAGATGGATGACATAAAATTACAGGGGTCCTAGAAATAAACAAAGAATAAAGGAACTTACTATATAAATTATGAATATGGAAATTTAAATTGACTAACGCGTGTTGGACCTATGGCAACATTTAGCATGAAGTGCATCCTAGAACTAATGGGAAAGAATCATATTCAGGAATTATAGGAGGCAAGAAGTGGCTAAGATTGCCCAAATCTCCTATCTCTAGGTTTACCATGAATAGGAAATGAGACAGAATACTCAAAATATGAAGTTAGTTTTTTTCGAACTTCAGAAAATACTGAATATAAACATTAAGGCGACTCGCAAGCATATGAATAAATACATAACGAACCTCGTAAAGGACACACATGATGAGGAAATGCTCAGACAGCAAGCTTGGATGTGTACCAAATAGAAGTACAATATCACTCATGGCTATCACAGCTTGGTCAAGAAGACCCCAACACACAAAAGCTTGCAAGAACTCATAGAGCAGTATAATCCGTGATAGGCAAAAGAGTCAGGAAAGCACCATGTATCTTCAATTCTCAAAGTCCAAGTGACAGAATGGAAAAAGCCCAAAAATATCTCAACTCTTAACCCTATGGTTAACATGACAAATTATTCAGAGAGATTCGTCTATGCTTTTCGGAGAAACTGAATTTCTCTTATTTAGACGGTAAGCTTGGATTTAATCTTGGAGTGGAGAAGCACTAGTAAGAAACATATCAAATTATGACTGTCCTCAATAGTCCCTAGGTGACCATACCAAAACTACAAGTACTCTCAACATTCCTGTTTGAACCTAAAATCTAAGAAGACTGTAGCACGATAAGAATTACAAGAAATCTTTTCGAATTTCTTAGGAGACATCCAAGAGATGGTTCAAATTGACATCTTGTTTGCGAAAAATGAAGATTTGATTGCATCCTGTGAAGCAGTGCACCATGCGAATAGCCAACATATTGAGGGGGGTTAATTTTTAAAAATGCCTCTACTAACATCCAACAGTTCCAGCTCAAGTTTCATTAGAGTTGCGATAGTATGTATATGAAAGTACACATGTATGTAAGTATGAACATATATGTATGTATGTATGTATGTATGTATATGTATTCATGTACGTACGTGTGTATGTATATATGTTTCCATGTATGTACCCATTAAGCCACCTAAGAATCATAGGACCAAATATTACATATAACTCGATTAGACAAAAGATACCTTCAATCTGCCCAAGGGATCACCATCTAGGATGTCAGTTCCTGCATTGTATATAACCAACTCTGGATCAAATGCAGATTGGGCGACCTGAAAATTTATGGGAAAATTATAAAGGACATTGAGAAGGTTATCAATATGGGATGATAATGCTTGCCATCTTCTTCTGTGAGCATTATTTGTAATAGCAAAGTCAAAGAGAACAGGAAATGGAAATAACTTTCTATAGGAGATTACAAAAATCAACTAGGTGTTCCCTTTATGGACAAAATGACGAAATCATTCATTGACATCTACTTAGAGTGAAGCACCCTCATGAGTCAAACTTAACAGCGTTGCAATGTTCCAACTGTTTGTTTTTGTCAGTAAAAATACAACCATATTCTTGTGGTTAAAGCCCTTTGACCAAAGAGTCGTTCCCTCTTGCACATAAGAAAGAAAAAGCCCTTCTGAATTCACAAAGTTTAGTTTAACCAAATAAACGTTCCATTTGTATCCTTTTCCTTTTATGAAAATCCAAATAAGTACAGCACACTATGTTTCATTCCACTTTGGTCCCATATTTAAGTAAATTTTGGTTCTTTCAGCTAAAAATTCCAAAACATTCTTAAAAAAATTAAAGATTGATTAAACTTACAATACTCTTTTTTGGCTAAAAATATATTGTTATAAAATAAATATAAGTATTTTCCATGGAAATTACTAACATATCTTCCATTCATTTTATTATAGAGAAACCTATTGGCAAGTGCATTATTAGCACCAATGATGTGTCGTTCAACTAGAACCTTCACTTAGTATGTTTACTATAAGGTTGATCTAGTTGCTTCATATTTAATTTTGAGGATGTTGCACAAAAAATCGGTAATAAAAGACAAAAATAACATACATTTTTCTACTATTCATAAATTGTCAGTACACAAATGACATACATTTTTCTAGTATTCTCTCCCTGGGGTCCAGGATTGCCCTAAAAAAGCTACCTTACAAACATGCTTATCTATTTCATACCCCTATTACAGATGTCTAGCTCTGTGGCATCTGTGGTCATGCAGTAGTTAGAGCATAAATTCCACCTAAGTTCTTGGGATAAGTGTGTAGACCAAGGCAGCATGGGGGCCAGGCATCAGGAGACTGCAAGACTTTAATCCTGTTGGGAAAATGGTGATGGAAATTTCCAGTGAGTAATGTACACCTTTGGAGGAGTTTCATTTATGGAAAATAAGGCATCGAAGAAGGGGGCTGGTTCCCCAATTTCCTTGGCCCTTTTGTCTCTGGGGCCTGGACCAGTACAGCCAAGAGTAGATCCCATTTCATAACATGGTTAAGGTTCAAAGTGTTCAGGGAAATAGAGTCAAGCTCTGGAAATACACTATATAGGAAATCAAAATCTAGCCAAATGTTTCCCCTCCCTTCTCTCCATGGCTACAAACGGGGATAGCCTAGTATCAGACAATGTTGATCGAATGAGTTTTTCTATTGTTAGGGCCCCTGTTTTTAGGACTCACTGAAAATGAAAATGCCCACCTAGCCATTCCTTTTAGAGCTACTCCATGGTCTCTTCCTCACCCTAGAAGGAGACAACTTCCTTGTATAGAGCCCAGTGCTTAACGGGATCTTTATGGTGTCTTCTCCCAATGGCATAGACCTCCTTTGAACCCTATCTTTAAGATGATTTGGTCCGCTCCCATTCCCCCTAGGATTCAGAGACCTTCGCCTGGAATTGGGCCCAAAGGAGGGTTTTAACCAGTGACCAGCTCCGAAAGAGGGTTACCACTTGCAAAAAAATGCAATGTTATGTGCTTGCCAGATGAAGAGACAGCGGACCATCTCTTCCTCCACAATCAGGCTACCACAACTCCATGGTCCGAACTCCATCTTTTTGGTTTGTTTTGGGTAACTCCACAGACCATCCAGTGGCTGTTCACGACTTTCCTTTCCCTTCCCCTTCAAAAACTAGGCAGAATCTTTGGATGGCCTTGGTTTTTGCCTTGTTATGGGTTGCTTGGAAAGAAAGAAATGCCACATCTTTCAAGCACGCAGTCCCACACACCATTTGGGACAATATCAAAACTGTCTTTTGTTTTTGGTATAAGAGATTGGCATTGTGTGGCATTCTAGGCTCCTCTAATTTCCTGTCAAATTGGGGGAACATCCATCACTTCTCCCCGAGGCCTCCACCCCGCCGAGCCATTTAGATCCCCCTACCCCATCAGGGGACCCTCAAACTCAATGTCGACGGACACTCCCTCGGAAACCCTGATCCCTCAGGTTTTGGGGGTAGCCTCACTGACCATGTCTTCAAGAATCTACCCTTCTTAGGCTTCGTTGCGTACACTAACTCCACCATGATTGAAACAATAGCTATCCTAGAAGGCCTCAAATGCACCCTTGGGGTCTTCTGCAATGTAGAAAGCTTAATAGTGGAAAGAGACTCACGAAATGTGATATCATGGGCTGCAAATCAAGCCCCAACACCTTGCAGATTGGCACCCCTCTTCGAGCATATATCTCTTCTTTGCAGGGCAACCTAGGTAAACTTCAACCACATTCTGAGGGAAGTAAAAACCAATGCTGACAGAGCGGCCAAGGAAGGAGCAGCTGCAGGACCATCGCCTTCACTTTTACAGCCTTGAGGTCTAGTCATGGTCTTCCTTATTTCTTTCTCCTATCTGGACCTCCCGTACTTTCATATTTTTTGGCTCAGACCACCACTTGAGGATTGTTTCCTCATAGTTATTGTTATTTCCTTGTCAAAACGTTTCTGTATAAAGCAGCCATCCTTGTGCGTTGCCATATATTTTCTTTTTTTATTGTTTTCCTTTTCTACACCCCTTTTTTTATAGAGCAACCGGTCTTGTGGGTTGCCATATTGGGGTTTTTGTCTCAACTTTCTACTTATTAATACAGTCAACCTTCTCTCAAAAAGCCAAAGAGAGAGAGAGAGAGAGAGAGAGAGAGAGAGGATTGACCATTTCTTGATTGAAAGCTGCTAATTATATTCTCAGGCATAAATATAGCCATGGAATTCCCCAAGGATCCATTGGTTGCTGATAAGCTTACAAGATCATGCAAAACTTTTCAGACCAAGGGATACAAAGCACAATAGGGTCCATTGAAGAAAGAAAAACATTATTCCAAGTGATATGGTTTTACTGTGCAGAAAATATTTCTCCATTTACTAAAAAAACAATCACAGAAGTAATTTTTAATATTTGCACTATGAAATGTTGAACCTCATTTCGGTTGCATGTGTACAGCAGATCTTAAAGGGAAGACTATATGCAACTGGATCAGGAGCCATCGGGATTGATGGACTGTAAAATGTTGAACCTCATTTCAGTTGCATGTGTACAGAAGATCTTAAAGGGAAGACAATATGCAACTGGATCAGAAGTCATCAGGACAATCCCCAAGTCAAAAAAGGAGATATTATAAGGGTCAAATAAGCACCATGATGAAATGCCGAATGTGGTGGAAAAGGCTGGTTTCTGGAAAGGCTTGAAAGTTTCACTTCCACATCACAAACATGTCTCATATTCTTGTCAACAATCACAATATTACAATCATGGGCCAGGATTCATCATGAAACAGGCTCTCCAAAAAATTTATACTCTTAGATGAAGGATTTAAGTTTAAGCGCTTAATGGATATTTCCTTTTTTGGATAAATAAAGCACTTTCTTGGGATTGAAAGTGCCTGATCTAAGAAGAATCATATTAACACAATTTCGTATGCAGTCATCTTTCGTATGCAGTCGTCTACTTCTCAGCATATTATTGGATACCAGGATAGAGGCTGGGCCAGATGTCAAGATTCGGAATCTAATATGCGATTATATGTCAATGAAACATAATTAAATCTACTTTAAAAGAAAGAAAGACAAATGGAGTCTAGGCTTAGTCCAGATGTAAAATGTATGACCGCCAATAGAGCTGCAGCCAAAATTTCGAGTAAATGCATTATCACGTAATGTTGTGCTTCACTGAACCAAAGTGCTAGAAAGCATTCCAGGAAGAGCACTCAATTCACCTGAAGCTCTTTGTTTAACCTTTCCAAGTACTCCTCTGTGGTGGTTCCAGACTGCAAGATAAGCCAGCAATGAATCTTCTTCAGAACAAGAAATGTATGATACAACCATAATACCCAAACCAATGTTTGAAAAATCGCTGATCCGGATCGAAATCGACCGATCCAAATCGGGAATCGTCCTGACTCTTCCAGATCTCGTAATATATCGGATCCAGCCCTGTCCCCCACAGAACCAGCTAGTTCAACCCAGTCTGTACCCGTTATCTGATAGAACTGGCCAGTTCTGATAGAGAACCAATAAGAACCGGCTCCCACTTTCTAATTTTTTTTATTTTTTAATTATTAAACCAGCAAGTTTTTAACTTCGCTTAGATTATTTTTTTTCATAAATTTTTTAATTTAAAAAAAAAAAAGTGGCAGGTGGCCCACCCCACTTTTCACATTGGGCAGTCGCGAGCCCCAAGGCATGCCATATCGCCCGTGCTTCCCCCTGATTTATACCTGCGTACCCTCCCCATTTATCTCCACATTTTAGATGTGGGACTGAAAGTTCCCCATGTGTTTTGGCATGCAAACCCCCGCAATAAATGTCCTGGAAAGCATATTATAAATGGCCTTTCTATCTATCAATGGCCCACGAAAAATTTGGTCGTTGCAGCTTATAAAAATAGCATTTTATATGTCATATTTTTAAAAACTAAAAATTAATTGTTCAACTGTTGATCAATAGCATCAAGGTTTTAAAAATAGAACACATGTTTTAAAAATAGTATTACAAATGTTTTTCACGATTGGAAACTATAGCATCAAGGTTTTCAAAATAACTTCAATGCATGCTTTGAAATTTAAAAAAAAATATAGCATACATTTCAAGCCAAAGAGTTACGACATAGTGGCCCGATATAGTTCTATTTTTATGGCAACATATCGCCATATAGCATTCCCATTCAACCAACCAAATTTGGTTCAGCATTAATCTCTATTTCAATAGCATACATAATTTAGGGACAATAGCTCGCCAGTGATCAAATTCTCCCAAGTTCAAAAAACAAATAAAACAATTAAGAAATAAATAGAAAAAGTTTGCTCCAAATCAAGGGGGAAACAAAGACCAAAGAGGCTAGACTTTTTGCTACCATATCATTCTTTCAAAATTCAAATGGCATATACCCACCTCAAAATATCAATTTTTCTTTATCACATTACAAACAACATCAAATGCATGAAAATCGAGATCATAAGAGCTTTGACCCACCTCAAAATGAACATTTCCTCCCTCATCATCTCTAGAAAACAGAGAGAGAAAAGTCTCATGAAATGATGAGCAGAAACACAACTGGAATGTGATCAATAGACATTCAAGCAGAAGACAGCATCTCAATATTCACGTATTTTTGCAAAATAATAAAAATTGATAATGCATACTCCCATTTTTTTCTTAAAAACTCAAATGACAATATTTATAATAAGTTTTAGTAACTTTTTGAAATTTTTTAAGGCCGGATCTGGCCATTCTCCGATTTTGATCTCCAAGCCGTAGGGGTGACAACGGGTTGAGTCTAGCTAGACACGAACCCGAACTCGAATGGAATTCGAGTCCAGATTTTGGTCCCAGACCCGACCTTTTGGGTCCAAATTTTCGACCCACACCCAAACCCGAGGCCTGGTCTAACCGTCAGGTCCTAGGTATGGTCAGGTCCATTGCCACCCTATGACTATGAGCTGCTTTTTTTTTTGCCCTTTTTTTTACCATCATATACCCATATTATTGGCAACATTTACAATATTGCACAACATCTATGAATACTCGTATGTACCCACATCTCTTACTGTTTTACATAATAATAGGAAATTCCTAAGAAACAAACGTATTGGCAACATTTATGAATACCCACATATACCCATATAATTCGGGTCAATTCTCGCTGGACTCGAATAGTATTCAAGTCTAGAGTTTGGACCCGGACCCGACCTTTCAAGTCCAAAATTTGAACCCATACCCGGAAGGTCGGGTCTACCCATCGGGTCCCGGGTCTGGTCGGGTCCATTGCCACGCCTACCGATCCGACCCGGTTTTCCGAATGGTTTTCCGAATGGACACTGATCCTTTTGTTAAAATGTTAGCCCAAACCATTTCATGCAATAGCTACGAATTGACTAAATGAGCATGTTGTTAATGAATTACCTGCAGTTCAACCTTTTGATCAATGAATCTCCTGGCCTCAAAATCCTAAAATAGAATTGCAAATGCTTAAAAAGGATCTTTTTGAATTTAAAGTGAAAAAGGGCACATTCACAAAAGACAAAAGACAGACACAATTCATAAACAACAAGAAGCACCAAGCAGCATAAAATATTTCGTTCATCGACCCCAAAAAGCAATAAGAAAAGAAACTAAGAGTGATGGGAAATGATAAAAATAGAAACTCACATGGGGGTAAATGTTCCTGTTGTACATATCAAAAATATAAACTCTTCCTGTTAGCAAGAAATTGCCCTTCATATTACAAAAGAACTTCTGCATGCAAATGCAAGAAACATATCCAACAAACTATGAAAGTTAAAGAATGTACAAACACAAGATAAGAGGCAAGGGCCCACCATCATTAGCAAAGTCCCACTCATGGCCATTCCCTTGATGTGCATCAAGATCAATAATCATGACCCTGCACAAGATTGAAGAGAATACAAAAACATAAATGAAAGATTTCCAGTAATATAATTTTCAGGTAGTACAATCTAAAGACACACAAGTAAATGTGTATGATACAAACCCCATCTCAAAATTTTCAAGCAGCAAGCTACCTACCGTGAAACACCTAAACGTGTAAATGCAAATTCAACGCAGAGAGTTATATCTGCATATGCACAAAATCCGCCACCTTTATCTGATGAACAGTGATGAAAACCACCACCAACATTAATGGCCCAACCCCTTTCTAATGCAAGCTTTCCTGCCAAGATTGTACCACCCACCTGTACTAGTTTAGGTTCAGTATAGCAGCATTTGCATCAAAATGGGAATTTGATAAAATGAATTACAGCCAACAACCTGACTGCGGAATGGTTTAAGTACTTTCATCTGCAGAATACAATTAGGAAAGACTGCAACCGGAGGAACCTGTAAAAATTCAAAAGGACATTAGTAGCTTTTGAGAAATGAGTCAACAAGATCTGCAGGAAATAGACATCTTTATGATGATATTCAAAATGAAACTTTCCATGCATGTAGAAAACATGAAATATTAATTGAAAGAAAATATAGAAAAAATTAAATGAACTAGGGGTCCTGGCACATCACCCAGACCTAGCCACCCATTCTAGGTACTGGGTAGGGGCCCAATGCCTAGCCCTGGGCGGGCACCCAAGGATTGTGCCCGCCTAAGCGTGGAAATGCCCCTATGGAGGGGCATTTAGTCCTTTTCCCCCCTAAATAGTGAGGAAAGGTTGGAGGGGGGGGGAGGTTGGGTGGGGTTTAAGTTGTTTTGTGACCTAAACCCCTTTATTTACCTTTTAGAGGGAAAAAAAAATTAGAAAAAAGCTGCACTTTGCATTTTTGTATGATCGATCGAGTAATTCAAAGTCTTGAAAAATCAATCCAAACATTATCCTTTTGGTTTAGATTTGATTTTGTTGATTTTAGAACCATATTAGAGGGTTTTGAGATTGGACAACATCTTGAAGGTGGAAAGATTGAAGATCAAGCAATCTAGGTTAGTGAAAAGACTTTGTATTTGAGATTGCTTTCGTTATTTCAAAATGTCTTCTTTGAGTTCTACTAGAAGTGGCAATCTCGGTTGGAAATACGGTTATAAACCGAATCCTCAAGATAAAAATTGCATTAGATGTAATAATTGTGAAAGAGATACCAATGGAGGTATAAACCGACTCAAGCAACATCTTGTCGATATTAGGGGGGATGTTGCCCTTGTAAAACGATTCCGATGAGATTAAGGAGGAGATTAGATATTATATGAATTGAGTAAAAAGGAAAAAAGACGAAAAGAGGCATGCACAGTAGATTTATGAGTTAGGGTTCATGTTTTTTATGATGATGAGAGTGATGAGGGGGGTGATGAGGTGAAGCAGCTTGATTTGTCCCAATCTAATAAAGGTAAGGGGGTTGTAATTGGATCTGGGGACCTAAGAGATCTCGGGTTAGGGGGCCTATGGACACTTTTCTTACCCAGCCTGGCCCTGAGGTTGCAGTTGAGAAAACCAAGAAGCAAACCATTGAGAATAGAATCAAGGAGGAGTGAGAGGGAACTGCTTAGTATATTGCTAGGTGATTTTATGAGGTAAGCATTCTTTTCAAAGCAGCAGGCCTACGGAACTTTTATACCTTGGTGGAGACAATTGGCCAATTTGGGCCTAGGTTAAAGCCCCCAACCCATATGAGTTTTCCAAGCCTCTTTTGAAAAAAAGAGGTGTGGATCATGAGGGAGATTGTGGGCTCGCAGATGGACTCAAGGGCTCAGTGTGGGGGTCTATTATGACTGGCACCTGAAGTAACAAGAAGAGAAGAAGTTAATGAATTATTGGTGGCTAGCCCTAGGGACTTTTTTTTTAGGCCTATTGATGCCTATCATGATAACCATATGCCACACACATTTTTAATGTGTTTGAGAAGGGCATCAAGGAGGTTGCAGAGCAACATGTTATTCAGGTTGTTCACATGTAATGTTGCTCTTAATGTTATTGCCTCCAATTTGGTGCGCATGAGCTACCGTCATATCTTTTGGACACCATGCGCAGCATATTGCATAGACCTCATCAATGTTTCAAAAAGTGCTAGGCGACCGGGGGGGTCCAGGCCGCCCAGCACCTGAGCAGCCTAGTAGAAAGAAACATGTCTCTATAGTCTAACTGTATAAGTATAATTGTATAACGCTAACTTTGTTTGCTCGATCTCCAAAATTCCACCTCTAAGATGTTTTTAAAGACTCAAAATTTTCTAATAAACCCTTTAATAGATTTATAAAACATCGAAAACTAAATCTAATATCAATAGGTGATGCTTAAATCAATTTTTGGTAACTTTGAGAAACCCTTCCATCCTATGGAAATCACCGAAAACTAGTTTCTTGGGGTTTTTTCTCTCTAAAATAGGCTCTAATGGATTTTAGGTTTCAAATGAACTTAAAACCCACAATTATGCCCCTTTAATATTAAAAAAATGACCAAAAAATGCCCTCAACAAGAGCCATTTCCTCCCTTGGGTGGGGCGCAAGCCTTGGGTGGCCGCCCAGGGCTGGGTGCTGAGCCCCCGCCTAGGCGGGTTCCCAGGTACCCAGGCAAATCCCATCTAATTTGGCCGCCTAGGCCTGGGCGACGCACCCAAGCCTTCTGGACCGCCTAAGCGGCGGCCCAAGCGCTGGGCAATCCGCTTTTTAAATCACTAGACCTCATGCTTGAGCTTATTGGCAGGACGAGCGAGATTGCAGACAATTAAGAAGGCTAAGTCAGTTACATCATTCATCTATAGCCACACCCTCATCCTCACCCTCACCCTCAGTATAATGTTTACAAAGAAGAAGGAGATAATGAGGCCGGTGGTCATGAGATTCGCTACCTGGTTCCTATGTCTAAATAGTATACATTCGAGGGGAGTCCAGTAGAGACAGATGTACACATCTGATGATTGGAGAGCACAAAAGTCAGGAAGAAAATAAGAGATTGTGAACTATCTAAGGCTTTTTGGCGAGAGGTGACAGGCGCTCCTAAAGTATTTTTTTCCTCTCAACAAAGTCCTCCACATGGTTGACAGTGGCAAGTCCACCATGGGCTTCATATACCAGGCAATGGAAAGTTGCTAGTAAGAGAGAGCCTGTAATTTGGATAATGATGAGAGCTGCTATGAGCTAGTTTCGAAGTTTATTCCCAAGAAGTGGGATGAGCAACTACACCACCATTGCTTGCGACTGGCAACTTTTTGAACCCCCAGCTTTTCTTTATGCTAATAGGGATATACAGACAAATGAAACAATTATGATTGGATTTAATAAGTATCAGGATGTTCTAGTCCCTAATCAGAAAATCCAAGACATTATATACATTGATGAACTAATAAATTATAGGGAAATATCCTTGTACCCCATATTTTTGGTTTTCATATCTCAATAGACCCAAAGATTCAAAATATATCTCCTAACCCCCTGACTAACTTTACTCACTTTTAACTATTTTTTTAACCCTAACAAATATAAAAAATACATGCTCATTCTAAACCCTTCCTCTCTTTATGTGACATATTCCCCTCAAATTTCTCTCTCTCTAACATTCACCCTCTTTATCTCTCTAATGGGGGAGACAGAGAGTGAGAGACACGGGGGGAGAAAGAGTGGAAAAATAGGTAGAGAGAGATTTAAGGAAAAATCACGTGAAGAGAGCGAAATGATGGTGTTTAGAAAGGATTTGTCTTTCTTATATTTGCTTGGGGAAAAAAATAGGTTTAAAGGGGATAAAGTTAGCTTAGGGGGTTAAAACATATAAAACTTAAAATTTTTATGACCCAAGATATGTTTTGAAACCTTGAGTCTATTGAGATATAAAACTTAAAAATAGGGGGTATGGAGATATTTTCCCTAAATTATAACTACACATTGGACCAAAGTTCATTTAGGTAATAATGTACTTAACCCAGCCCTCAAGTTCAAGTTTTATGCTTGTTTGTTTTTTATATTTCATATAAAACCGCAATTCATAATCAATTTGCAACCAATTGGTGGAGCCAGCATGGGTGTAGTACTCCAAACTTACAAAAAATGGCCATTTGGATCTTGAGCCTAACCACTACCTCGTCCGGCTGTGCCCGGAACTAGAGTACTTTTGAGATGGTATGTTTGTTACTAACTTACCATGCTACTTAAGTTTAATTTAAAAAATTAAATTATTTTATAAGTTTATAGTTTATAAATTGGTATTAGTAATTACTGATTACTATGTAAATTGTAATATTAATTAGTTTAATTTTATTGTGCATTTTCAATTTTTCATATAGGTTCATACAAAGAAAAGAAACAAGCATAAATCAAAGAAGCTAAATGACTTAGTTTATGTATAGTTCAATTGACTCTTGGAGGAAAGATTTGCTAAGCGAGAAAAAAGAAACCCCCTTAGAATAAAATACATGGAGTGCAACGGAATGGTTGGTTGATATGATGAGGTCAAGGGGCATGACGGATTGACATGGGATATGATTATGGTGGCCTCAGGTTCAACGGCCAACCCTCCAAGGGCCACTAGATCATCTTTACAGAAAACAAGGAGGGCAAATGAAGGGGAGGAAGGAGAAGCAGATTCAAAAGAAACAAAGGGGGATGAGCATTATGTTGAGAAGGGAGATGAATCCGATAATGATGGGCTTGATTCCAATGCTTGAGCTGACCCTACTTTTTCTGATGTTGACTGAAGACTCTTTTGAGTCTTCGAGTCTTTATTTCTTTCCCTTTTCTAGTCCTTATGTGCATGGCCTATGGAATATGGAGTATATGATCTGTGGACTATGTATAGTCCTGAATTTGAATGTTGAATTATAGTTTCCTATCTTTCTTAATGTGTTATTAATTAATTGTCCAAATCTCAAATACTTTGGACCCCAATAAACATTTTTTTACTTAGTGTATGTTATATGGACTAATGGTATGGAATGTATGGACTATGTTTTATGCATTCTTAATGTATTATGTATGCCTCAATATGCATTTTTTACACAGAATTTGGACCTAAAATAGTTGTATTACACCTACCCCTGTTCCTTGACCAAGGCGCCTAGGCAGTGGGCGACCAAGACTACCCAGCATTTTTTGGAACATTGCAACTGATAATCCCAAGCTTGTTTTCTCAGTTATGTCTAACAGATTAGTGTGGCTAACCAGATTGCCTGCAAAAATAAATTGCATCCAGAACCAAGGCTCAAGATAATTTCAACATGATAGACATTATTTTTGGCCAGATCCCTAAACCATACCATATTCCCAAGATACATGATACATCCACAGGGGCAGATGGGAATACAGGAGGCATCAAAATGATTGACTTGTCACCCATTTCTTTGAGAAATGTCCATTGGAAGACCTTTTTTTAAGAATGTTAACATTGTATTACTTATCAGTAACAATTGTTTCAAGATTTGCCCCAAATAAAGGGGCATTGTACACCCGAAAAAAGGTGGGTTTCCCCTTAGGGGACCCTGAATAAGGAAAACTAGTAGAGTGGAGCAGGATACTCCTACAGTATGAAAAGATGACTGAGGCTCCAAAAACTACTGTCGTGAGAGTGAGGGCTCCTTCTTTGGTGAGAGAATCTACATGAGAGTTACTCTCATGCCAAACATGATTCCAGGAGATCAACAGCCCCAAACAGAGGTGGGCAATTTCTTTGAAAATATGTGCTAGGATCCAAGGGTAGGGGGGGCTGAAGAAGCCCAGCAAATGATGTTATAAGAGTCTCCTTCGGCAATGAGGAATAAGAGCCACCTGTGGTCAAACTGTCTAAGGCCTTCTAGGAGGGCGAGAGCTTCTGTTCTTTGTGCATCGAAGTGGCCGATGGGTTTGGAGTGAGAGGCCAGGATATGGCCCTCATGGTTCCGAAATAGACCGTCGATGCGCAGCCTGTCCAGGGTTGCCAGGGAGCACCCGTCAAAGCTAAATTTGATGGTCCCTGAGTTGGGAGAGGCCAGTGAGAGGACCGATAGACCCTAGGCTACGAGAGGTGTAGTAGAGGCAACCAGTCAAGGTGGAAGGCTGAGAAGTCGATTCCTTTAAATATTTTGTGATTGGATGCCAAAAAAGTGCCCAGGGACTTGATCTTGTCAAATAGTACTTCAATAGGCTTGTATTGACCTTTGAAGATCTGGTTATTACATTCGGTCCAGACAGTCCAAAGAAGTGTGAAGGTTGAAGCCTTCCAGAGGAGAATGCCAGGCTTTGGCCAAGGGTAGGGCTGGAGGGAGGAGAAAAGTCAAAGGATGGATTGGGGAGTTACCCAATGTCAATGGAAGAGTTTAAGGAGGAAGCCCCAGAGCGAAGTGACCAAGGGGCAGTGAATATAAAGATAAACACTAGTTTCCTCCGCCTCGAAGCACATAGTGCAGCGATTGGGGATGGGGAGGCCTCTTCTCTGGAGGTGGTTGACAGTGAGTACTCTTTGGTGGAGGGCAATCCAATTGAAGAACTGGATCTTAGGGGGCACAAGTGGAAACCAAGCCATGGCTGAGAGAAGACGGGTTTAATGGGAAGGTAGGAGGTTGGGTTAGCTTGCAATAGAAAGTTGAAACCGAGAAGAACCCCGAGGGTGAGGGGCACCAAATGAGCCTATCCTCACCCAGAATGGGAACGTATGAGGAGTCTAGAAAGGCTGAAAGGTCGAGGAATTATCCTTACCCAGGATGTGAATGAATGAGGAGTCTAGAGAGGCTGAAAGGTCGAGGAATTCCTGAATTTTGGTGTCTGAGGGGAAGTCTCCTGAAAGTCGGGCTTCACACATGCTTATACCCTAGGATATGGAACACTCCGGCAACCAATTCTAGCATGTTGATTGTGAGAAGAAAGAGGGCGAGAAAGAGGTTCATTACAGGAGAGGGCCATGACAGGAGCAAGAATGCGAGTATTCTATTTGAAGACCTTGAGGGTGCTTTGAAGCAAACTACATACTCCATACTCAATCCCATGGATACATATAGAATTTTGTGGAAAGACGTATTTGATGGAAGTCGTATGTACGGCTTGGAGGGAGATCTTTCATATCTTTCGAGATCCACCCTACAATATGGGGTCAAAAAACAAAAATAAGTTATTCGTTTTTAGCCCTGAGAAAACTGATTCTTGTCTTGCTGTAAGGCCTGGACTGAGGAAGCCAAAAAGTAGCATGGAGGTGGTATTTTTGTTGAAGGACAGACAGCCACAGGTGATTTGATTGTGTGGCGTAGCGCCGCCACCATTTGCCCAAGAGCGCTAGGCGACCGAGGGGGTCCAGGCTGCCCAGAACCTTGGCGGGCACCCAGAACCTGGGTGGCCCAGTAGAAAGAAAAAAATTGTGGGGTGGTTTTTCTCTCTCTAAAATAGGCTCTAATGGGTTTTAGGTTTCAAATAAACCTGAAGCCCACAATTTTTCCCCTTTAGTATTAAGAAAATGATCAAAAAATGCCCTCAACAAGGGAATTTTCGCCCCTAGGAGGGGCGCAGGCCCTCCGCGGCGCCCAGGGATATCCGCTTAATTTGACCACCTAAGCCTGGGCGATGCACCCATTCCTTCTGGACCGCCTAAGCGGGCCGCCCAAGCACTGGGCGGTCCGCTTTTTAAATCACTGGTATGACGAGAACCCACAGAGAGCACATTTTATCCCACGGTAAGAGATAGAACATGCACTTATCGCTATCCCCTTCCCAGAGGAACTTCTTCATCAGGTGGTTTAGTCAGTTTAGAATCAATGACAGCATTTGGAACAGGAACATTTGATAAATTGGAATACATGAAAGGTTGATGAGGGTTGCTCTACCACGTAGGGAGAGGAATTGACCTTCCAAGATGTGAGCCTGCGCTCGAATTTGTCGATTATGTGCACTAGGAAGTAAGCTTGGTTTGCCGATGTAGAGAGGGAGTCTGAGGTAGGATGAAGGAAAGGTATTAGTATTGCAACCCCAACATTCGATCAAGGCTTGGGTAATGTTGGGGTCGAGTGTTATCCCAATCATCTTTGATTTGCCTAAATTTATCTTGAAGCCTGTGACCCATTCAAAGACCTTAAGAAACAAGTAGAGGCCGTAGGTTTCTTGAGGGTAGACGTTGCATAACACCAACGTGTTGTCGGCATATTTAAGTGCGAAATGGTAGGGTCATTGAAACCGCATTTAAAGCCGCGGAGAAGGCCATTGCTAAAAAGTCGGGATATGGAATGGCTGAAAACTTCAGCTATGATGGCACAAGGGAAGGGGGAGAGTGGGTTGCCCTGGCGCAAACCCCTCGACGAGGGGAAGAATCCCTTGGTGAGCCGTTGACTAAAACCGAGAATAGGGGCTCGAGATGCAACCCTAATCCATCTCCTCCACCTTGGTCCAGAGCTCATTCAGAGAAGAGTTTCATTGATGACCCCCCAGTCCACATGGCCATCAGCCATAGCCCAATCAAGTTTAACAATGAGGCCCTGAGTTTTGGCTAGATGCCTTGAGTGAATGCACTCATGGGCCACTAGTGCACCGTCATAAATTTGACGATCTTTCACGAACGCAACATGATGGGGGGAGATTACCAAGCCGAGGACTTCTCTAAGGCGAGAGGCCAGCACTTAGGCCAAAATTTTATACAAGCTGTTTAGGAGGCTAATCGGGCAGGAGTCCTTGAGTTCCTCGGGCCTTTCTGTCTAGGGGTTTAGGGTAATGAAGGTGGCATTAAGGGCTTTATGAACCATTCCCTTAGAGTGGACTTCTTCAAAGAATGCAAGGGTATCCTGGCGAAGGGCACTGCAAAAGGTGCTGAAAATGGTGATTGGGAAGCCATCTAGGCAGGGACCTTTGTGTTAGCCTTGAGGATTTCCTCTTCTAAGAAACGTTGCTCTAGCCATGCGGCCTTCTCGAGAGGGAGAGTTAGAAAAGATAGGTTTCCCATGGTGGGTTTAGGCCCGAGGGCGGGGGGCCAAAGAAAAGATCTTGGAAGAAGTCGGCGATGGCTTTTCAAGCTCAACTAGGTGTTTAGAGATGGCATTTTCTACTTTGATGGGGGTGATGATATTATCCCACCGTCTACAGTTAGCGATCTTGAGGAAGGAGGTATTGAGATCACCAAAGTTTAGCCATTTGATTCGCGACCTTTGGTACCAGTATATTTCTTCTTTTTCAAGGATGGAAAAATACTCAAGTTTCTGGTTAAACCTACCAACTCTTTCGGCTTCCGAGAGGGGCCTCAATTCCTCCAGTTGGTCCCAATGTTGGATGGCTACACGAGTTGAGGCATTCAGCCATCTGAAATTGTTGGGCGAGTTTTTACTCCAATCCTTGATGGAGGCATTGAGGAGTTGGAGCTTTTTTTGGAGTTGAAAACCTGCTCTACCTGAAACCGGAGGGGAGAATGACTTCCATCAAATGGGGAATAAATGAAGGAAGTCCGATTCCTTAAGCTAGGCTCACTCGAATCTGAAGGGTCTCACGGCCAGATGGGTGTCTAGAAGAATCGGGTAGTGGTCTGAGGTGTATTTAGAGAGTGCACATGCGAAAGATACATCACACACAGGATTGAGAAGGAAACGATAAAGCTTGGAAAGGGTTGGGCTGGAGGAATGATAAGACCATGTGTATTGAGCTCCTTGCAGCGGGATGTCTATGAGGTGATTGCGGGATATAAAATCCAAGAAGCTGATCATAGCAACACTAACTCTAGCCCTAGAATTTCTTTCAAAAGAAAATCTGGTGACATTAAAGTCACCCCCCAAACACCAGAATGGAGCGGATAAGGATGCCACTAAGTCGAGTTCCTCTCACAGTTGTTCTCTGAGATTATCCGTGTGTGGACCATAAATCGTAAAAAACTTCCACTGAAATGCATCGAAATTTCTAGAAAGGACCACAGATGTTGAGAAAGAGCCTGAGTGGGATAAGATTAGGGTGAATAAGGAGGGGTCCCAGACGACCCAAATCCCAGCAGATGACGCAGTTACTGGCAGGGCCACCCATTGGCCTAGCTTTCGGCCCCAAACAAGTCTGACTTGGGTAAGGGATAGAGCTGGGAGTTTCCGTTTCAGACAGAGCAAGGAGAGCCATGAAGTGGAGAGTAGTTATATCCCGGATTGCCGAACACTTTGAGGGGTTGCCAAGGCCGCACGCATTCAAAGACAATATTAACATAATCAAGTTGTGTGTGTGTTGGGGGGGGTTCGAGCTAGCCTAGTCGATCGTCTTAAAGGAGTTTAACTCGGAGCCGAGGGGTGGAGATGAGACGACAAGCATGGATCAGCTTGGTTGTCGTAGTTGATGTCGACTACCACATTTGCAAGTTAACGACTGCCTTTCCTGGATATCTTGAGATGCCGGAGGCGTTCACAGTAAGGAACTCATGGAGGGCTTCTTTGGGCCTTTGTATTTGAGCCCCATCACTCGCATACCTGGTGGACATCACCACGTGCCAAGTCTAGAGCATTGATGAAGTTAGAATCCGCGGACCAAGGTGATGGTGGCGGGGAGTTGGTAGGGGGAATAGGCACAGGGGGGAGAGGGGGTGCAAATATAGAGGGACGAGAAGGGAGAGAAGGGGGTTGAGGAGAGGACGAGGGGGATTGGGGGGAGGGGGTGGTAGAGAAGGGGGAGAGCTGAACTAGAAGAGTGGATGGGAATGAGTCGGACTAGGGTGGGGAGAAACCTGAGGATGTGAGAGGGGATTATAGGGCGGGGGGGAGGGGGACTCCAAAAGGTTGGGAAGGACGAGGGTAGAGGAGGGGGGTTGGGCACGATGGAGAGGGATTCGAGGAGCCAAGCGCGAGTGGTTAAGGATCTGGATAAGCCATCCCGAGGTAACGAGCAAACAGGTTGGAGGTGTGGGAGGGTGCTTACACGAGGGCAACAGGGTGGTGAGCCAGTCACGAAACGAGTCACAAGGGGCACAGGAAACTTCTGAAACGAGCAGCCACGGAGCTTAAGGGACGATGAGGGTAAGTATGATGGGATTGCAGCTTGAACGAAGCAACTTGATGGCTAACAGGGGGTGAGAGGGTGGAGGGGGTGACGTTTTATGCCTCTAAGGCCATGGGGCAATGAATCTTTGGAGTGGCTAAGTGCCACCACAGAGTTGGAGAGGGGCACCACGGGGGATGAAACTTTTGAACCAAGGGGGGATCGATAGGGATGTTCCAGATCATGCAGAGAGGACGTGGCAGGGGGCAGAGGAGGAAGGAGGTATTGGGGAGGGGCCTGAAAAAAGGCAGAAGAGGGGATTAACTGCGAGGGGATTAAGTATCACCCATTGATATTAAATTGGCGGTGAACGGGGATTAACTACAGGGGGACCATGTGAATTAATGGTAGGGATCAATCCCCAAGGGGGGTAGGGGGATGGGCGGGAGAAAAGCCTCGGATGACTTGCATAGGGGGAGTAAGACATATGATTAGGATCATGTGCAGACAAGGAGTTGACGTGTCGAGGTGTAAGATGAGGGTACACATGGGTCGAGAACCGAAGCTGCATGACAAATGGGAGTTGCCAGAGATGGGGGACCGATGAGAGGGATCGAGAACGGGGGGACACGTGGCCAAAGGGGAGAGGGGTGGGTTGATGGACGGGATGGGGATACGGGGAAACTTTTGAGCCGTTGGATGAGGAGATGAACGATTGCAGGTCAAAGGAGACTTGCGATTTGGGGAAACAATGATCCAACGGTTGGGATTTGTGGTGGTGTTGTCGGCTGTTCTCCTGGGCAAAAGTGGGAGGGGGAAGGTGGAGAGGCCTATTGCTAAGCGCAAAACACCTTGAAGAACAAGCCCTCAACCTCCATCTAGAGAGTCAAGGGGATGGACGAGGGGTCAAGAGTTTCGACAAGGACATGCATAAAGCCCATGGGGGAGATATTCCATGGATTTCCAGTGGATGGCAATGAGGAGGCCACATGAGTTGCCCAGGCTCCAGAAGGTATCTGCAGTCTGGGGTTTAAAGGCTCCAATTTCCAGAGACCAAGGGGAGAGGGGGAGGGTGGCACCTTTGAATTTTGCTTGGCGGGGCTTAGCGGCGATAGATTCGAGGTCAGACAAAGGGAGGAGGAACAGTTTTGCCAGTTGGAAGTCTCCTACAGCTAAGGTTTGGGAATAACTTGGAGGTCGTTGCGACAGGGAGAGAAAGAACCTATTTAGAGAGTTTTGTGGAGAGAGCCTGTCGCGAATACCAACCAGGAAGGAGGAGGGAGGTCATGGGATTGAGATGGATGAGGCAGAGGAGGGGTGGGATCAGGACGGGGTTGCTGTGGGCGGTAGATGGTGGTTCCAGAGAATGTGGGAGGGCAAGGAGGGGATGATTTGGGAGGACAAAGGAGATGAGCATAGGAGTAGAGAGGATGGAAGGCCCCGACTGGGTGACTCCCTGTGCGGAGGGGAGCCATCGGGTCTCTTAAAGGATTCGAACTCTTTGTTCGTGCAATGTATATTTTATTGACACTTTTCCAATAGAAGTCTTGAACGAAAGTTTACCTCATTATACTCATCTCAAGGAGTTTGTTGCAATTTGCATGCCAACAGACAAAAGTGAAGTCCATCAAAAAATTGTGCACTAATTTAAAGGAGTGTTGTGTCAAGATAACAATCAAAAGATATAAAGGTCTTTGGTTACTCGAGAAATGGTATATATCATGAACAACTAATGAAAGCAACCCTCACAACAATGTAAGTGAATTTGATTTTCTTCCTAATGATGTCAAAGTGCCAAACAGCAGACAAATGAAAAAATAAAGATATAGAATAGACAAATTGTTCAGAATACAGCCTATTAAGACCTGCTAAAGGGAAGAAAGGCATGTGACTGCCTCAATCAAGTCACTCGTATCAAGATTAAGAAATATCTCCATAGACATGATGAAGGGAAGAAATGCACGTGACTGCCTCAATAAAGTCACTCGTATCAAGATTTAAGAAATATCTCCATCATAAGGTACAAAAACCACACCTAGAATTCTTTCTTCACAATAGGAAATCCATAAGATCACTAAGCACCTCATTCATCGAAGCATTTGTCCGACCCTCTTTCTTCAACACATAGGGCATTTCTCGTTTCTAGATCATCTACTGAATCAAAATGCTAGAAGAGGGAGTTGACAATTAACCTTGTTGGCAGGAAGCATTGAATAAGGAACTTAGCAAGACAGTATACAGGACATGGTACCATTGCCAAAAAGCAAATAATGGGCTGCAAGGAGGCATACAAGATTAACTTGGACAGATTCACAGGCACCCAAAGATTAAGGCAAGAATAGGAAGTGGCCTTCTTGAAAATCTTCCAATACGATGGGAAACCTCAGTTGTTCAAGGGAATCCAAAACTTGGCTCTTAATTCAGTGACATGTAAGCATTGTGTTCTTGCTTGGAGATGTACCTTATCTCCATTTTCGACCACAAAAAGGCAATGACCAAGGTCTTCTTTGCATTACTATGTTATACCCCACAATCAGTTATTGCATTTAATTCTGTGCACATAGACTTTTTATAGTGGGCATCATAGCCTTGCATGAGGGCCCAAACCTCCCAGTCTAACTTACCCAAATAAACAAAGAAAACATTTGAGTAAAACAACTATAATACCATCAGAATCAAACAGAGATTCTTGAAGTGCACCCCCAAAAGAAATGTAATTAAACAATAGACATGCATTCTTGCTGTATTATTACCTTGTTGAAGGTATTTAGCTTTCATTTTCATGGAACAAAAGGCCCCATAATAGTTACGAAGCAGATATCTCAAGATATGGTTTTCTGGAGTTTCCAGCAAGAAATTTCACTTGACAATCACACAAGTCACACAAGACCCAAAGATGTTATTATCCTATAAAAGAAATGAAGGGACTGTAAACCACACATAATTATTAGAATAGATCATAGGAACCTATCTCCATTGTATTCAGAGCGAAAGGATTTTTTTATCGTAAAGAGAAATATCGCAAATTGCTAGTATCAAAAAACCGCAAATATTTTATCAGGAAAATGCAAGGGTGGAAACAATGACACAGCTAAAAAAAGAGGATCTAAGGACATTGAAGCAAGTCTAAAACAAAAAAAAGATAGGGAGAAACTTTGATGGATGATCTCGTCCCTCATTGATCGCTCAAGATGTAGATATCCATTTAGGTACAGATACCGGAAACTATATTTACAAGACAAGTTTGAATTCATCATCGATTTTTCTAGCCTTGGTTTCTTAAATGCAATCCTTTACAAAGAACTCCATGTATAACTTATACCAATGCAATCCTTTACAAAGAACTCCATGTATAACTTATACAAATGACCTCCTGCAACCAATAGAGGAATAGTTCATCCATTTGATTGTGTTACTTGTTGCTAACTAAGGGAAACCGATATAGTGGAAAAGGTAGAAACAGTAGCTTTCATTAGTTGCCCGTCAAACAAAGAATTCAAAGGACTTAGACATGTAAGCAGAAGGGACTTGTTGTTTTGACGATAATCAAGGAAACAACTAGACATTACCACTCGACTATGAGCCCAATAGCAATTCTATCCCATTTATGAGAAGTGCTAGAAATCTGCTTGAAGGAAAATTGAAACTTTTGTATGTGACAAGCATACTTTTCCATTAGAATAAAATCCTCAAACCTCTCAATAATTTTATGGAATAGCAAGAATGGCTCCAATGTGATATGTTGATTGACATGTTACCTCTATGATAAGACTAACATTCAAACTACTTCTTAGACTTTTCAAATATTCTTCAGTGTGCACCTGCCAACAAAACAAACAACTCATCAGTAGTATCACAATTAAATAACAAACCTAATGATTCTACTTTATTCCACGCCTTCTCACATCACAAGACAAGGAGTAACGAAAAGTAGTAGGAATTACTTGAAAGAAAATCGAAGTGTCTGAGAGCTTTCCAACATCATCCATAAATAAGACATATAGTACCAAGTCATGAATGATTGCATAATAAACATGGATAGAACGTCAAGAAGCCAATGTTAAGATGCATTTGAATGACGTAAATCACAGTTCAAATCAACTTAACCTGATGTATATACAATAAGAAACCATTTCTATTGTTGTCCTGCAGCCATTCAAGAACATAGGGCACACTCCATTGATTGAACCAATGGCAAGGGTGCCACCCAGAATTATTACCTTTGTTGACTAATTGTTTGGTCATTAGCAGATCGTTAAAATCCAACAATAGCACACCTATGCAATACCCCACTTTTGAATTATGTTCACAACAACACTACCGAAGGAACTCTCAGTGAGAAGCCTTTAGCCCCTTGGAAATCACAGATTCCAACAGTTACAGCAATTCTACTGATACAACTTTGAGGGGAATTGAATCAGCATTCGTAATGTTTCACGCCCACACCTCAGTTTGAAAAGAGTTTCCTAAAGGGAGGGGAACGTACCAAGGGGAAGAGAAAGGGTTTAACCAGGAGGTCTAAGTCGCAAAATGTGAAAATGCATTTCTATAGTAGGAACAGCAACCTAAGTGGGACTTTTAAGAGCCAACATCCTCAAGAAGAAGAAAAAAACATTGTAATGAGCCAAGATCAAGAATGGAAATCGATTGAGTATAATAGCCATTGACTTGAATCAATCCCATGCAATAAATATTTCAAGGAAAATAAACTAGAAGCATTAAGTTCCCTTCTTAGATTAGCATCCAATGAGTAAAACCAAATTGATAGCATGTCAAAGAATGATAATACAAAAAAAAAAACTAAAAATAAAAAACTGCATTGAAAACTAGAAACAAACTTCAAAGAAGTCATTCATGATCCAAATCTTACAAGCTGAAATTTGAAAGCTTCTTTAAATGAAACGGGGGGTGATATTCAGCAAGATGAAAGATACCACTAGTAAGTCATCCTTCGAAGCTTCTAATGGTTCTACAAGTCGGTTTTTATCCAAAAAACCTTCCACAACAAGAAACTGGCAGATACGTCCCCATTTTGAAGAATCAAACGGGTGCCTACATCAACACAAGTAATGTAAGAAAACCCAACATATCCTCTAGAATAGAGACATCCATTATCTATCACATATCACATCTAATCCAAGGTAGTCAAATAGAGAGAGCAAAGAAAAATAAAACCAAAACTAAATAGTATGAACAACAAAAGGAAGGCTACTAATTAAATTTCTAGTAAGGTACAATAAGAAAGAATTGTTGATAGTATGATGATCAAGTTTGAAATCTTATATTATATTACAACTTACTGCACTGTGATAGAAAATTATTCGCATATTATCTTCGCTACATCATGATAAGCGCAAATATAGCATGAACTAAACCATGTAATAATCAACACCATTTCATGTACAAATGCTTAATTTACTTTGTTCACTAATACATTGGGGAATTGATTCATTTCTCAAACGACCCAGGCAATGTATGTCTTGAGAGTAACATTTTCATCTTCCAAAAATGACAATTCTCTGCTACTAACCATGGTTCTTTTTTTAAACATAGAGATTTGAACTCCATAGCAGTAAAACTGACATTTGACCATACTAGGATGTGGTTCCACTATGGTGACGGAATTTTCTTCTATGGGAAACATGTAACCAAGAGGTTCGATTTTAGAATTGTGCAATCAAGCTTCTTAAGAAAGAACACTAACCCACAAAAAATCTTACACCTGCAATACTCACAGCTAGCTAGTACAGCAAAGTAAGAAAACTATTAAGGAATAACAAATAACTTGTACCTTCATCAAGTGAATCAAATAATCACACCAAACCAGGAACCCAAGTGACATCAGCTTCAGAATTGCTTAGGACGCAAAGATATTGAACAATATATCACAATATCTCATCACACCACATCGCATTCTTAACTCTCCCAGCCCCTCTAATGGAATATGCACCAATGCATGGTAGGCATCCAAATTCATATTAGATGCCTTGAACTATTTATTGCAGCATGTGGCAATTCACAAAATATTTCATGCTTTCAACCAACAAGCCTAACATATGGTATCAACCACATAGGGAGAGAGAGAGTTGATGACAAGGGTAATTGACACCCCTTGTGTTTAGACTACACAAACAGGTCAATGTATGATTCAGTCAATGTGGTAGAAACATATGGGCCAGCCTACCCGCAAATCAAACCCATTCGATTATAACACTCCATATGCAAGCAAGCGACAAGGCATCTCATAGTATGTCACATCCAAAGCAACTTAACCACCCCAGTATAAATCAGAAACCCCCTACCAGCATTTGACCTTACTCATCTATGGAACACTATAGTCAGAAATCACGTTTGGTGAACTACGTTCATTTTCAATTCTTTGCTTTGATTCATACCATCCATGATCAATACGAGATGATGTAACATCATTCACAAGTAGTCCAGCTATTCCCTATTTTTCCTCATTTGGAATTGATCAGATGACATCATTTACATATCATATGCATATAATCACACGGATATGGGTGGAATTCTCTTCTTTTTTTCAGTAAATGATGTAATTTCGATATGCAAAAGTCCACTACCAAGGCAGTTGGCAAAATACCCCATCTCCCAAGGAAGAAACCAAAGAATAATTCATCCAAAGAAATATTCCGAAAATTACAAAAAAGAAACAAAGAAAAAAAAAACATGAGATTACTCAATCCCCAGTTCCAAATTCAAATGTTAATCACACAGAAAGCAAAAATTATTCATAGAATATCTAAATAAGGCCAATTGAGATTGCAACAGTGAAAAAAGAATAAGCAGTACAAAAAACCAACAAAAAATAAAAAGCAGTTAAGAACTTACACTTTCTCGATCCCCATAAACGATATGTCATAGGAAGGTGAATAAACGACAGGAACCTATGATCATCACGCAGAAAAAGGATTCCAATATGACAGTTTGAACCCATAAATTTAGAGAGAGAGAGAGAGAGAAATGAATTGTGGGTTGGAAGAAATAGTACCCACAAAATAAAAAATTTCACTCACTTTGTTGGGAGGCACGTCAAAATAGAGTTTAGAGGACAGAATCCGTTTCCTCTTCATGTCTTCGACAACTATTTCAGCGGAAGTGGCAGCAGCAGCAGAAGCCGAGGACCGAGTGGCGGCCATAGCCAGAAGCAGTGGAATTGGGGATGAAGAGAGAGAAGAGGACTCCGTGGTGCGGAGAGCCGAATCTCCGTCGGATGATTTTAAATTGGAAAGAGTTTATATAGAGCCCAGGCTCTAAACAATCAAACTAGAGCCCACTTCAAAAATTCGAAGCGGTTGTTTTGATGCCCAAATATCCTCGAAGTTGTTATCTCGACCAGATGCTAGAAAAAAAATGGATTTCTAAGTTTCGAAAATAGCGCAAAATAAATTTCAAATTTTAAAAGTAGTGTATCATTTTTTGATAATTTTCAAGTTACTGCTTGAAAATTTAAATTTTATAATTAAAAATAAAAATATATTTTAAGACTATCACAAAGATTTTCAATATTGAAACCACAAGGTACTATGTTAAGTTGGGTTCTAATTTGATTGTTGAGAGTCGCAGCTCTATACAAACTTGCACCCTTTCAAATTATATTACATAATAAAATATACATATCTATATATCTATGCTACATTATTAAGCACACGAGTTAAAAGGTGGACACCGGTCGCGAAAATAAGAATGGGCCTATGGTAGGAGACATTCCTATATTAAGGGTACATTATCAAGCAAGAGTTAATGGATGGACACATGTCACGAAAATAAGAATCCACCCTAACTCTATAGAGGTTGTAGGAGACATTCCCACATTTAAAGATGCATTATTAAGCAAGAGTTAAAGGGTGAACATGTGTCGTGAAAGTAAGAAGGGACCATAACTCTTTAGAGGTTGTAGAAGACATTCCCAAATTTAAGGGAGAATGACTTTTTGAAGTGAGACAGACATCTTTTGTCTTAAAATTAGTGCGTAGAAGAGAGTGAGACTTTTTGAAGAGGGAGATGTCCCTGGTCGGATGGATCGATCTCGCCTTCCCGGATCTAGGTGATTAGGTGACACGTGTTTCGAGTTCGAAAGACCCAGGACCTGAGACCACTCTCTCGGGAACCTTGTTCACAGAACAAGTGCAGGTGCCCAACTAGTTAGAGAGGAATTTTAAAACTTGAGGTGGGGACCAACCTCACCTGGGTCAATGACTCTCTCTTGACCTGCAATCTCCTTGTTTTCTGCACAGCACCAACATGGTTAATTTGCAAGACAAGTGGGCCGAAGGACCCACCCTTATCTTAGGACGGTGCACATTCATAGAGAATATGAGAAGTTAAGATGATGAAAAAGACGATGTGAATGGAGGGAGGGAAGAGAAAAGCACTAGACAAGGGGACGAGCCTAGCCTAATAGCTTGACATGTATAATGACTCGGAATGGTAGCAAGAAAGGCACAGTAACTCAGACCGACGCGGCTGCAATACTACTCAAAACCAAGGGCGACATGACTGTCCTAATCTTGTGTGGCCGCAAGACGGGCATGGTACTCAGGAACAGCACGACGGTAATACTGCTCGACAGCCAGACCGCTATGACAGTGCTAGATTGAGTCTATCCTTTAATCAAGCGAGAAGAGAAGAAGAAGGAAGAAAAGAGAACAAAGGGAAGAGACGAGACGGCAAAGATGGAAGGTCCCGACGGCTTTAAGCATCGTCGTCCATAGTTGTGGAGTAACAGCGTCATGACCCCTAAACGACGCTAGACACTACTGCTATCGGCAAAAGGGCAAGCAGTGAACTGTAGATGGCGTTAGCCATCGCAGTCAGCAACACGAGGAGGCAACATGACCCTTCGTGGGTGGCGATAGACATCGCCGTCCACGATAGGTACAAAGCGTAAGAAGCCTGAGAGCGGCAATAGACATTGTCGCGACCCTTCACAGGCGGCGATAGCCATCGCCGTTTACTAGAGATGCAGCGCACAAGAGAAAGACACACGGGCGATGATAGTCATTGTGGCGACCCTTCGCGGGCAGCGATAAGCATTACCATCTGCGAGAGACACAAAGCACAGAAGAGATCCCGTAGGCCACGATACGCATAGCCATCGCGATGGGCGTGCAGCAGGGTGAGACCCCTGTGGGTGGCGATAGGCATCACCGTCTGCGCTTGTGCAAGATGCCGAAGACACGCTTGCAGACGGCGATGAGCAGCGCCATCTGTGACCCATAAGAAGAAAGAAAAAAGGCTCGCGATCGACTATGCACATCGCCGCGTGTGACACCAATCTTAGAGTTGAAACATGAATCCGACCTGCTGCTTGAGCACGGCCTGACTCACTGTATGCTCCTTCAATAGGCGTTACGCACAATGATGACTAACATCATGCGCGAAGCTACAAGAAGGAAAAAAAAAAGAGGCATGCACGACACTGCCACTGCGGTGCATGGCCTCTAAGAAAGGCTCAGAGGAAGAAAGAAGAGAAGAAGAGGCAAAGAAAACTGAAAAGAGAGAAGAAAAGAAGAGAAAGAAAATACCTTGAGAGTAGGAGGGGTACCACTCTAAACTTTCTCTTTCATCTTTCTCTCCAAGACGCACCACGAATCCAAGGAAGAATATTATTGCTCAACGTAGTGTTTACAATGACTTTTTTCAGCCTCTTCTCAATGAGAAGTAGCGTCTATTTATAGACTAGGGCTAAAACGTGGATAGATGACCCAAAACTAACCCTAATTGATGATAATTACATCTTTTTATAATTAAATAAAATAAAAAAATAGGGTACAAAATGACTGATTTGCCCCTGCTTAACAATTGAGAAAATTTCAAAATAGTCCCTACTGAGAACTAGGGACGTTTTTTATTGTTCTCGGACGATCCGGCTTCCGAATGAACAAAAGATGATTGCCATTGCGTAGGGCTTGATGCTATGATCATTTGGATATTAATTTTAAGTCATGAATCACACTTTAAAGGCATGATCACATAACTTGAAATTCACATAGATCTTGAAAACTTTCGATCGATAATGCATCTTCATGTCGATGTTTTTCTATGATTTCTTTACTGAATTGCACTGAGCATGTCATCACGATTGCGTTGCAACAAACGGGGCGCGATTTGGTGCCCGAATGAAGTTTTGGCCATCTCCGACTTTTGGTCGAAATTTACAGTCACTTTGACTCGTTCGTGTATGGAATCCAACCGTTCATCACGTGTGGGGTTCGGACCAGTGATGACCATGTACCCTACGCAAGCTATGCAACTGGTCTCATGTCGATCGGATTGCGGGCATTGTGATTTGGTCACTCAAGTGACCAGAGGTATTGCTGATTTTTTGCATCGTGCAGCTTCGAATTGCAAACTTCTCTCTAGCTTTTCTCTCGGTTCAGTCATTGTCACGGGACATGCCATATATCAAAACGCTCGTCTTAACGAGACAAACAGATTCCAACAAGTTTAAGCACGATCTGATCTCAGAAGAGTGAGATGTGAGCATCACAACTCACTATTTGTGACTGTCCCTTTAATGGAGCTTAGTTACAGGGTGGACACACGGGAATAATGTGCAGCTCCTCCTGTTTTAGTTTTTTACCCATAACTTCTTCCTGAAGTGTCCGTTTAAGCTGAAATTTGACCTCTGGAGGTTTTCAACCATATCGGATCCAATAGCAGTAATCGCACGGCTGTTTGATGCTCCGAAAATAGGGTTTCAGTTATAAGGGTCTCTTTTAGGGTGCTAAAGGCTGATTATGCCGAAACTGTTTCTTTGTCTGCACTGCCTTAGACATATCGGAATGTGACGAAACTTGGTTGGTGACTTTTAGGAGTCCTTATAAAGATCATGGCTAATTATGGGGTCATTCTAAGACTGTCAAAATTTTCATTGTTTGTCAGGCTTTATTGATCGACTTCTCTCTTTTATTCCGCATCGGGGACCCATGGTGTTGAAAAATATCTTCAAACAGCATGCTCCGTCGAATATTGTGCTTAGAGAAAAGCGAGAAGGAAAATATTCAGAAAATTTCCTCTAGATTTATTTCTTTTTTTTTCCTAGCCACAAGACCACGTGAACACCGAGGAAAAATCCATGTAATGCTATAACTAGGATGCTCATACGTTTGGATGCATTTGTCGCGAATGCATCCGTGGAGACCTTGGGGGGAGAAAAGACTTTTGAGGGATCTTGTCGAAGTCCTCACCCTCAAGGGACTATTCATGATTCTGGCAACTGAGGATTTTGTGTGGACCCCGTTGGTCGGAATCAGGTCTATCTGGCGGCTAAGTGCCTTGCTTTATGGCACTATTCTCATTTGGTCCGGGTTTCTTTGTTTTTGGATTGACAGCCAAAAAGCCTTTGGTCGACGTTGTTCACTTCTACACCAGGTTTGCTTTTAACAAGGGTACTTATATGGGCCCCATCCTGTCGGGTCCAGTCGGGGGCTTTTTGTTAACCTGTTCCGAAGGTCTAGGCCTGTCGGCTAGGGAGGGATTTTGGCTAGGCGGCCTCATGGCGAGGCATCACCATGAAGTCTCTGACAGGTTTCACCCTGGCTTTGTCAGTTTCTTGCCTTCATGGGCCTCTTTGATTTGTTGAAATGACTTTCTTGTTTTTGGAGGGATCTTTCAGTCATTGTCCTCACCCTCAAGGAGTCTTCTTATTTTTGAAGGATCTATTGTTCATCGCCCCCACCCTCAGTGACTCTTTTTATTTTTGGTGTTTGGGAGATCTTGTCAGGCTCTCACTCCCAAGTAAGTCATCTTGTGTTTTTGATGAGGTCATGATGCTGCATTAATCTGCTTTATAGGTCCAAGCGCCCTTTGCCGATTTTCACCTGGACTGGGGAAGTAGCGTCGTAAAGACGGTTGTCACCAACCACTTTTATTTTTGGGCTCTTTTAACCACGACTTTTCGGCCATGTCCACCCCTTTTCATCCATTTTTGCTCACGGCACCCTTTCGGGTTTTCACCGTGCCCCAGTTTTTGTTTTCACGAAACTCTTTTACTCATGGTTTCGTGACCATGCCCATCCGTCGTTTTTACTCATGGTGTTCCCTTATCCAGGTATACACCATGCCCATTATTCTTTTTTTTTTTTTTTTGTGAAGGTTTTTTTAGGGTCATTCCTTCGAGACCAGTGAGAAGCCTTTTAACGTCATGCGGCCAGGACATGTACTATAGTTTAAGGCCATACAACTGGACCATGGTGGTGATGGATGGCAGTTGTTGAGGCCATTGAGTGAGTATGGTGGTAGTTTTGGCTCACTTTGGGGAAATGGCACTAGGTTGCCTATGAGAAATGGATGATGTATGGATGGAAGATAGAAAGTGGTGACCCACTAGCTGATGACGAGTATGGATGGCGGGATGGTTCGCCGTTATGTGAGCATGGGTGAAACTCACTAGGGAATGATGGATGATGGTAATGAAGTGAGTGTACTTACTGGGGAAGCAATGAAGGTGGTATGCGCACATGAACGGTTCGGTTAGGGAAGGTATGCGTGAAGATGCACGTAAAGGGCGTGTGCGCATATGTGGGGGCGTCTTTAAGGTCATGCCTGCAGGACCTGTGCAAAGCAATTTAACGTCATAAGGCCAGGACATTCACTATAGTTTAAGGTCATATAGCTTGGACCGTGGTTGTGCAATTTAAAGTCATGCGACTAGGACCATGCAGTTTAAAGTCGTGCAACTAGACCTCTGCTACAGTTTAAGGTCATATAGTTTGGACCATGAAGTTTAGGGTCGTGCACCTAGACCATTGTAGATTGTCACGTAAGTAAAGATCCGTGGGAGATAAAGGCAATGATTCGGTGAGAAGTGGACCCATTGGGGATTAATGGGGTAAATGTGACTCCACGGGATAATGAGCAATGGTATGTAGGTAACTCTGCTAAGAATGAAAGCCGGAGCACAGATGCAACCCCACTGGGGATTGAAGAGATAAGAATGACCCTAACTCCAATGCGGATAATAGGGCTGCAATACGGATGTGACTCCTACTGTGGATCATGCAGCTCCACTGGGAATTACAGTCGGGAGCACAGGTGTAACCTCATGGGGATAGAGGTATACATTTCACAGCTTAAAGTCATGCGAATGGACTATTTTTCTCGTCGTTTAACATCTTGTTGCAAGGACACGTGCAAACCCTAGGTGTGTGCCAGCGAATATGAGATAAGAAAAAGGGAGGAAAATAGGGGAGAAAGGCGCCGCTCTGGCTTTATCAACGGGTAAGGGATGGTAGAGAGGAAAGAAATAAGAGAGAGAGATGGTGACATGCACACCCCCTAGATGTGTACCAACGAATATGAGATGAGGAAGGGAGAGAAAAATAAGGAAGAGAAAGGCACCACACTGGCTTTACCAGCGGGTAAAGGGTGATAGAGAGGGAGAAAATAAGAGAGAAAGGAGAGAGAGGAGGTACATGGGCAATTACCCAAGGTGGTAGAGTTTTCTCTCTCCTCTCCCTTGAAGTTGGGAGCTATATATAATGTAAGCCTTGAAAGGGCAAGAGCTTAATTTTCATTACGCCTCCCAACTTAGTTTTTACAATTGACTTGAGCGTGCTTATATAGAGCAACCACAAAACAGCAGCGACATGCTCAGAACTAAACCAAATTGTGGAAACTTACAGTTTAAAAGAATTAAAATAAATTCCCGTTTTGGACAAAATTAAAAAATACCCTTTAATTTTTTTGAGCAAATGATAAAACCATCCCTCCCTAAGGGGCCTTTTGTCACTGCTAGACTTCAGGAGCTTCTTCAGGTGTTTGTAGCAGTGATCTGGATGATCCATCATCGTAGAATTGATGCTTGATCTGTTCTGAACATTTTGATAGCCTTTGACCGTCTTTCAATGGATTTTTAAAAAAGGAGGTAAAAATGTGGCAGAGTCCGTAATCTTCGATCACCGATTTGGTGCCATGCGTGTTCTTCCAAGTCCTCTTTTTGGTCCTGAATTGAAGAGGATACTATCACAATCATGTTGCACCCAGTTTCGTCCCATTTGATGTCTTTTTACATCTTTTCCAAATTTGTGAGGTCACCGAAAAATGGGATTCTGGTGACCGGGAAAGCGTGTCTCCTTTCAATCTTCAAATCTGTGATATCCGCCCTTTAATCGAGCATAAAGAGTATACCATCTTGTAGCCCTTCGCGATGTGGTCGCAACAGACTCAATTTCATGTCGATCCGATTTACAGATCTCGAGTTTTCTCCTTACAAAAATTGGGATGTTTTCTTTCAAAGTTCTGATTTTTCTGGTTTCAGGCTCATCTTCTCTCTAGGAAATCTCTCGCCTCATGTCATCTCATGGGCCGTGCCATATATCAAAATGACCGGGTCATCGAGACCTAGCTTGCGTCAAAATTTGAGTATGTTCTGATTCCAGACGAATGATCTGTGAGTTTGAAAATCATCTCGAGAGGTGAAAATGCAATCTCCATTGGTGGAGACTGGTTCTCTAAGGTCACACCGCAATAATGTAAAACCTCCCGTTTTATAGTAATTTGGGCACAAAATGGTTCTATGAGGTTCGATTGAGCCCAAATTTGATCCCCATAGGTTTTTTGACATTCTAAATCCAATGGCAGTGGTCTGGTACCTTTTGAGGCTCCGAGAAAGGGGCTGTAATTATAGGGTCCCTTTTTAGCATGATAGGAACTAGAATTGAGAACTGAGTTTCGCCTTGATCATATCAAAACATATCGGAATGTGACAAAACTTTGTGAGCATCTCTCGAGCACCCCAAGCTGCCCTTTTCATGCCTTTCGTGGCCGTTCCAGTACGTTTTCAGAGGTTGCCCAGTTTTAGGCTTATTTTTGCAGTGTTCTCATGGCCAGGCAATGTCTTGGGTATCGGCAGGACTAGGTCGTCACTGGCTCTCTCCTTATTCACATGGGCTTATAAAAGTACGACATAATGACTTGCAACAGTCCGGTTAATTGCCTCGGTTGGTCCGGTTTCGATTCAAACCACTCCCAGCCCCATGTCCGGTTAACCGTTCCGATTCGATTTTGCTAACACTGACGGTGACCTTAAGGTTACCCACTGAAACACTGGCTTTAGAAGAGCCAATTGCAAGAGAAGAGGAAGTGTCTTTAGAGCTATTCTTAAAATTGAGACTGATGGAGAGTCCAACAGTAACTGTATGGGCATGAGGTGCAGTGGTTTTAGAACCACCCATGCAATTAACAATAATGGATTTACCATTGATGCTGGTATAGAGGGGACAAAGGGTTTGAGGGCGGAAAAAGGGTTTGAGGGCCCTTTCCCAAGTTTACCTAGGCTTGAGCCTTGGTGCGAAGAGTTAAGTGACTTCGCAGGAGATAAGCGAGAGCAGTAGATTGAAAACCCTTGCTTCCCATAAATGAGTTCAAGAATGTAGGGATTATGAAATCCCCAACCCGGAGGTAGGAGTTAGTGAACTCCATAGCTATTTTTAGGTGAGAGTGAAGTGTTATATCGGTTTTTGAGTGGACTGAACTAACTATAGGGTGGCGTGTCCCAGTGGATTTGCTAATTGGTAGGGACTAGATTCTCATCGCTTGGGCGCTTGGAGGAGCATGGCTCGATAACCCCCTCTCAAACAAGCGCTTGACCCACGTGTGCATGTGTGAGCGTGTGTCATGTGCGGATAGGTATCCAACAATGAGAGGACTTTAAAATGGTCAAGAGGTGGACTCGAACACCTATCTCATCAGTTGAGTTCGTGAGACACGCCCAGGCCTTAGCCCTATTAGATATATCTGAGAGCCCTCTGGTTGTCCTCGTGTGCGACTTGAATTCGGCCCCCTCACTCGTCGATACTACACTAAGACTCTCACTCAAAAATAGCTCTTGAAATTCACCTATTGTAACCTCCTCTTAATGTGTGTTCTTATGTGGAATGGGAATTCTAGTTTAGATATTAAAGTGATAGAGAAGAAGAAGAAGAGATAGATAAGAAAATGAAGAATAAAAAAAAGGAATAATAGTGGATTGGGGGGGGGGGGGGGGGCAGTGTAAAGACTGGAGGCAAGAAAAGCTACTAGGCACGAAACCCCAGTATCCAGAGGATTTTAAAAGGAGTGAAGTCTTTTTGTTTATTTATTTTATATATATATATATATGGAAAAATCTGGGATTAGCCCACTAGCTCATATGAACATGTGAGCCCAACAATCTGAGCTGATATGACGGTCACGATCTCATTTCGTATTTGAATTTTTATTTTTTTCTACAAATCCAAATTACTTAAAATTTTAGGTGTATGTTCTTCTCATCAAGGCGCAATTAATAAAAAAATAAAAAAATTTATTTACAAAAATAAAATAATCAAAATACCCCCAAAACTTTTCGAGGGTATTTTGATCAATTTATTTCCTGTAAAATATTTTTTTGATATTTTTCTAAGATTCAAATATTTTTGATGAACACACTCCTAAAATTTCAAGTGATTAGAAATTGTAGAAAAACAATTAAAATTAAAACACTACCGAACATCCGTGATGGTCAGATTGGGCCAGATTCAATCTGGGAAATTGGGCTTATATGTTCATATGAGCTAGTGGGCTAATCCCAACCTTTTCCTATATATATATATATATCATCATCACCGTCCAAAGTTCATCGCATGTTCACAATTGCCCATTAGTATTTCATTTTTTATTTTTATTTTACAAATCAGAATGATCTGAAATTTGGAGAGTGTGTTTATAAAAAATAGGTGAATCTACGAAAAATATCAAAACAATATTTTATATGAAATAAATTGACCAAATAACCTCAAAAATATCTTGATCAATTTTGTTTCACGAATTATTTGTTTTATATTTTTATTAAGTGTGCCTCACTAAGATGTATGCATGTTTCAAATTTCAGATCATTCTGATTTGTAAAATAAAAAAAGAAAAATGAAACACTACCGCACAATTATGACTATGCGATGAACTTTACAAGGTAATGAGGGTAGGCGAAATCACTGTTCATTTTGCCTATGAGCGTTGGGAAGAGTTTTCCATATATAGAATATATATATATATATATATATATATATATATATATATATATATATATATATATATATATATATATATATATATATATATATATATATATATATGGACAACGTTTTTGTACGGCTATGTGCATACTGCTACTACAGTAAACGCTCAACGGCCCAGATCGAATCTGGGCCGATTCGACGACCACAGTTGTCTGAGAGTGTTTGAATTTTAATATTTTTTCTACAAATTAAAATAATTTAAAATTTGAAGCATGTGTACATCTTAGTGAGGCGCGCCTCATAAATATATAAAAATAATAATTTGCAAAAAATAAATTGACCAAAATGACCCTGCAACTTTTTGGAGGTATTTGGGTCTTTTATTTCATGTAAAATATTTTTTTGATATTTTTTGTAGATTCGCTTATTTTTATGAATACATGCTCCAAATTTCAGATTATTCTGATTTGTTGAAAGAAAATGAAAAATAAAACACTATCAGACATTCATGATTGTCAAATCGGCCCAGATTCGATCTGGGTCATTTCGATGTTTATTGTAGCAGTATACGAATTGGCGTACCGTAGCATCTTCCTATATATATATATGAGGTTTGTCTAGAGTTAACAACCCCTCAAAATACAAAGGTTCAAGTTAGAAGGGGTTGTGATGGGTGTATTTATCAAAACAATCATTTTTTTAATTAAAAAATTATTTAAATATATAACTTTACCACTAAGCAATGGCAAGTTTGAAATTTTCACAAAAGTACAATAGTATTTTGGGAATTAGTGTCTTGGAACTTTATTTGTAGAATATCATTGTCCTTTAGTTAAAATTTCAATTTTAGTCGTTATGGAGATGACAAAAATACCCTTTGTCTTATAGTAATATTTACAAATTTGCGCCACAAAAGTAACTTTTGTTTAAAAATAGACAACAAAATTAATAAATCCACCTTTCACAACTCTCTCTATCTTGAACCTTTGTGAAGTTTAGAATATCCCATATATAACTTTAGCATCATGCATATTATTATGTAATTTCCTGAGAATGAATATCAAAGAAGTTCTTATGTTTTACATTAACTTCTCATGCTTTTAATTTTTCCCATAACTCATCATCTTGCTTTGTTAATAAATTGAAGATGGAATTGAAGTTTTTGACGAAAGTTATGTGCCTGCAAAATAGGTTATGACCATTTTTTTAGAAAGTTCTATGCCTGAAAAATAGATCATGAAAAATAAAGAGAGAGAGAGAGAGAGAGTGAGAGAGAAAGAGAGAGAGATGATATCATATTTGGTAGTAACTATAAGATTGATCATTATCTAAGTTAATAAAAAGTAAGAGAAATCCCAAATTCTAAGAGATGCCTTCCATTTTTAAAAAAGTATATATTCCCTAAATTGTGTATTTGTCTTTTTCTCAATTTTTGAGGACTATGAGATTTTGTTAGAAAACCAAATATGAGAGAGAGAGAGGGAGAGCGCTTCTCTATCCAATCACACAATTTCTAGGATAGATTACTTTCCTTTTAAAATTTAGATGATGAAGATAGAGTTAGAAAATAGCTAAGGAGATGAGATAGATGGAGAGAGATTTAAGGAGAGGATATAAATGGGTGATATTGTACATCTTCTTCTAAAGAATATCTTTCTAAGAAAATAAATCCACCTAATCCATATTGCTTACTATCTAGCTCTTCATTGCTTCCAAACTTTTTCTTCAAGTAAAAGTCCAATTATATTTGATACCCTAATACATGAACGGCAAAAACAGGTTAGGGAGAAAAATTAGTAAGGTTTTTCTTTTTTTTAATAAATACATGATATGAAATTATCAATAGAGATGAAAACATTAGAGAGAAAGCATTTCCCATCACCCAACCTTGCTTATTTTGTTGACAAGTGTCTTTTTTTTATTATTATTATCTATTTTTTTACTATTTATGAGATATGCATGTAAATGTCTCTTTTTATGTCCTCCCACTCTCTCTCCATATTTAAAACTATATTTGATATACATGTAAATTTTTATGGCCTAACTCTCTCTCTCCATATTTAAAACCCTATTAGATATGCATGCAAATTTTTTGGGGATGTTCCTACATTAGATATACATGCAAGCTCTTCTTTTTATGGCCTCTTTGTGTGTATTCACATTTATAATGTAGCCTTTCTCTTTCTCTTTTTTAGTTACCCTAGTCCCTCTCTCTCTCTCTCTACGTGGTCTCTGTCCCTTTGTCTTTCAACTTAAGTTTTATCTCTCATCCTGGTCTCTCTCTCTCCACATTTAAAATTTATTAGATATGCGTGCAACTTTTTTGAAAATGATCATTCATTAGAAAACCGTAATAGTATTATTAAAACTGCAAGAGTTGCTAAGGGATCGTGATTTTCTATATTTATGGCACATATGATTTGAGCACTCTTATTACATGAATGATACATAGAGTTGCATTCTTAAACGTAGTCAGTCTTGATATCCTAGTGCATTGCAGATGTTATCCAGCAAAATAATACTATCATCTATAGTATGAAGATATTTGCTTTATGTATTTTTATATTTCATTTTTAGGTGCAACACACGTAATCCATAATTTTATTTGGAGTTTAATATATCTTAAAAATTCTTGTTAAGATTTTATATTTTAAGTTAATAAACTATAGTTTAAAAATATTTTGACTTTTGTTTTTTAGATTTGCATATCATCATTTAAAAAATTTAAATATAATTTAAATAAAACTCACTTCTCTTCGCACCTCTGCATTCTCCACACGCCTCTCGCCTGCAACTGCCAATCGGTCGCCCTCACTTCTCGCCTGCAACAACCAGCAGCTCACCTACAACATCCAGCCTCTCTTCTTCCTTCCTCGCCATATTTGAAGGTAACTCTCTCCTCTCTCTCTCTCTCTTGCATTTATAAAAAATGGTATTCTTCTCAACTCTCTCACTCTCTATTGAGAAGGGTTTCACAACTCGCTCCCTCTCTCATCTCTCAGATACCCCAGATCTGCTTGCAGTTAACCTAGCCCTTTCTTTCCCTCTCTCTCAAATTGATTTATTTTACAGATCTACCAAAAAAGTTAGCCTGTCCTCTCTCAATCTCTCTAAAAAATGTCACTAGTTTTTTTTTTGGGGGTGTGATTGTTAGGTTTATATGAAATAGAAATAGAGGTCACTATATTTTTTTTCTTGAGAATGTTAGTTGAAGAGCTAGGCTTTTTTCTTTGTCTTGTCTTTGATTGTTACCTTTAGAACAAGATTGGTCCTGAAAAAGTGCTTGGATTTAGGGCATGTTTGATTCGCGTGAAATATTTTTCTTGTAGGAAATTAATTTTTTAGGAAATGGATTTCTTAGATTTAGATTTCACATGTTTTTTTTCTCATGTTTGGTAATACTATCTAAATTTCCTATGAAATCATTTTCTTTCGTTTGTTAAACTATTTGGGAATCTACTCTTCTGAAATATGGAATGTTAGCTATTTTCTCTTTCTAGAAATCCAATCTCTCTTTCTGTCGCTAAAAATCCAATCGCTCTCTAAAACCCATCCTCTCTGTTTGGAAACCCAATCTCTCTTTCTCTAGCTAAAACCCTATTCTCTCTCTAGAAACC
Source organism: Amborella trichopoda (assembly GCF_054954075.1). Classification (NCBI taxonomy): domain Eukaryota; kingdom Viridiplantae; phylum Streptophyta; class Magnoliopsida; order Amborellales; family Amborellaceae; genus Amborella; species Amborella trichopoda. The sequence continues at coordinate 20,667,887 of NC_142340.1, forward strand.
CAATCTTGCTTACCCTTTTTAAAAATCTTTTATCTTTCTCTATTTAAAAACCCATTCTCTCTCTAAAAACCCCATCTTTCTTTCTCTTTCAAAAAACCCATTATCTCTTTCTCTCTCTAAAAGCCCAATCTATCTTTCTATTTAAAAAGCTATTCTCTCACTAAAAACCCAATATCTCTCTAAAAACTTATTATCTCTCTAGAAATCCAATCTCTCTTTCTCTCTCTAAAATTTTATTCTCTCTTTAAAACTCATTCTCTCCATTTCTCTCTTTAAAAACTAATTATCTGTCTAGAAACTCAATCTCTCTTTCTCTTTCTAAAAACCCATTCTCTCTTTCTATCTCTAAAAACTCATTCTCTCTCTAAAAATCCATTTTTCTTTCTCTCTAAAAACATATTTTCTCACTAAAAACCCAATCTCTCTCTCTGAAAACCATTCTCTCTCTAAAAACTCAATCTTTCTTTCTCTCTCTAAAAATCCATTCTCACGCTTTAAAAATTTGATCTCTATTTATCTTTAAAGATTAATTCTCTCTCTGGAAACCCATCTCTCTAAATCCAATCTCTCTGTCTCTCTATAAAATACATTTTCTCTCTCTAAAAACCCAATATCTCTTTCTCTTTCTAAAAACTCATTCTCTTTTTTCTCTCTAAAAAACAATCTCTCTTTCTCTCTCTAAAAGTTATTATCTCTCTCTAGAAACCCAATCTCTCTCTTTAAAGACCCATCCTCTTACTCTAGAAATCCAATCTCTCTTTCTCTCTCTAAAAACCCACCCTCGGTAGAAATTCAATCTCCCTTTCTCTATGTTAAATCCCATTCTCTTTCTCTCTCTAAAAATTCATTCCCCTTCTAACAATATACTCTTCTCTCTAAAAACCCATTTTGTTTATCTAGAAACCCAATATATATTTCTCTCTCTAAAAATCCATTCTCTTTAGAAACCAATCTCTCTCTAAAAATCCATTATCTCTTTAGAAACTCAATCTCTCTTGCTCTCTCAAAAACCCATTCTCTCTCTAGAAACCTAATCTCTCTTTCTCTCTTTAAAAACTCATTCTCTCTCTATAAACCCAATATCTCTTTCTCTATCTAGAGACTCTCTCTCTAAAAACCCAAGCTCTCTTTCTCTCTCTAAAAATCCAAACTCCCTTTCTCTCTCTAGAAATCCAAGCTCTTTTTCTCTCTCTAAAAACTCAATCTCTTTCTCTATCTATAAATCAATCTCTTTCTCTCTCTCTAGAAACATAATCTCTCCTCTCTAGAAACATAATCTCTTATGGGCTGGGCCCAAACCCAATATATTATTTTCAGGTTTGGTTGGGATGGGCCAGGCTTTGATAATACATATTCAGGGGCGGGGTGGGATTTTCGTGCCGGGCCTTACCGGAGCAGGCCAAAGCATTTTCGGGCTTTGCCGAGCCTCGGGCCAACCCAGTCCGATGGCAGACCTCCTTACCGCCCCCGATTATTTTGAAAGAAATTGGAATTACCTATGTAGGTATGATTCCAATTTCTTAGATTTTTGGACACTTTTCATGGAAATTAATTTCCTAAGTAAAAAGATTTTTTACTCTTGTGATGAACCAAACGTGAGAAATTAGTTATTTTTTAAGAAAATAATTTTTAAGAAATCATTTTCATAGGAACCAAACATGCCCTTAATTTGATTTGTTTTTCTGTAAATTTGATATTTATTACCGTTAGGATCTTTGTGGAATGTGATGAGCTCTTTGTTCATTCAAGTTGTGTTTTGCATTGATCTGCATGGTTATTCTTCTCTTTTGGATATCCAACAAGTTCAAGTTCTCTTTTCTTTTAGTAATCTAAAGTTCTAGTTTTTTGCTTTGCGTGATGGATGGTTGCCTATGCATGGATTTGACTTTGATTTGGATATGATCATTAGCTGTTTAATCGTAATTAGCATTTTTCCCCTTGTTCTAATTGTTCTTCTGTGTTCCTACTATTATTTCTCTCTCTGAGATGGTAGTTTATCTATATTTATATTGGCATCTAAATATTACATTCTCTATTGACTTTATTTTGTTAAGAACCATTGAGTTCTATGATTTAGCAAGGGTGCGGTTTGTATGGAGCCAAGGCTCTAAACAACTCACCTTCAAATAGTATCGAGAAATGTGGTTTTAATACTGAAAATATTTGTAATAGCCTTAAAATATATTTTTATATTTAATTATACAATTTAAAGCTTCAAAAAGAGTGTAGATCAAGCAGATCTATGGAAACTTGAAAATCTAAAAAATTGACGGTCCAAAAATGCGTTACAAGATGCACTATTTCCAAAATTTGAAATCTATTTTTTTCTTATGTCCACGCATCTTGATGTTGCGATGATCAATTTGAAGATATCTGGGCATCAAAACAACCTCTTCTAGTAAATTTTTTGAAGTGAGCTCTAATTTGATTGTTTAGATACTCGACTGTATATAAACTTTTTCTTTATATAAATATATTTGGTCAAATATGGTTTTTGACAAATGCATGAAATCACTCCCCTATAATACAAGGTATGCACCAAATAATTAACGAAAAGAATAATATACAATGAGAGTGTTTACCTTTAGTACAAGGTGGTTGCAATTAATATCGACCATTAGATATGAAATTGTGTGACTGCATTTAGTCTACCAAGTGCAAACTTCAAAAGAAATTTTCTCGAACTTTGTCACACACTCGAGTTATCAAATTTCACATCAGATGGTTATAAGTATCGTGGCCTCCTTGTATGAGAGGTAAATGGTCTCACTGTATATAATCCCTTAACAAAATAATATTATATAAAGTGTATTAATTTCACATGAGATAGCCTTATCCTAATTTTTAAGACAAGGAGACCCTCTTTCACCATTTTTATATACTTTGGTAGCTGAGAGCTTTAGTGTCATGCTTAATGGATTGACAGTGCAAAGGATCATATCAGGTGTTAATATTGGTAATAATGGTCTTATAATATCACATTTACAGTATGTTGATGATACCATTATATTATGTGATCCCACGGTTAAAGAAATCACTTGCCTATGGATTTTATTGAAAAGTGTGAAACTTTCAATTAGGCTGAAAGTTAATTTGAGTAAAACTAAGCTCATTGGTATTGGTTGTTCGCAAATGCTAGTTTCAATAATGACACATTTATTAGGTTGTGGTGTTGAGTCTTTCTGGGTGCTTATTCTGAGAGATAAATATGGAATGGATTTGAACTTTGGCCTCATTAAAAGTCCAAGAAACAAGATAAGTTTGTCCCATGTTTGAAGAGGTATTGACTATGAGAGATCTATGTATCTACGACAATTCCGAAAAATAGTGGGGAATGGAGAATCCATTATCTTTTGGTTTGACAAATGGATTGGAGATGAACCGTTGAGATACCTTTTCCCTGAGGTTTTCTCAAAAGCTTTAAACCCACTAGCATCTATCAAGGAGGCTAGTGGGGTGTTTATACTAATATTGTTTGGTCCAATCCTTGCAGATACAGGAGAGGTACAAATAGATTCATTGAGGAGTATCAGACATTGTTGGAATTATTAAATGACACATATTTGGCTCCAAATATGGATGATAGCGCTTCTTGAGGTTTTCTCAAAAGCTTTAAACCCACTAACATCTGTCAAGGAGGCTAGTGGGGATGTTTATACTAATATTATTTGGTCCATTCCTTGCAGGTATAGTAGAAGAACATACATATTCATTGAGGAGTATCAGACATTGTTAGAATTATTGAATGACACATATTTGACTCCAAATATGGATGATAGCTTTATTTGGGATCTTACGCCTTCGGGAGATTTTTTAGTTAAATCAACCTACAATTATTATTTTCTTATCATTGGATAAAGTTGGATGTTGATTTATTTAAAATTAAGACATTGCATGTGCATCTTAAACTGCCGCTACTCTTATGGATTATGTGTCAAAACAAATTAGCAACTGTTGGCAGTTGAAGCTGATTGGTTCCTTGCACATAAGGATAGTAGAATTATTCCTAAAAGTCTTATCATTAGCAATCCCTTGGCAGTGGCGACTATGGGTGTTACCAACAACACTCATAGTGAGGTTATTTGGATACCACCACCAGTGAATTCTTTCAAACTTAATTTTGATGGAAGTTCACTTGACAATCCAGGGCCAGTTGGCTATGGTGGGTTCATCATAAATAATTTGGGTCACATTATATTTTCTTACTCCGGTCCTTGAGGTATCACAACAACAAACGAGGTGGAAGCACGAGGTTTATTAAAAAGTTTGAGACTGCTATGCACTTTGGAAGGGGGCAGGATTATCGAAGGAGACTCGGTAAATGTCATTGCTTGGAGTAAGAGAATGACCCATATTCCTTAGAGATTAAGGACTATTTTTCATCAAATTTGGGATATTTTGTTAACCTCTATGGCAACGGTCCAACAGTGTTATAGAGAGGCGAATGAAGATGCCAATGTTCTTACCAAAGGAGGAGTCCATACTCCCTCTCTATTGGTTACTTCATTTCTGTAATCTTATTTCTTTGCTTGAACATCTTGTATTTCATATATGAATTAATGATACGTTGTACGTTACTGTTAAAAAAAAAAAAAGATAGCCTCATCTTAATAAGCCGTAACGCACATACCACAGTATATAATATGAACTAAGGTCATATCAATTTACAACACCATAAACCACATACGATGTGCAACAATTACTCAAAATAGTGAAGCAAGGAAACAAGTGGGATTTTCTTGATAAACTACATGCACAATATTGCATGATTTGAGGATTCTATATTTAACTATTACATTATAGACACCCCCTTCGAAATTCTGGCTAAGGGAACTCCTAAAAAACCTCCATTTTGAGCTTAAAGGACCACACAAATTTTAGTAGACCATAGGCAACCTAGATCTAATAAAAGTGCTCCAAAATTATTGAAGCATATCCCAACTTGAAGTAGAGCCCGAGATAACTCCAACAGTCCAAGAATCACCTGAATCAGACCGACGGATAAAAAGAGCTAACAAATGACGATTTAGTCCTTGTGAGACCCAACTACAGGGTTGTGGGCCGGGCTGTAGTGCAGCCTGGTAGGCCCAAACATTGCCTGATGATGCAATAAAGGTGTTATGACATAATTAATACATTTTATGATGCAGTAAGGGCGTTTTCTTTAATTGAATAAGGCTAAAGCTTCAAGATAAATAAATAAAAAAATCGAAAATATTTCAAACAGATCAAGAACAATCACCAATTGAATTCTACAAATACCCGCTCCATAACCCAAAAAAAGGACAAAGAAAAAATCCCTCAAAAATTTTCAAAATTAGAAAAATAGCCCAAAAATACCCAAAAATAGGAAAACCCTTAGAAATTTCCTAAAATTTAGTAAAAATCTCAAAAAAATAATAGAAAATCTCAGAATTCATATTCAACCTTTGGAGATCCCAAAACCCTTAGAAAACTAAGGAAAATTCTTCTCCAATCCTAAGAAATACCAAGAAAAGCTATAGTAGACCTTACCTAAAATCTTCAGCTTTTCTCATGACTTAAGAACCCTAGATCTAGGTCAAAGAAACTTAGATCTATCAATTCCAACAAAAAAAATGTATTAAAAAAAAAATGGTGGCATAAATTGGAAGAGTGGCAAGATCCACGCTTGAAACTCCAGATTTCGGGTCTTTAGAGGTAAGTATCTATATATGTGCATGATTTAATTTGTTTTTCTTCATTTAATTCTCTAATTTATTTTATTTTTTTGTAAATTAATTTATTATTAGATTTAAAAACATTTTTTTTAGGTCAAAATACGGATTTGGATCTGCCGCTGTCAGTGGACTCAGAAAAAAACCAGATGTATAGATCTGTGATTCTTTTGAGCCCATAAAAAAGACCGGAAGTATAGATCTAGGATTCTTTTGAGCCCATAATTCAAGCGACCTCACTTTCTTTACATTTTCAAAAACTAACTCAATTTTTTTTAAGATTTGAGCAGATCTCATCTGAGAAATCGACGCAGATCGGAGTGTAAACATACATCCTCAAAGCACTTTCTTGATATTTTAGAGAAGTCAGATGTCATTCTTGAAGGGTGAGAATTTTTCGGATCAGGTTTGGATCCACCTAGATCTAGATCTGGATCCAAATAGTACATACCAGATCCTATACATTTGGATCAAGATCCAAGTCCAAAATTATAGATAAGATTCGGTTATGAATCCAGATTACTCTCGGCGCTCATTCTCTCTTCCCCCTTTCACACATGTTTGTGTAATCGATCTCTCTCTTCATGTTCTGGTGCAATTTGCCTTTCTATTCAATGATGATTTTTCTACTATACATTTTGTCTATTAATGTGGTTTCCCGTCTTCCTCTCTCTCTCAAATCTTTCGTACTATTTTCTTGCACTAAAAGAGTGCTTGTCTTGGAAGGATGAATGATATGATAAAGGGGATCCTATTAAAAAAATATTGGAACTTGTCGTCTTTCTCTGTCTAACATTCTCTCTCTTAAAATACTTGTAAGTACACGGGATCCTATCAAAATATGAGAACTTGCCGTCTTTCTCTCTCTAACATGCCTTATACTCTCTTAAAGAAGCTTTCCCGATATCTCTCTCCTAATGAATCTGAATGTGTTGGTGGCTCTCTTTGAACGAGCCATATTTTTCTCTCTAACAAGTTCGCTCTTTGAAAATGTCCAATCTTTTTCTCTATGAATTGGAATCTTTCTTTCTTGAAGAAGCTCTCTTTGGGAATGCCCCATCTTTTTCTGCTTGCTAAATCTGAATATGTTGGTGGCTCACCTGTCTCTTTCCTAGATATTGTTGTTTCTTTCTCTGTCATGCGCTTTCTCACCCATCTCTTTCCTAGATCTTGCTGTTTCTCTTTCTATCATGCACTTTCTCTTTCTATCGGCAAGTCGCATCAAACTCGCCTGAGTTGACACGAAAATCGGACCCTTGTGTCGATTCCACTAAAATCGATCATGCACTTTCTCTCTTCAAAAAGCTTTTTGAAAGTGATGACCGATTCCACTAAAATATATCATGCACGATTCCACTAAAATATATCATGCACTTTCTCTCTTCAAAAAGCTCTTTGAAAATGCCTGATTCCACTAAAATATATCATGCACTTTCTCTTTTCAAAAAGCTCTTTGAAAATACTTCATCTCTCTCTACTAGTGACTGAAAAATCGACGAGTCACATCGAACTCGCCCGAGTTGACATGAGAATCAGTCCTCTTGTGTAGATTCTACTAAAAAAAATTGAAATTCCCGGTGATTTGTTACGTCTAACAAATCGCCGCATGATGTCATGAAGCACCGATTCTTCTACACTGTATCCGCATGACATCATGAAGTGCCATTCTTCTACAGTGTATGAGCATGATGTCATGAAGCGCCGATTCTTATATAGAGTATGACATCTAACAAATCGCCGCATGACGTCATGAAGCGCCGATTCTTCTACAGTGTATCCGGATGATGTCATGAAGTGCCGATTCTTCTACAGTGTTTGAGCATGATGTCATGAAGCGCCGATTCTTCTATATGTATGAGCGCCTGAAGCGCCATTCTTCTATAGTGTATGAGCGCCGATTCTTCTACAATATAAGATGTGGGCATTCTTATAAATTTCATAGTAAAATAGGTCAAGGAACTAGGTACATGAGGTTCGCACACCTCCCATGCATCCCTAGTTGTTTTGCACGCATTACAAACGTTGAGTACAAAGAAGCATTTATTCACGGGTTTTCTTCCACCTTTTCGATGTGAGATATTGTGAAAAGGTAATAGCTTGAAACGTTTATATATTATAGAACTTTATTTACGCTATTGATATCACCATGTTGCATGTGGTATACCCAATGGTTTAAAAAACAGATCGGTGCCCTGGATCGAGCACCCAAAAACTCATCCGGATCGGTGAATAGGCGATCCCGATCGGGAATCAGCCAAATTGATTTGATTTAGTCTTTAAAAAAATCCTAAAAAATTACTAAAATTTATTATAAATGTTGTTTTTTAGGAATCCAATAAAAAATGGGGGTACTCCATTAAGAAGTTTCATTTTTTTGCATAAATATATAAATATTGATATGCTTTTTCCTACATAAACTACTGTTAACCATTAAATTTACATCACACAAAAGGATAAGCATAGAATTATCATAAATGAAGTATATCATCATACATGGACTACAATAAAGAATGGATTAAATCGATGAAAAAATAGTCACCAAAATCTCGCATTGGTAGAAAACCTAGTCCACTAAAAAACCCAAATTATTACAACCTAACTAACTATAATCCAAAATTATTACAACATAATTAATTATAATATTATACACTTAAATTGAAATTGTTGGTTTACATTTTATAATTATTTTACTATACAAATAATAACAAATCCAAAATATCTTATAATATCATCTAATTTTAGATATATTATTGACCACTGTAAAAAAAAATAATACATTGTAAAATTTATAATGCAATTTTTTTTTCCAAAAATCTAGTTTTTTTAAGTTTCTAAAATAAATTTAGTAGAAGAGATTGTTAGTAGAGATAGAGATAGATATTTCAAATAGCCTTAGTGTATGAACCCTATCTTTAAATTAATATTCCTAAATTTATGTTAATGACCATCATGTTATAAAAATAAAAAATATAATTAGACAATTTATTCCTAATTAAAAAAAAATTCTAACAATAGTCATTTCATATATGAGAGAAAAAAAAAGAGCTAACATGCTTCAAGCCTATATTGTATTATCTTTATATATTTAATTTAAGTTTACGAAAATCGCAGCTCAAATGCGTGTTTGAAAAACATGATACTTGTTGTATTAATTTTTATTTATTTATTGACAAGAAATACTTGTTGTATTACCTTTTCTTTTTTTTGACAAGAAAAATAAGAATATGTTGTTGCCTAGGTATCTTTTATTTTAATTTTTGACAAAAAGAATTTGTTTTTGACAAGAAAACTAAGAAGATGATACTTTTTATTTTATTTTATTTTTTGATAAAAAAAGTGTTTTTGACAAGAATAATAAGAAGATGGTTCGTTTTAATTTATTTTTTTTAAAAAAAAGATGCTTGAGAGAATTTGAATTAAAGACCTCTACCATCAAAGATGGACATGATAACCACTACGCCACAACACCACTAAACATGATAGCTTTCATAATAAAAGCATATATTACCTTTCCAAACTGGCAGTGGGAATTGTCCCACATCGAAAAATTCAAGGACTGTTAATGGGTATAAAAGACTTGAGGACGCTCATATCAATAATAAATGCATGAGGCATGGGGCCTCTTGATGGTTGTGGTGACTATCAATAATAAATTAATAAACCCCGTTTTGAAAAACAATATCTCAATTACCCTCGGGCGGTTCAGCGGTTTACTATTGAGACTCGAGCGGACTCTATCGATTTTCCGATAGCGGACTCGCTGGGTGATTTATTGTAGAGACTCGAGCAGACTCCGTCGGTTGACCGTGCAGGTTACTGTAGAGACTCGGGTAGACTCACCGATTTTTCTCGAGAACCGGCGATTCCTCACGTGGAGGTCGTTGGTTCGAATCCTCATATGAAGGTGGCTGTTTTGAAATTTAGAAACGTTGTTTTTTTTCCTTTTTTTCAAATTTTTTTTCTTATAAAAAATATACAACGTTTCTTGTAAAAAGAAAAAATGAAAGGTTCTTATCAATTTCGCTTTTTGTCAAAAAAATTTTCTTATCAAAAAAATAAAAAGTTTTTTGCAAAAAAAAATAAAAGGTTCTTATCAATCCCTTTTCTTGTCAAATTTCTTTTTCTTGTCAAAAAAAAAACAAAGTAATAAAAGTTCTTGTCAAAAAATAAATAACAAGTCTAATATATTAAAAAAAAAAAAAGTAACACAACAAGTATTTTTTGTCAAAAAAAAAAAAAGCGTTCTTGCTAAAAAAAGCAAAATGTAATACGACAACATTTCTTGTAAAAAAATAAAAGTTTTTTGTCAAAAAAATTAGAAGGTTCTTGTCAAAAAATCATTCTTTATTGAAGTCTATGTATGATGATATACTTCATTCATGGTAATTCCATGATTGTTATTTTGTGTGATGTAATTTGACGGTTAAAATAAGTTCATATAGGAAAAGAACATCTCAATATTCATAAATTGATGAAAAAATGAAAATTAATAATGTAATATCCCGATTTTTTATTGGATTCCTAAAAAATAACATTTATAATGAATTTTAATAATTTTCTTGGATTTTTTGTAAGGATTAATCCGACCGATTCCTTTCCAGATCGCCGATTCACAGATCCAGATGGGTTTTTGAGGCGCCCCATCTGAACCACCAATCCGTTTTTTAAACGACTGGTTGAATCTGTGCGTTGGTGGCTCTCCTATCTCTCTTTGAACCCCTATCTCTCTCTAACATGCTCTCCCCCCCTCTCTCTCTCCCTATGATGCACTCTCTTTGGAAATGCCCCTTTTCTCACTCTCTCTCTCTCTCTCTCAATCTGAATGTGTCAAAGCTTTCCTATCTCTCTTAGAGCTCTCTTTGGAGATTGCTTGTGACGTTTTTGGACAGTCTAGTGTTATTGAGAGGGCAATGGGGATGAGGCTCCATGATCAGCTTTATCCATCACATGAAGTGGAACATATATATTTTAAAAAAGCTGGGTTGGATTTGGATTTGGATCCAAGTTGGATCTGGATCGAATCTATTTAGATTCGGATCCAATCTGAATTTTTATTTGGATCTAATCTGAATTTTTATTTGGATCTAAATTTCAGATGCGGATCTGAGTTTTGGATCCAAAATTCGAGTTTTGGATCCAAAATTCGAGTTTTGGATCCAAATTGGATAAATTCTCAGCCCTACTCTAATAGCAGCACTGAGGAATCTGGTACATAACATATATGTGTGAGGGTTATCAAGGAAATTCGTTTATAAAAAATATCATTTATGCATGATAAACCTTTACAAAATAATTAAGAAGTAAAAATATTCTAATTAACATTAGATATTTTATTTTTAAGTTTCAATTTCACTCAGATGCCTGCTAAAATATTATCTTCAAAAGTGCAATGAACACTTGTTTAGAATAGAGAACCACAAGTAAGTGTATTCAGGGTATTTGATCCATCCCAGAATAGCATGGATACTCTAGTCATTTGGTTGGGACTAGGGCTGGCGATGGGCAGGACCTTGGCTGAGCCACACACAAACCTAAGAGGCCTTGCCCCCATTAGGCTATCCTAGAGTAGGTCCGGCCCTGGCTTGGCCAAAATAAATAAATAAGGAAAATTTATCATATTATACGTAAGATTTGAATTATTTAATACTTTACTCTTGGGTTTATTTTTATGAATTTCAAAACCCATTTTCATGTGTCATTTGGTGCGTCTATTTGAAATTTGCCCATCATTCTTTTGAGCAAATTTCAAATGAAAAAAATATAAAATTTATCTTTGGGTGCGGTTTGTATAGAGCCAAGGCTCTAAACAATCAAAGTAAAGCACACCTTCAATGGTGTCGAGAAATGTGGTTTCAATACTCGAAATCTTTGTGATAGCCTTAAAATATATTTTCATCTTTATTTATAAATTTAAAACTTCAAAAATAGTGTAGATCGAGCAGATCTATGAAAACCTGAAAATCTTGAAAATTGACAGTCCAAAAATGCATTACAAGATGCACTATTTCCAACACTGGAAATCCATTTTTTTTCTCATGTTTATGCATCTTGATGTCAAGCTGATCAATTTGAGGATATTTGGATATCAAAACAATCTATTCTAGTGAAATTTTTGAGGTGGGCTCTAATTTGATTGTTTAGAGCAGTGGTTTAAAAAGTGGATCGGTGACCCGGATCTGGCATCTCAAAAACCCATCCGGATCGGCGAATATTGATATGTTCTTTTTCTGCATGAACTTCTATTTACCATTTAATTTACATCACACAAAAGGATAAACATAAAATTATCATGGATTAAGTATATCATCGTACATGAACTACAATAAAGCATACAATTTGTAACATACGATCTTAAAAAAAAAATGACAAACGATGTCGTTCTTCATCTTGGTCACGCTGGTGCCATTGATTAAATTCGTGTGATAATTCATTGACTCGATCTAAAAATGAATAATCCAAATTAGTGGGCACCTGACTATACTCAAATCTTTGAGTGTTAGTGTTTTGCTGTGGTCCTAATCCAAAATCCCCGAAGCTTGTCCATCCTTCATGCTCACGTACACTATCGTGTTCATCCCTACCCTCTTGTTGTTGGGTCCCGATATGTAAATAATTTGGTTGAGATTGGGTGGCATCAAAATCATCATCTCTCTCATTTTCCCTTAGAGCCCCTTCTCACTCTCCCTCATTAAGTGCAATATCACCAACATCTCCGACGAATTGTGGATATGTTGACGGGCTGCTTCCTCTTTCATATTGCTCATCACCTTCTTCAAGATCTTCCTCACTGATAGCCTCAAGGAACACTCTTTTGTGCAACACTGGCTCCTCTTCTTCTACTATCCATTGTTTTGCTGTGTCTGTGACAAATATTGTGTCCAAGTCTATCTGCCCATAATCTTTGAGCTTCATTCTTATTTGTCGCTATTGGAGGTTTAAGTTGTAATGAAAGTAAACTAGTTTACGAAGTTTCTCTGAAGCGAGTCGATTCCTTCTAGTAGTGTGCAACCATTGGAACGTACTCCAGTTTTGCTCACAGCCAGTAGCAGAACATGTCTAGAAGAGCACCTTGATTGCTATCCTCTTTAAGTGAGGTGCATCACTACCATATATCTCACACCATTCAACTGGATTAAAATGCAAAAAGCATTGTAAGGGCAAGAACAATTCATAAGATTAAATATATGAATGAACAAAATATTAGTTAGGGGATAATCTGGATCCATCTTAGTTTGAGAATTCCTGACAAGTCTAATTCCGAAGGATTCTATAGCATCTCTATACATAGCAAGCTAAAACAAAATATTTTGTTTAACAGCATTATTCCTCACAAATATAATAACTCAATCAAGTTCTTACCGAAATATTAAATAATACCTCTTGTATTCCTGTTATCTGGTTTCGATGGCTTTTCTCCAACCTGGCAATAATGTATCTGACCCCCTTCATAATATTGTGGGGATGTTCAAGTGTCAAATAGAAAATTTTGGGTTGAAGTAGTAACAGAAAATATATAGATAGAGAAATATCATTTAAAATTTCATAAAAAAATAATTTATAATGAAATATTCTAATGATGTAAATATATATTTACCTGCATAATGAATTGGACATCCAAATTTGGTATTTTGCCTTCTTTCTATAATCTCGATCGCTTTACTAGCAAAACTACACTTCTCCCCAATAGCTGATTTGGCCCTCTCAATACCTTCATAAAGGGTGCCCATGGTAGCTTTCTTGTCAGCATCCATCATTCTTAACACTGTGACCAAAGAGGAGTGGCCTCTACGATACTGGAACATCGAGACCAGAACCTCCTATTCGAGACTATGCTGTCAACTTTTAGCCCAGTACTGGACTTCGAGAGGCGGTCATTTAACCACTCTTCACTGGTAAACAAGCTCTTTATTGCACCTTCAGATTCTCGAATGGAGTCCACAGCCAAGCAATTTGTCACAAAGCGGGTTATTGTCGGCCTGATTAACTCTTTTTTCTTAAACTGTTCTCTGAACAGAAATAAAATTTTACAATGGTTATATATAAATCTTGATACCAACCTCGCTTCTTATAAATTCTCCTTCACAATTTTTATCTCACAGATCTGCTCTAACATAAGATCGATGTTGTGTGCAGCACACGGGGTCCATATTAGATGCTTCCTCTTATCCATCAACTTACTGCCCGAAAAACACATGCACGTGCATTATCCGTAATAAACTGGACTAGATGCTTATCTCCCACCTCCTCCATTATCTGATTATATAGTCGTACGTAGAAGTTTGCATCATTCTTCGTCCCTGATACGTCTTTGCTAGACAAAAAAGCTGTACCTTTTGAGGAATAGGCTAAGAAGTTTACAAACTCTTTTTTACTAACTTTATTCAACCAACAATCACTATTGAGAGTAATACCTATTATTGACCAACTCTGTTTATATTCTTCAATCTACTTTCTAACTTCCTCCACCTCTTTATCCAATATTGGCCCACTGAGCTCATATGTCGTCGGGAATTTTACTCTGGGCTCGGCTCTCTAGATTGTGTTGACCATAGGTGGAAAATATGGGCTATTGGCTGCATCAAAGGGGATCCCTTTATCGTAGAACCATTTTCCTATATATCTGCCCAACATATTTCTCGTACCTTTTACTATGCCTTTGAGGGTCATCTGTTCTGACTTAGGCTTTGAGAGAAATGGGTTTATACGACCATAACTTGTAATACTGGCACTTCTAGATAAGCTAGAAACAATTTCTTCAACGTTTGATTCCTCTTGATGCATATTGCCACCAACCCCTCCATATATATTTGAGCTGGGCCCGCCATACATGCTCGAGCTGGGCTCGCCATGCATGTCTGAGTTAGGCCCACCATGCATGCCCATGTCATAACCACTAGGCATTCTAAACCCGCGTTCCCTCTGGTATGTTTCATGTAAACTCATTCTTGTAGCCATCTCCAAGTCATTATTATATTGCTCTTCTGGATCATTCCCGCTTGATGGTGTATATAAACTAGCTACCTCCTCATCCATCCTCTACTTTGAAATTTTTTTACCTTTGGTAGCCTTGAGAAATGTTATCATATGCTTTCTTACATTATTAGGGATACTATTATACAAAAAAACATCTCCTTTAACCCCTGCCAAGTGTTGCTTGAACCTATGTACCCCATTACTTATCACTCTTTAGCAATAATTACAAATATGTTTGTCTTTTTGGTTGGGATCAAGTCTGACCCCATGTTGCCATGCAGAATCTTCCGCAGATCTTGCCATGGCTTAACTTTAAAATGTTAAATGTTAAAAATTAACCTAATAGTTGAACATGAAAAATAATCACCATGTGTAGTGATAATATGTAGGGGTAGTTCATGAAGTTATATTTGTTTTTAATGCAAAATACTTCTATTAACGAAAATATTTTAATTCCTACTTGGAAAAATAATTTATTTATGCAACATTATAAGTAAAAATAGCCTATATCAGCCACTACATATAAAGCAATAAATTTACATTGATATAGTATCAATAAAAAATATATTTACAATGGTATAGTAATTCACAATGCCAATACATAATGGACTAGTCACAAATCTTCATTTCGACAAACATAAATTAGTTCCTATTGAGAAAAAAAAATATTTATGCAACATTATAGATAAAAAAAAGTCTGTATAAGTCACACTTTGAATCAAGAAAAAAATTACATTAATATAGCCATCCATAATGCGAATACACGTATATTTGATACAAAAACCATTTACAATGATATAGTCATTCACAATGCCACAAATAAAATTTACAATGATATAGTCGGCGCAATCCGAACTCGATTGAAATGATCACAAATAGTCGTATATCTCAATTACAAATATGCAAGATAATATAATAAAAAATGCAAGCACCAAACATGGCTATATCTCGATTATCAAGAACATACATTTTTGCATTAAAAATTTAATAATAAAATTGAAAAATTGCAAGATAATATAATTATCATATATGCGACAATTTTTTACGAGGATATTCACTTTAATTCCTCATGACAATATAGTTTAACAACATGTATTTTTTGCATTAAAAATTTAAAAAATTAAAAATATTTTTTAATGCAAAACTGTATTAAAAATAAAATACACTTTAACAACATGTACTTGTTAATGTATTTTTTCGCATTAAGAACAAATTAAAAAATACAGTTTTGCATTAAAAATATAATAACATGTATTTTTTTTGCATAAATAATCTATCAACATGCATTTTTTTGAACTAGAAATTTAACAATAAAAATTAAAACTATTGTTTAATTCCTAATGATAATCAAAAACAATATTTCGGAAAATCACGATTTCTCAAAAAAATAGATCATGAATAAATAAAGAAAAAAACCCCGTTCTTCACATACCAACCTAACATCAGTCATTCCAATTAAAAAATCTGCCTCAAATCGAATAAACTAAATTAAATTGAATACATGTTTTGATAAACAACACTATAAGGAATCAAAGCCCTATACTATTAATACATTATTATCAAAATATTAAATAAAATCAATTGAATAGAGGCAAAAAAAAAAAAACGCAGTCCTTCACAGACATCAGTCATTCAATCTCAAATATCAAGCTCAAATTGAATAAATCAGATAAAATTGAATACATGTGATGATAAGCAACACTATAACAAATCAAAACCCTATAAATTCAACACAGTATTTGCAAAATATTTATTGAAATTGAGAGAATGGCGGAAAAAAAAAAAAAAAAAACTCAATCTATTTTTTTTTAACAGACATCAGTCTTCTTTTCTCAAAAATTCCACTCAAATTGAATAAATATAATCAAATTGAATAGATGTGATGATAAACAATACTACAACGAATCAAAACCCTATAAATTTAATACATGATTCTCAAAAATTTGATTGAATTTGATCGCATGGCGGAAAAAAAAAAAAAAACACAGTTCTTACTTGTTCTTAATGCACCTGTGCCTTCAAACTCAAAATTGATAATGTCTTCCTCCAAGATAATCACAAAGTATGAACAAAAAATTATGACCAACACTCTTACGATCACTCACCCTGAAATTTTATAGAAAATGATGCGTTCTTTCGTTTGAAATCAGTGAAATGATGGAAACCCTAAAACTCACTCTTCGATCCAAATTTGTTCGTAAAACACGGTGCTTTTTAATTCGTTTTATTGACTGAAATGGATGAGAAATTTGAATTAAAGCTTGCAAGATTCGTTCATAAGGTTGAAAAAGTTGAAAATCGATAATAAAATGACAAAAAAAATTTAAATCCCGTGAAGAACAATATACAGCCCGTGTTCTTGCGGGTGACTAGGTCTGACTCGTGATTCACTATTGAGAATCACCCGGTTCTCTCTGGACACGGGCGATTCTCGATTTATTCGTGGAACCGGCTCGGTATCAGGCGATTCTCGAGTCGAACCAGGCGAGTCCCGCTTGACTCGGCTCTGTATAAACTTTTCTTTATCTTAGTACAATGTGTTCATAATTAATCTTGACAATTGAATGTGAAAATAGGTGGTTGCATTTATTTCATTGACTAAGCTCAAATGTCAAAAAGAATTTTCTCGAATTTTGTGAAACACCTAAACTATCAGATTTCACATTGGATGGTCATAATTAATTGTGATCTTCTTGTACTAAAGGTAAATGGTCCCATTGTATACAATCACATTTCAATTGCCTCGGACGTATCACAATGTGATTTGAAATTTCTCAAAATACTATGGTAAAATGTTAAATAGTTCAAATATTAGGTTTATTTTAATAAATTTCCCTAAAAAGTAAAAGACAAAATAGAGAAAAAGAGGGTTGGTCCAAGGCAGGCCAAACCATGTAGGACTTGTTGTGGCCCTGGCTTAGGCAAGACCAGTCAAGCTTGCCCCTACTCTAGGGCTATGGTGGTTTGGCCCTACCTTGGGCCCTTGAGCTACATTTTGTAGCCCATGCCTAGTTTTTTAGAGATGGGCTAACTGGGCTAGACTGGCCCACCTTGCCCATTGCCACCCCTAGTTGGAGCCTCTTATGTGGTAAGATTACTAAAATACCCCTACTTGTTTAGGTTTCCAACCCGAACACCGTCAATCTGGATGCATTTAAAGATATTTTCTAAGGTAACCACGTGAAATAAGAATAATAAAGAAAGCTCTCTTGTATAATTAGGGAATTTTGATCGGTGTTAGATTCGCTTCGCTTCAATCGAAGAGATTGAAGCCTTCGGATTTTGGGCCTAGATCGAAGTGAAGTGAAGCCCGGTGCTACCGTTTTGGCCGCTTCGATCAGCTTTGGGTGGATTTGGCTAAAGCAAATAAATATTTATAACAAAGTAATTTTTCTTTATTTGTTTATCTTTAAACTCTTCCCAATGCCTATAGGTGAAAATGAACAGTGATTTCGCCTACTCTCATCACCATCCAAACTTCATCGCATGGTCACAATTGTCTGGTAGTGTTTCAATTTTCATTTTTTTTCTACAAGTCCAAATTAACTGAAATTTGGAGCGTGTGTACATCTTAGTGAGGCGCATCTAATAAAAATATGAAAAAGATAATTCGCAAAATATAAATTGACGAAAATACTTTCGAAAATTTATGAGAGTATTTTGGTCAATTTATATTTTACGAATTATGTTTTTTCATATTTTTATTAGGTGCGCGTCACTAAGATGTACACACGCTCCAAATTTCAGATCATTTTGATTAGTAAAAAAAATAAAAATTGAAACACTACTGGACAATTGTAACCGTGCGATGAAGTTTGGATGGTGATGAGAGGTAGGCGAAATCGCTGTTCATTTTCGCTTATACGCGTTTTGTAGTATCTTTCTTTTATTTATATTAAGTTTTTTTTTAAAAAATGAAGTCTTCCCTTGAATTTGCTGAAGTACCGAATTCTTTTGTTTTTCTCACCAAACTGAAGAATACTCCCTAACGAATATGACCGACCCCTTAATGATTTTGTAAAAAGGTGCGAACCAGTAATGGTATTTCCATTTGTTTTACTAAAACAATAAAAGTACATAAAACATTTATCAAAATAATGAACTATTTAATATTGGAAAAGTTTATATAGAGTCGAGGCTCTAAACAATCAAATTTGAGCCTATCTCAAAAATTTCACTAGAAGAGGTTGTTTTGATGTTCAAATATCTTCAAATTGATCATCTCAACATCAAGAAGCATGGACATGAGAAATAAATGGATTTCAAGTTTTGGAAATAGTATTTTGTAATGCATTTTTGGATAGTCAGTTTTCAAGATTTTCATAGATCTGTCGATCTACACTATTTTTGAAGCTTTAAATTTTATAAATAAATATAAAAAGATATTTTAAGGCTATGACAAACATTTCAAATATTAAAACCACATTTTTTGATACTATTTGAAGGTTTTCTAATTGATTGTTGAGAGCCTAGGCTCTATACAAACCGCACCCTTTAATATTTCCTATTTATTTTGAGTTCAAAATCAAAACCTACAAACGAACAAATGGAATGCGTGGAAGTAACTCATAAATCAAATATTCGATCTTTTAAGGACATTTCGATAGAAGTCCCGTAGTTTATTTCAACTGATCGTTGAATCCTCTCAGATAATAGCGGGCAACCCCTCTTTCCAGACGGTTTTTTAAGTGAAATTTCAAACTAATTCGCACCTTCTGGTTTTCTTTGAAGGCAGCTGCGATAATTGGGCTACAGAGGTAAGTTTTTTGCCCTTTGTTCTTCTCTTCGCAGTCATCCTGTGAAATGTTTAATATCTGGGTTTACTTGTTGATTTTTTGTGGTTGGCTTTCCAAATTAGGTTTTGTTTTGACGTATTTCGAAAAGACAATTACATTCAGTGCTGCATCTCAGTACCCGTGTTTGGTGCGTGCATGACGATGCTATTCATTGATCGTCTTTTTACTCCAGAAAGCATTATCCATGGCGTTGGTTGAGGCTGGGGATGTTTGTTCACCTAATTGATAACTTCTTTTTGCATAATCAATGAGTCTGTGAATCGTTATTGGTGTTTTAGTAGGCTTGTTGGGGAAAACTTAATGTTTTTATTTGAATGCTTATCTCATGATATTACCATTTCTTTGTCGACCTAATATTTTGACACCTTCGTTTATTGGTGAAGTTCTTTCTCTTCTTCTGCTTCTCATTTTCTGTTTCTATTTTGTAATATTTGATGGGTGTGCTTTTGTTAATCTGAAATTCATACAGATATCTCTATTGAGAAATTTATGTTTCTTTGCCTGTTCTTGTTTCTATATTGATGGTTATTCATTTATCAGTAGAGTTTGAGGAACCTACAACAGCTTGCCTGGTATTTATTGTTCAAGTATCATTTCAACAATTCCACTTTCAAACAATGCCTTGCCTGGCCAAGTGGCTTTCATGGCAATATGTAATTGTCAAATCTGCTTTTGATCATCCATTTGCTGACTTACAAGATATATATGTGCGAATAGATGTGCATTGCACAAAATCCAATCACACATTTGTCTACATGTTGATATATTTCATACATACTTTTATTCATTGCATATATTTATTTGTATAAATGAATGTATTAAACCATGTATACATAATATATATGAGAAATAAGTTAAGCAAAGGGGAAAAAATAAGGGAAGGGAAACAAAACTAGGTGAAATAGACACTTGGAAACGACAAATAACAAGAAGTTGCTTCAAACACCCTAAAAAGATATGAAATCAGTTTTTTAGTTAGCTTTATTGAGTCATTTGTGAAAGCAGATATGCCCCTAGCTACCAACAACTCAATTGTCCAGAATCATTCTTTCTTTGGATGTTAGCAAATTTCATTTTCTCAAGTATGTACAAAATTATATGGTATGTACTGCATTGCTACTGTACAAATTAAATCCTGTTAGAAATTCTATCAAAATTTGGGCGAATGCTATGCAAACACATGATGCCAATATTTCAAATTTTCGAGGACCACTTTTTGCGCAAGCGAGTTAGCTGATTTGTTAGACCAAGCGAGTTAGTTCCTAGGTGGCCTCCTAAGCGGGTAAGGGGGCTTTGGGCACATTGCCCAGGCCTAGGCGGCCCCCTTGGGCGAGGGGTCCCTGAGCGCCTGCTGCCTAGCCAATACTACAAATAATTTTAATTGTAAGGGGGGTTTAGGTTCTTAAGCAACCTAAACCTCATTTGAACCAGAGAGATAAAACTACAAAAAATTGAAAATTTGTGATTCCATAAGATGGAAGGATTTCTCAAAGTTCCAAGAAATCTACCCAAACAGCTCCCTTTGAGTCTGGATTTACTTTTGGAGATTTTTTAAGCCTATTAGAGAGTTTTTAAGAAGATTTTGAGATTTGGAAACATCTCAAAGGTGGAAGTTTGAAGATCAAGCAATCAAGTTTAGTGAAAAAATTTTGTTTTTCAGATTGCTTAGAATATTTTGAGATGTCTTCTTCGGGTTCTAATGAAGTGGTGAGAAATACAACTATAGCTTGAATCCTTTATATAAAAATTGCATAAGATGCAATTATTTTGAGAAAGATACAAATGACGGTATAAATCGCTTCAAGAAACATCTTGTCGATATTAGGGGGATGTTGCTCCTTGTAAAAAGGTTTTTGATGTGATTAAGGAGGAGATAAAAATTCATATAAATCTAGTAAAAAAGAAAAAAAAGGAAAACTCGGCACACATAGCAAAGCTAAGGTTTGGGGTTCATGTTTATGATGATGATGAGAGTGATGAGGAGGGGTGTGATGAGGTTGAGAAGCTTGCTATGTCCCAGTCTAGGAAAGGAAAGGGAGTTGTAATTGGATCTGGGGGTAGGGGGCATAAGAGACCTCAGGTTAGGGATCCTATGAATTCTTTTTTGCTCTAGCCTAACTCTGAAGTTGCTGGTGAGAAAATCAAGAAGCAAACAACCATTGAAAACAAAATCAAGAAGGAAGGAAGGAAGAGAGAGAGAGAGAGAGAGAGAGAGAGAGAGAGAGAGAGAGAGAGAGAGAGAGAGAGCTCCTCATTATATTGTTCGGTGGTTTATGAGGAGGTTATCCCTTTCATTGCTGCTTGCTTAAGCAATTTCTTCTACACCTTGGTAGAGGCAATTGGCTAAATTGGTCCTGGGTTGAAGCCCCCAACCCCATATAAGCTTTTATAGCCTCTTTTGAAAACTAGGTGAATGTCATGAGGGAGATTGTGGAGTTGCAAAGGATGCATGGGTTTAGTATATGCTATCTACTATGACTGATCGTTGGAGTGACAGGAAAAGAAGAAGTCAGATGAATTTGGTTTGAATTATCTTTTAGGGACTTTTTTTGATGTTTATTGATGCCGTTGATGATAGCCATGATGCCCATTATATATTTAAAGTGTTCGAAAAGGGCATCAAGGAGGTTGGGAAGCAGTATGTTATATAGGTTGTCACAGATAATGCTACCCCTAATGCTGCAATTGCTAATTGGCTGCGCATAGCCTACTGTCATATCTTTTGGACACCATGCACAACACATTGTGTAGAACTCATGCTTGAGCTATTTGCAGTTTGAGTGAGATTGCAAGTGTAATTAAGAAGGCTAGGTCGGATACAGCTTTCATTTATAGCTACACCCTCACCCTCAACATGTTGCACAGATTTACAAAGAAGGAGATAGTGAGGCCGGCGGTCATGAGATTTGCTAGTTGGTACCTATGTCTAAATAGCATACATTCGAGGAGAGTCCAATTGAGGCAGATGTTCACCTTTGTGATTGGAGAGCATGCAAGTGGGTCAGGGATCAGAAAGGTAAAAAGGTGAGAGATATTGTCCTATCTAAGACTTTTTGACGAGGGGTGAAGGGCACTCTTAAGGTATTTTTGCCTCTTGTTAAAGTCCTTTGTATGGTTGATAATAACAAGCCCTTCATGGGCTTCATATATGAGGCAATGGAAAGTTACAGGAGAGAGATAACCATAATTTGGATAACGATGTGAGCCACTGTGAGCTAGTTTGGAAGATTATTGATGGGAAGTGGGACAGGCAGCTAGATCAACCATTGCATGCAGCTGTTTATTATTTGAACCCAACTTTTTATTAAGTTGATAGGGATATATAGACAAACGACACAGTTATGATTGGATTTAATAAGTGTCTAGATGTGCTAGTCCCTAATCAGGATATCCAAGACATTAAATGCGCTGATGATGAACTATAAGTTACAAGTGCGCATTGGAGTCTTTTGGGAGTGCAATAAAGATAAGAAAAAGGCACAAAATTGATCCAAGTAGTGATATACTTAACCTAGTCTTCAAGTTCAAGTTTCATATTTGTTGTTTGTTTATTTGTTTTTTATATTTCATATATAATCAGAACTCTGAGGGCATAGCCCTTGATAGAGCAGAATAGGGATCCAGGATTTGTGTAATCGACCCCAAATAGTTGGGAAAAGGCTTTGATGATGATGATGATGATAATGACATAGTCATAATTCATAGACAATTTGCAGCCATTTGGTGGAGCAAGTGTGGGTGTAGTTCTCCAAAACTTACAAAAGTTGGCTATTCGGATCTTGAGCATATTAGTCACCATTTCGTCCAGCTGTGAGTGGAATTAGAGTACTTTTGAGGTGGTAATTTATTATGCTAGTCTATAGTTTACTAATTTGTATGAGTAATTATTGATTACTATGTCAATTGTAAGTGCTAATACAGAATTTAGGGTGATGTCTTCTGCATCTAGTGAAGTTTTGTAGTTGTGCATGCTATTAATTCACTTGGTAATACACATCCCTGCACCATTCCTCCATGGAGATAATATTGGTGCTGGCAAGATTGCTTACAGTCTAATGACAAGACTCACTTATTGAGGCTAACTGTTACTCCAACAAAGAGAGGCAGGATGATATGATTAGATATTGCTAGTTAGTTAACAGAAAACAAGATGATAGCCTAGAGTTGCTCGTCATAGTGGAAGTGGATGCTCCAGTTTCAGAAGGGGTGGGAGGTTTGGTGTATATATACATGTATCAGTCTGTGTAGTGATCATATTCCTATATGCATATACATATTTGTACAATGGTTTTTGTCTTCTGTTTCCTTGATTTATTATGCAGATGATAAATTCCTATACATTTCTTGAATCATTAATGAGAATCACTCCTAGTCTCCCCTATTTGAGCTTTCGTATTTTAATGCTCTGGCGTGTATTGTTGTCGTTCTCATAGGATTGATCTTTTTCCAAATCTCATATATATGGCGCTTGCTTGGTGTTGACGTTTACCACTTTGGATAGTTTTTCACCACTGGGCATTGTTCGTCGTATTGTTGGATATATATAGATCTGCATGACCTTGTGGAATTGTTGTTTCTTTTGTGATCCTTAGATAAATAAGAGTATGCTAATGTAAGGCAATCCAGAAGTGGCTTTTGCATATTTCTTTAAGATAACTTGTTCTTTGCATGGCGAGAAGCAGCTAGTGTAGTCGTCAATTATACTATATGCCTTGTTCTTATACTGCTATGAACTAAATAAGTAAACTCTATGGCAGAGGCCAAAAATGTGTGTTCTTTTGTTTTAGGTTGCATTACTTTCCATTATTTTGAAGCTAAAACTGTTCTTACCTTTACATGCATGATTAATTTGCATGTGGGAGGATTGCTATCTTTTTCAATTATCAAGTTAAAAGATTTGTAATGTGTTAACTTTTGTGAAAAAACTAGCTATGTTGGGTATAATTAGCATAATTAACCATTTGAAGGATTCGAAGATTTCGAATTAAATGTACTTAAAGAGGCAAGAAAGAATGGTTCAACATATGTTTGGAAGGCATAAAAGGTGCAAAGCAATGTAGATATCCATTGATTCAAGAGTTGGGGGTGGGTTTGGGAGGTCATTTTAGGAAGAAGTTTAGAGGACGAATGGTGTGGAAGGGGATCAAAAAGTTAAATCCCCTTCTTTTGATTCTAGAGTGCACACAACTCAACAAACAAAGCAGAAGCATGGTTTTAATCATGCCAAAGGATCTTTTCCTCTTTCATAAAAGTTAAAGTCCAAGAAACATAAATCTGCTCTAATTGTGATGTTCAAGTCCTTTTAAGAAACATTCTAAACAAATAAAATAGAAAAATAAATAAATATCCAAAGATGGTG
This sequence comes from Amborella trichopoda, assembly GCF_054954075.1. Taxonomy (NCBI): domain Eukaryota; kingdom Viridiplantae; phylum Streptophyta; class Magnoliopsida; order Amborellales; family Amborellaceae; genus Amborella; species Amborella trichopoda. The sequence goes on from NC_142340.1 coordinate 20,692,711, forward strand.
TTTGCCCTTTCCATGTTTTCTTTTTCTTCCACTATTAGGACTTCAAAACCCTCTTTCTCTTAAACTCACGTATTTACCTCTCCATCAACTCCCTACTTTCTAGGACTCCTTGACATGATCTCCTCTTTCCTAGTCTTATGGAAAATCCTCCCACTAGATCCAATAGAATCACACGTCAATGTGATCTTTTGAGGACTTACTTAATACTCTTAGAAATAGGAAAGCAGGACACTCTACTAAAAAAACTAGGACCCTTCAGCATGCCCATAACATAAAATAATAGCCCTTCTGGGTGTCCTATTTTGGTGCCTTGGCTAAATGTCAGCACGCTCCCTCTACAAATTTCCATTCTCACATCTTTTGAACATCAAAGTAAGCGACATTAATCACTAGATCCCACACAACAGGATATTGCTGGAGCTACATTTCAAAGATACCACACCTTATAAACAGGCTTCAATAAAAGGCTAAAACATCCACATTTATCACATCCATCCATGCGTCATGATTAGGCTTTTCTAAAGTAGACAAGCAACCACAACTCTCCAAGTTAATACCACCATCCATTTTTTTCACCATCAAACATATCCCTAACGTGCCTCCTTTTTTAAAATGCGGGATGCGGCCCTGATGCGGTGGGGGGCTGATGCGGCGATGCGGCCCGGATGCGGGTGCATCGCGATGATGCGGTCAATAAATGTAAAAAAATTCTAAAAAATCTAAAAAAATAAGTTAATGCATAGAAAAAAATATGAAGGTGATATATGTGATAGTAGGTATTTTAGTTTAATGATTAACTTCAAAACTATTAGCTATTGGAGATTCTATATCCAGTTATCCACTCTCCCCTGATAGAAACTAGAAACTTGAAACCAGCTTCATAAAGCATTCAACAATCAACAACCATAAGCACAAATTTGCACTATAAGCACAAATTTGCACCATAAGCACAACTATCAACAACCATGAGGACAACCATAAGCACAAATAGTGATATTACAAAATACAAACCAAAAGTCAAGCTCAAGAAGAGTTTATAGTTAATAACTTAATACAATCATCCATTTTGAGAGTCAATTTTGAAATTTGAACTTCATTTTTTCAAATATCAATCAGACAAGTCATCTTGAGAGTCGTCATGCGCTTCATTAATATCATCCTCGACGGCCTTCATGTATTCTTCTCATCTGTCTCCTCTGAGTCAGCTTCCTCCTCCTCGACCTCTGAAGCTAATATGCGACTGCGACTAGACCCAACAACTCCTCTACTCCTTTGTGCTCTAGTGTTAGGTCGATCTTCTTCATTTGCCCCTGTTGCTAGCTCGACATTAAGCTATGTAAGATCCTCACCCTCAAACACACGCTTTTGTCTTGGATCCATGGTCCACTCACTTATGGAATCACCATCAGCTTCATATAATTGAATAGGGTTGAGCTTCGTGCGATATTCATACCTCTCTCTAAGCCGCTCGTTATACCGCACATAAACCAAATGATTCAACTTTTTCTGCTCCAACCTATTTTTGTTTTTTTGTAGGGAGTTGTGGTAGAAATTTGAAATCAGATAAATTAGATTTAGATTAGAAAATTAAAATTCAAGAAATAAGGATTAAGGAATAAGGAGTAATGGACTTACATGCTCAAATGCACTCCAATTGCGCTCACAACCAGATGAGCTACATGTGAGATTCAACACTCGAATAGCGAGACGTTGTAGATTTGGTGTCTTGTTTCCATATAATACGCACCATGTAGCTGTATAATATTTTATAATTTAGAATATAGTTAAAAATTAAGGGTATAAAATAAACAATGGAACTATACATAAAGTAAGAGACAAGTAAGATTATTTTTGGGCTTTTGGACTTTACCTGGATCTGTAGTGTCCCTCTTTTGAGTGACAATATCTATCCCAAAGTTTCCCAAGGCTAACTTGAACTTAATCAATTCATGGCTTTGGATCTCATCCTGGATATCTTTGTCTGGCACCAACCTCTCCAACACGTCTAAGAACCCACCATTTATTACACGATCTGATTCAATGGATGGGTGCTTGTAGTGAATAGATGGGTTTAGAAAATAACCGGCTGAATGGAGGTGCCTATGAAGCTGTGTATCGCTTCTCCTATCAATAATTTCAAGTATAGCTTTGCGCATATTTTCATCATCCTTTAAAACGTCTTTTATTTCAATTCTTGCCCTCATTGCCTCATGTATGTAGCTCATGGCGAGCTTCGCATTACCATCAACCAATCGGAGCACTCTCACTAAAGGGCGAGCCACCTCCAATGCAAGAATTGTTTGACTCCAAAAAGATGTATTCAGAATCCTTTCTCCCATCCTTATGCTTTGACCATTTACTTTGACTCTTTTGCTCTGAAGCAAACATGGTCCTCAAGGCACTTATTTGCTTGGCTAGGCTTCGCAAAGTGAGAAATGATGTGGCAAATCTAGTGATACCCGGTCTCGCTAATTCTCTCTTCTTTGTAAAAGACTTCATCTTGTTTAGGACTATGATGTGATTGTACATAAATCCAACAACAAACATAGCTCTTGAAATCACCCCACTAAATAAAGATGTTGTACCCATTTCCTTAAGCATAATATTAACACAGTGAGCTGCGCAAGGAGTCCAAAACATATGCTTCCTTTTCAAAGTCAAGAAATGCCTAGCTGCAGCATAGTTGGCACCATTGTCAGTGATAATTTGTACCATATTTTACGCCCCAACAAAATCGACAATCTCATCCATCAAGCCACATAAGTATGTACCATCATGTGACTTGTCTGATGCATCAATAGACTTAACAAAAAAAGTACCTGTTGGGCAGTTAACCAAAAAATTAATGAATGCCCTTGATTTCCCATCGGACCAACCGTCACACATAATAGTGGCCCCATATTTCTCCCACCCTTCTCTCTGAGAAATCAAAATTTTATTCACATCAGATACAACATCCTTCAACAAGGGCTCCTTAACCTCATGTAGTGAAGGCGGAATAAGTCCTGGGCTATATTGCCCAATTGCCTAGACCATACATGCAAAACTATCCAGAGTTATAGTATTAAAAGGAATGCCGGCTATGTAAATCACACTTTGCAATCCACTTACATACTGACTTCCTTTGTTCTTTCTTATATTTATTTTCAATTGTGGTTTGTTTTGTTTTTTTCTTTCTCTCCTGAACCACAATTTCGGGGCTAGGGGTGAAAAAAGAATGCATTGGCCCCTTAGAGAGAGGTGTTCTTCTCTCAGCACTACCACCAATATTTATAAACCTCTTTCTTGAGGTTGGAGTATGAGTACTCCTTTGCCTCATAGCAAGTTCCGACATATCATCATCATCAAATAATTGCATATCATCAAGTAATTCATTCTTTTTTTTTCTCTTTATCTTTTTTCAATCTATCCAAATATTCTCTAATCTCCTTTTTTATGTCATCTGTAGCTTGTGGGCATGCTCTTACATTCCCAGAAATTCCAGCTAAATGCTCTTTTTGTCGAAAAATACCTCCCATATAAGTATTTCCACAGAACAAGCAAATCAACAATTTCTATCGTTCGGATTTTTTAGTTTAGCATATTTCCAAGCCGGATCTTTGTTACTAGAAAATTGGGAAGAAGACATTGCCCCAAAAATAAGTATAACAGTATTATTGTACAAGAAGGAATAAAAAGTCATCGACTCTGTGAAGTAGTGCTCGATTTCTTCACGACGTCTGAAACCCCCAATTTCTTATGACAAATTCACCATAATATCCCCAGATCAACAATCAAAGGCATCAAATGAACATCCAAGTATCAAACAACCGCCAAATCGAAGATTTGGATGAAAAAAAAATTTCCGCCAAAATTTTTTTTCCCCTCGATTTGCTGCAAAAAAAACCACAAAAGTGGCTGGAAAGCTTCGTTTAGGGGGTATAATAACCCCCAAACAGTTTCCCTAAACTTTGGAAATTCAAAAAAGACCATTTTGCCCCTTCCCGAGGGGCAAAATCGATAATTTTTTTTGTAGAAAACAGATGCGACGCGATGCGGCCATCATGCAGGATGAGGCCATGATGCGGCCTGATGCGACGCATATGCGGCTGCATCTATCAAAAGCGCATATGCGCCAGTTTGCGATGCAGATGCGAGCGCATCCCGCATGATGCGGCCGCATATCCGGCCATGCGGTCGCATTTTAAAAGACTGCTTGTAAGCCACCGAAATCTTGGAAATCACTTTGTCAATTGATAAGCATTGACAAAACCAAGAATGTGTACCAGCCTCGGACTGTGTCGCATAGCGTTTGTTGGGCTGATTTGAGGAAGCAATCTGTGATCAATAGGAATAGCTCGGTGGAGTACCATTTGCCCAACATCCATCATGTTCAGAATTAAAATCTATCTAAAACAAACAAGTCATCTGGACCATTAAAGTCAATACCATATCATAAAATTATTTTAGCAAATATATTTTTTCTATCGAGGCCATTTATAGATAGGGGAATGACACGCAAATGGCCAATGCGTTTCAACCCCCCTAGAGCCAACCTTGGCATGATATCTTTATATTTATATGGCATTGATTATCTTTTTAAAGAACATTAACATAATAAGGTCTTGGGAGGACCATGGAATCAAGTGCATGTTTTAAAACATTGTGAAAGCCTTTGCTTTGAGCAATTTGTTGGTTCATGACCTTTGGTCCATCAAGGGTTGTCAACACTAGATTAGCAAAGTACACTTTTGATTAAGACTTGTTTTATTTAGGGGACAACCTATGACACATTGTGTCATACAACATCATCAATGGAGTTAATAGTAACTTATAGAACAAGTTAACTTATAGCATGTTGGTTAAGGAACCAAATTTATAGGTTCACGCCCCACTTTAAGCACCTTAATGTTTTATGATGTTGTTAAATTAAAAATGAATGGTGATGGAATATGATAGGTTTGATGAGTAGCATTTTATGGGCATTTGGTGATTAAGGGTGATTAATCAATCCTCACTATCCAATGATGGCAAAGCATGGTGATGGAATAGGCTATGTTGTGATGGCCTCTCTCAGCCCTTGGATTGTCTACTTTGAAGGCTAGGATTCAATCACTCTCTCTCTCTCTCCACCCTTGATCAGTTCCATAAAAAGGTGAGCTTGAAGGCTAGATGTATGTATGTGTGTGCTAACATCTATTTCTACTTGAGAAGGTTCGAACATTCCATTCCTACATCCATTAAACTCAAATTGGTTTTGAGACCCACGAAATTTTATTTTTCTTTCAAATTAGTTGGTTGATGAGGAACATAGAAGAACAAGAGTTTGTGGTGTGGTGAGAATTTTCTGTTCTCAAATCCAAGATGCATATGGTAAGTATTTAGGAACTGCTGATAACATTTGTTTAGTGTGTTTTTCTGGTATAGAAAAGCTATGAGGAATAATCTATGTTGAGTTCTTTCAAAGATCTTCCCTTTCACAAAGTCTATTGAGTTCAAGGACTTGTTTAAAATATGTGTTCTTTTGCATACAATCACATTATTTTCTTGCAACTGTTAATAGATAACAATTGCCTGATCAAAATTCCACGCCTGCGAGTTGAACTGTTACTTGAGCATATCCTTCGGTGTCGGTTCCATGAACTGCCCTCTTTTCAGCCCTTTTATTACGGATAGATTTCAGTTTAAAAGTGTTGCTTTCACACTTATGCCACAGTTGAACATTGGTTTCATAAAAATTACTCTTCGATTTAACATGTTGCTGAAAAGTTTGTAGAAGCTTGCTTAGAATGAGCAACTCGGACTGCTTTTGATCATTATTTAAGTTGTGGCGTTGAACCTCAGTTCATCGCTAAATAATAGCTTTGCGACTTAGTTCAAACTCCTACCTTGTCAACGGCTCATTTCGGCACACCTACTGATATAGTTTTTGATATGTTTTATGCAAGCGACAATGGCTCAGCGTGTGTCTTTTTGAGTAGCTCAGTTTGGCTATATCTTTCTTGAGAGGATGGATACTTCATTTCAGTTTTAATATCCTCATTGTATGGGTCACACCTAAGAACAGCTTTTGATTGCCTTGTGTGAGATGTATAAGTTGAAACCTGTGGGAATGTGATGGGAACTTTGATGTCTCTTGTATTTTGAGAAATATTTGCCCATAATAAATGGAGAGAGACCTAAATCAAATGTGAAGCTATTGAAACAATAATTGTTTCATTATTGACTTATCTTGGATGATAGCTTCACACAAGTACACCATTCATTGTGATCATGTGATGAAGTGATTTTGGAAATTGAGTAATATCCAATAGCATTTTCCTCTTCCAAGTCATGCACTTTCCTTTTCCTTTACCTTTCGCTGTTCAGGACTTCAAAATCCTATTTATCTTAGACTCAAGTAGTCATCTCTTTGCTGAATTCCTTGCTTTCTAGGAAAATGTATCTCCTTTACTTTCTCTCTCTTCTCTCCTATTTTTTTCCCCATAGTTCCTAATATATAGGATTCTGTTCTCTTCAAAAAAGAAAAAAAAAGTCACATACTCCCTCTTCCTCTTTCCTCATCTTTTGAAATTTCCTCCCACTAGATCCATAAAAATAGGTCCTCTAGGTGACATTTTGAGGACTTCCTAAATACTCTAGAAAACAGGAATGTGGCAAGCTCCTACTACAGTAACTAGAACCCTTGAGCATGCCCATAACAGAAAATAAAAGTCCCATCTCGACCTTCCATTCTTCAATTCCCAAATTTAACCCTAATAAAAAATAATAGACAAATAAAAAATTTGGATCGACCATCGGTTGATTTGCATCTACGAAATAGATGGTGATACTGTTTATTTAACCTTTACTCAGTGAAACATCACCACACTAGTAATTTTACCTTTTCATGTTGGTACTTAAGTAAATCCCCATTTATCACGACAAATGGTAGTTTCTTTTATTTCTTTTTATTATACTAAGCATTTGACCTGGACACCTGCCTCATTAGGAATTATTATACAGAAAAGGAAAATATATAAAAATTGGTTTATCAAGATTGGTGCATTGGAAAAGTTTCATTTGAATTTTAATTTGTATAGAGAAGGAAAAATGTATCAAGATTAGCAGAAAACTAGAAAGCACTCTTCATTTAACCCTTGGACCGGCCTGGTCATTAATGGTGGTGCTGCTTATAAGGAGGCACTGAACAATTTCCTTGTGGACTTCTGAGAGTCATGATCGATTCTGTTGCGTGGGGACTAAATTTCCACTATAAAGGGGGAGACAGCTAAGAAGTTGGTCACCTGGGCCCACTCTGCTTTATGAATATTGTATTCTGATCTGGGTAATGTTTGTTGTCCCTGTTTTGGCAATCTCAGGGGATAAACCCAAGAACCTAAAGTTTGTGACCTTGTGCTCCATACCACTTATTTTGGGGCTCAATGACTAGTAGTAACAACTACTTTGGACTGACCAGGTTTAGCATAGCATGAAAATGCTATAAACAAGATTGGGATATATATATCCATGTTACATTGCTGTTCTTAGTACTTAACTGCATTGTCATGCAGTGCATTTTAGCTCGTACATGTTCTAAAACCTGCAAAGTTATTGCATGATTTGAACCCTAAGCTCTTTCTTTTTTAATTATTAAACCTGCGACATGTTTGTCTATGATAAGCTGCAGCTTCAAATTTAAAAGTCTAGTGCTGTCGTTATTTATTTACTTTTGTTTTTTTTGTTATTGCTATAGATTCTTCCTCCAAGTGAACTGGTTTGGATCTCATTCGAGTCACTTCTAGTGCGATGGAGGTAAAACCGACGGTTGCTTTGAGAGCTGCAATGGTGGGGGCTTTGGCCGCCTTTGCAAAGGTGGCAGGTGCACTCAAGGCTGCAGGTGGAGTTAAGGTGGGTGCTGCCACTGCTGCAGTGACAGCAGCTGCCACTGCAGCGATCTCGGGAACTAAAGGCAACCCTCCAGATGCTCAAAAAGCAGATTCTAGGTGAAAGAGCCTAACACCCCCACTGGCCAACCCAAAGGTCAGCAGTGTTCCAAATCTTTCTAGCACAAATAAATGATGTTATGGGATAAAATTACCTGACCTCTCTCAGTGTCTTTTGTCAGATTGGTTTGGCTTTCTTTTTTTTCCCGCATATTTAGGATTTAGTCATGAGTCATAATGATATCCTGAGGAGGTATCTAATGGGGTTGTTTAGGCATTTACGTGGGTTATTTTTGTTGTTCATGTAAAATGTCAACCAGAAATTGTGAGACCTTATTAATTAAGGACATAATCAGGAGTTTCCGATTTATAAACTTTTGGGAGCTTGTGCAGAAAATATTTACCATTTCTAAATGTCAATTTGTTGATACTATTTGCTTTTCTCAATACTCATGCAATATATTTATGCTTTTCTATTTTGTCATTCTGGATTTCTGGTGAACTGCATATGTTTATTGTTGTAATTAGTTCATTAAATTGTATTAGGTCATGGTTTAGGAGCAACGAATTATGATGGGTCTAAACTTTAACGGTGTGGTTTGTATAAGGTTGCAACCTTAAACAATCAAAATAATGTGCACCACCAAACTTTATTATGAGATGTAAATTTGGTGTAAAAAATTTTTAGCACAAATTATAATATTTTAGACTCCGAAAATGATTCAAATCAAGTAGATCTATAAACACACGAAAATCTTGAAAATGGATGATTCAGATAATATGTTGTAAGAAATATGGTTTTCCAACTTCAAACCAACTTCAAAACAGCCTTTTACGCCTGGTTTTTTTAGATTTACCTTAATTCTACATTTTAAGGATGCAACCTTGTATAAACATTTTCCAAACTTTAAAATGTTTGCAAACACCATGGTTTAGATTAATCCCAACGGTAGTTGCTTTGTAGTTGCGAGATAATTGTGATTTATGCAGCGATTCTTACGTGGGGATGAGTAGCCAAAAGGTTTATTAGTCCTGCGGGAGTATATTATCTATTTACTCCCTTGGGCACAACACATGCCACGGGCATTTTCTAGATCTCAAACAACTCATAAACTAATTTTAGTTTAAGAAAAATTGAAATAAACTCTCTACATATAAAAAAAATAGGACTTTTTGAAAAAACAACCTTATAGTATGTATTGTTCAATATATCGAACTTCTCATGTTATTGTTTTGAGTTTGGCCCTCTGACGTCCTCTAGGGTTTCTTTGGCTATGAAAATTTTGCCCTCATCTCCTCAAAATGGATGAATTTTTGTTTCCCTTCTCTTTCTTTTTTCTTCCATCCTCTCTTATACCCTCACCTTCTCCGCCTCTTTCCCATATCAGGTTCTATCTCGTTCCCCTTTCTCTCCTTGTCTTTTTTCTTCCATCCTCTCTCTCTCTCTATGCCCTCTCACCTTCTCCAGCCTCTTTGCTATCTCCGGTTTTTCGCAAAACTCTTCTTTCATTTGCAGCAAGAGATAAAGAGAGAAAAAGCTAAGAAAGGGCAAAGTCGATAAGAAAAGCAATTATAGAAATAAAAAAAAGCTTGCTGTTTTCAGTTGTTTGAGCTTTCTATAGAGAGAGAATTGGGATCAATTTTGATTTCCTATGTTTTTTAGACTTATTGAAGTGTTGGTTGTGGTGGGAAATGCCTTGCTTGTCGATAGATCTTGGATTGCGGTGCTACTCTAGTTTTTTGTCTATAGAATCTAGTTGATTGTAGATTGATGTGTGATTTTGTTGTAGTAGAGAGAGAAATTTGACGACTTGTTTAATTTGACTATTGAAGAGAAGCGTTGTTGCAGGGAAGGTTGGAGAAAAATTTAGAACCTTTTAAATCGATGATCGAAGAGAAGAGTACTAGGGAATCTAGGGCTCATTTATTCCTACGTTGTCTTTTTATTTTGATAATATGTAGTTGGAGCTTTCAACATTTGGATATTTCTTTAGCGATGCCACCCAATGTTTTGGATATGATCTAGTTTGGAAAATTCTTAGGGGTGCTATTCTGTGGGAGGTTTGGTAGAGAGAAACCATCGTACTTTTGAAGGCAAAGTCTTGCCGGTGGAAAGGATTTTGAATGATATTTGAATGTTATTAAGCATGGCTGTAATTTATTTAAGTTGGGGACTATGAAGTGCCAGACTCAGGTTAAATGGTAACCTCCCATGCAAGACTCTTATAAGCTCAATTTCGATGGGAGTTCATTACGTAATTTGGGCCAAACTGGTTTGGGGGTGGTTAGAGATTGGAATGACAATGTCATCTTCGCTTATGCTGGCCTATGTGGGTTTACCACTATCAACCATGTTGAATTGGCTTCTCTTCTTCAAGGATTAAAGCTTTTTTTAAGGAGAAGAGTGTGGGATCTTTTCGCACGACAGTGAGTGATTCGATGAATGTGATTAAATGGTGTAAAAAAGAACAACATGAGTGTGGCAATTGCAGTCTTTATGGCTACAGATTTTGGACTTGGGGGCTACCTTAGCGGTCTTTTTTTGTCACGTTTATAGGGAAGCTAATGCGTTAGTTGATTCTTTGGCTAAAAAGGGGTGCTTTTTTAGCTATGCTTTTGATTTATGATAATGTAATCTCCTTATTGTAATGCTTCCTCTTTATTAAGTACGGTTGTCAAGTAGCCAAACATAAAATAGAAAAGAAAAAGATTAAGAGGTCCTTACTTAAGCTAGAATATCACCCTATAGTGGTTTTCTTCACATTTCAGTTAAGTGTTTTTCATATGGAATTTTTTTTTTTTTAGAAAACTCAAATTTAAGAAAGAGGTTGGGGGCTACAAATGTAAGCGGTAAATGCTAGTCAGATTGTGAAGGAAAAGAGAAGGGGCTTAGAGAGAGCTGGACATGCACCTTATTTTGGCCCTTTTTAATATGCAAGGGGCAAATTATCATTTTACCCTCGACACATGAAATGTGGAGATCCAAAGTGAAGATTAATTCAAAGAGTCTGATTTCATAAAATAAACATCATGGAGTACTTTAAAGCTCAACAAATAAATATGTCAAGACTGAATAGAGACCATCGAAATTTTGAAGGGCTAGATCTAAGTATCACAAAACTCAAAATTCAATTTTTTTTTCTTTTGAAAATAATTATCTAGCAATCCTTAAGTGGTTTGTAATTTTAGACAAATAATATTTTTAAGTAGGTGTTTTGCATGAGGGAGTAGATGAACAGTATGCTCCTGCGAGAGGGTAGCTACCAGCCATGTGCACTTTCTGATTTGCCACCCTCTCTCTTCGATGGGTGGCCAAATTGATCCCCTCCTTAATACCCTTCAGGGAAGCTATTGGAGAAGGGAACCAATGGGTTGAGGCATCCTATATTTGTGGGAAATGATTCTATGAGCTAGGTGCATAAGTGGTTTTGTTGTGCTTGGATGAACTGAGATGCATTGCCTACTACCTTACATCCCCCACTCTATAAAATGCCCAGTGTGGTTGTATGTGCCAGGCTTCGGGCGACCCATAATTGTACCTTTCATAGCATAATATAATTTGTTCGAAATAAGGAGAGCTCCAGAATTTTTCGAGGGCAGGGTTGTCCTCCTTGAATGTTATAGTGGTGAATTGAGGTTCATCATATATCACCAGGGGGGGGAAGTCATAGCTCCCCGGTCATTGATGCTCCATGACTGATCAAGGTCGAGTAGATTAATTGTTTGAGGATGGTCGACGAAAACCGTAACTATCCCTCGAGCCGTAGGAATTTTGAGACATTGGTGAAGTGTCGAGGCTATGGCCAGATTTTCATGATGCCAAGGCCGCCCTAGAAGCAGGTTGAATGAGTGGTCTATATCTGAGACATGAAATCTCACTATTTGGGATATAGGTCCTATCGTAAGCGCTAGTGGCAAAATGCATTTTGCTTGCCTCTTGCTCCCATCATAGGCTGTGATGGTGAGCTGAGAGGATTTTAAAAAGGCTAGATCTATGCCTATCCTCTCAAATGTCCTTACCAGACAAATGTTGAGGGCTAACCCATTATCTATGAGTACCCTAGAAATCGTATGCCCTGTGGCATAAACAGTTATGTAGAGCGCCCAATTGTGGCATCTATCAAAGTCAGTAGGAAGATCATTGTCATTAAAAATGAGAGGCATTAAAGCTGTCAATTGGGCGCTCATCCCATTGAGTTCTTCCAGCCCCATATTGGGGGAGATGTGTGCTTTTTGGAGCACGCCCTCAATTTGTCACCAGTGGGTTGGGGAACTCTTAAGTAAATCTAGGATAGATATAGATATTGGGATCTTATCTAGATGAGTTGGGAGGTCATAGGTATCAGGAATACTATAAGTTGCCCCTTCATGGGTCGGTCGAGTGCCTAAACTCGGGTTATTGAAAGGGGGTTGAAGTGTAGGAGAAGGATTCCTTATCCTCTCTTACAAGGTTTCGACCCTGAGTCGGGTAGGCTCGAAGTGGGGGCTGTGCTTAGTGAGGCATGTGATCACCCTATCGGCAAGGACGTATGAGGGTTCCTCATTAATCCATGTGTCAACTTCCTCGTATGCTCCTGCTAATTGGATGGTTTTTTTGGTATGGTGGCTGCCTTCAACGCTGATATCTCCCAGGTTGGTAGGAGAGGATTGACCATCTTCCTCGGCTTTTTCATTGTGGAGTTTCTCATTATGGGGAATCTCAACCTCTTGAGGTTGTGTCGGAGGCTTTCAAGAGGTAGATTTCCTTGGGACATAGAAGGTTGTGGTAGCAGGTATCATACAGGGAAAGATGGATCAGGAGCGATCTATGATGTATGGATCCTCATGAATAGTTGCGACTACTATTTTTCCCTTTGGGTCGACTGTTGGGGCCTCCATGCTTATCATGAGCGGTCTGCTTGTTTGAGGATTGCCACTTGGTAGTGGTTCGACATAGATTCCCATCTTTTGGTTTGCCTCTTGAACGGGCTCATCTGGCTTAACTACCTTGATTACTCCTTTTTCTATTAGGTTTTTGATTTGATGCTTCAAGGCGATATAATCATGAGTGGGGTGGTGGTAATACTGATGCCATTCACACCATTTGGTCTTGTCCTTCACCTCATATAGCGGTGGCATTTGGGGAAGAAGCACTAGGTCTCCCTCCTTGAGGAGTTGATGAAGGACATCAGCCAAAGGTTGCCTTAGGGTTGTGAAGTGCCTTTGTGGTCTTATGGGTTGATTATATGGCTTGTACATGTTCTTGTCTACAACCCAGTTCCTTGCTGATTTTGATTAGCCGAAGGGTTCCAATTGTCCGGGGCTGTCTGGTGGAGTATGATTTGATTCACCTACCCAGCTGGTTGTGCCTTCCCTCAAGCCATTTTTCTTGGGAGCTTGTTAATTACTTGGTTTTCGATCAACTTAGTACTAGCTAGTTGAGACTTGGTCCTTTTGTATAATGTGATCCTATTCGACATAATGTGGAAAGTCTGAGGGACACAGCCAAGACTGAAAAATGTCTTGTATTCTAGGTTGGGATTTTCCAGCATCATGCTGATATTGGCAGGGTCTGAGAGACAACATTCCGTGACTCTTGTGACCATACCATTGAAACGGTTGACGAAGTCGGTGAACGCTGTGTCAGGTCCTTGTTTGAACGCTACTAGTTCCCCGAGGGAGATCAGGCGTGGCTTTTTGGCCCTGATGATCCGTCATGAATTCTTAAACATATCTCGGCAAGATGCCTCGGGGAAGTCCCTCACACAATTATTGTACCATGTGACGAAGTCTCCTATGAGACTATGAACAAACATCACCTTTAGGGCAGTTGGTTTGTCATGAAGGGTAGGGACGATTAGTAAAAAACTCATCACATGTAGGTTAGCGTCTCCCTTCCCATTGAAGCGATTTCAAAAATCTGGTGGTATAAAGTTTATGGGGAGATTGTTAAGGCCATCTAAGTAAGATTTATCATAAGGGTCCATGAGGGCTGGGTCATCAACTCTCATATGTTTTGTAGGGATCCTCTCAAGACCTTGACCTGATTTTCCAAAGATAGGTACTTGGCATCCACCTGTGCAGAGGGTACCCAAGGGTTCCTACTCAGAGTGGCTGGTTGGACCGCCGGGTAAATGGATGTCAATTGATGTATTGTTGTGTAAGTTGGTGCTATGGGGACAGGTGGTGTCTCCCTAAGTTGGGAAGGGTTAAAGTGGTAGGACATATCAAAGGAGGGTCGGTTTAGAACCATGCCCGAGTCACGTTGCACTCGACCAAACTGGGATGGTTCTAGATTGGGTCGGGCTAAAAGGTTCACTGCATGTCCTAAGCTTGGGTTGGTTATGGCTTGGAGAATAGCTTGAGTTACGACAGTCAAGTCTATGGTGTGGCCAGCCCTGAGGGGGATTTGAGTCATATTAGTACTACTTAGGGTAAGCCTTTATGAGAAATGATGTCGGGTAACAGGGTACCGCCCACTTTTGATATGAATCTCTCGTATAAGCTGTTTTGGGACCAAAGTATTGTGGGGGTGTTCTTAGAGGCCAATGGGGTTGGACAGAGGATGTGGGGAGCTCTCCCATTGTGGGCCTACAATCCCCGCTGCTCTTCCTTTAAAACTTGGGTCCTTATTCCGAGAGCATGAGGGCGCTATTTTTGTAAGAGATTTTATATGTGCGTGCAATAAGTATGTCAATCAACACAAGTGCACATGACAAAGTGTGGCAAACATACAAGAATGTGCACAAACAAACAAATGAATGAAATGTACGGTGGGTACCGAGCAATGCACTGAGCCGACAAGGCCGGTGGATACTGAGCAATGCACACTCTGAGCCGACAAGGCTGGTCAAAGCGCAATGAAAGTGAAGGGTTAGACGCCCCAGCAATGAGTAAATACCAGGCACACGGGTGCCAAGCGATGCGTGCTCAGGTTGAAGAGTCAACCAAAGCACATTGAGGGTGAAGAGCTTGGTGCCCCAACAATGAGTAAGTACCAGGCACGTTGGTGCCTAATAATGTGCGCTTTGGGTCATGAGCTGACCGCGCAGTTCCAGTGAAAGGCGTGGCTTATGTCGAGCCTGGTGTGCCTTGAGCCGAGTGTAACCCTTCTCGAGGCACAATGCAAAATGAGGGTGAGGAACCCTCTGTTTCAAGACTGCAGAGGTGGCAGAAAGATGCAAGGAGGTAAGGAAACTATTCTACTAGATAAAAGAGATAATAAAGTGAGGAACATGGATGCAACGTTATGGCACCTGTGCCAGTGGCGTCAGTGTCATTGTCAATAATGCCAATATGTTCCTTCATAGAACTCTAAGCAAACAAGGCTGAAAGATCAAAAGATGGTGTAGACAAGTAGTAAACCTACCCTAAGGAGCAAGTAAGGTAGAAAGGATAGAGGACCGAGACGAAACCTCTTGGCATATGCGCGAATGCAATTGTCACTAACGACATATTGTCCTTTAATAGTGCTCCAAGAAAGAAACCGAAAGGCCAGAAGGGCTTTCTAAGACTCAGAGGTGTGCCATTGGCAATGGTGCCAACGCTGTTGTCATTGGTGATAGATTTTTGAAGTTCTAGGAAGCACAAAAAGAGACTGTCGAGATGGGTGGAAGTTACTGAGAATGGCTTCAGAGCTATTTCCTATGTCTTTCGTCAGTTTCAGGTCTCAAGAAGGCAAAAGAACGGTTTACGGGAGCCGGATGAACTTTAGGTTGATGGTGCCCCTTAGCAATAAGATTCAAAGTGTCACTTCAACAGCTATAGTGCAAGGAAAGCTTGATGGGCCCCACGGTAGGTGTTAGGCTGTTTATACTAAAAATTACAGGTAGGGAACTTGGTTCCACACCTTGGTTTCAGGTGAAACAGGTCAAAAGAGCTGATAGAAAAAGGGTCCCGTCAAATTACGCCCTAATCGAGAATCGAGCTACAAGGCCATATCTCGCTCAGACTGCCTACAAAGCCAGCTTTTTGTGTACCTTAGCCTTGGAGTTCAAAAGAAGTTTTGGAAAGGGTTTAATAAAGAGATGACGGTCTTTATGAAGATCTTTTTAGAAGTAGAAGAGAAGGCTACAAGATCAGACAAAGAAGCAAACCGAGCTAAATTAAGAAAGCTTTAAATCATGCTCATAAATAAGAATAAAACATTGAAGATGAAGAAATAAGATGAACCTTATCAATGCTTATGTTTGAGAATAAAAGAGAAGAGAGAAGAGAATGTGAGCTTTAATGGAGGATCTTATGAAGAGAGAGAGAGAGAGAGAGAGAGAGATTATTCAAAGAAAACCTTAAATTCTCATTAATGGAAGAACACGAGAAAACATGGACAACATGATATAAAATTAAAGAGAGAGAAATGAGAAACTCTAGACCGGGCCCTTAGGCCTGACACCCAGAGTCGGTGCTAATTCAGAACAAGTGGTTGCACAATCAATCACGGTCCTTTGGGTTTGGACTGAGCAAGTGAATGTAGGAGGAAGGGGACCCAGAAGGTCTGATTTTCCAAATCACTTTCTGCACGAAGTCTGGTCAAATAGGTTAAAATTTCAAGTTTAGAAGCTTGGATAAGGGTTTGGATTTAATTCGGGGTTTACTCAGGCAGAACTTATACACTTGTTATGTGAAAATTCCCCCTTGGCTTAAGTTTAATTCAATAGAGCTTACATACTTATCATGTGAAAATTCCCTTTTACTTAAGTTTAGTTCGACAGAGCTTACACACTTAGTATGCGAAAATTAGGCTCCGGCCAAGAGGCCTATTTATAGCCAAATCAGTCTCAAAACAACTATTGGATTGTTTTTGGGGTCGATCTTGACCATCCATCCCTAGGTGCTAGTTCGAATGCCTTTGGTGCCACTGGCATTGGCATCGGCATCGGGTTTGCCTGAATCAGCATTGATTACCGCCTCTGATAAAAAATGCTGCATTAATAGCTTTCTTGTCATGTGGCTGAAATGGGTATAATTCTGTGGGCAATGTGTCAGAGTTTAAGCGCCACCAGTAGTGGTGTCGGCACCACTTGGAACTGCTCTACCTTCAAAAATGCCACGTGTCATGCTTTGGGGCTTTTGATCAAGGTCAAATGCTACTTGGAACTCCTCCAACACAATTTTGAATGGCGATGGTTTCTGACAATTATTCTGATGCATCGTACTTTCGACGGCTGACGAGACACTTCCTAGTTTACCTAAAATTGGCATGTATGCTCATACCATTGTCAGAGATCACATCAGTACAGTCTGACATATGTTAGTCCATACTGATAAACATCATTACTTCGCTTTATGTCACTTATGCAGACTGCAGTTGTTTTGGGGTGAGATTGGTCTGGTGGAATTTCAAGGGGTGCTGGTGCCATTAGTAGTGGCGTCGGGCCCATCACTCTCCTTTCGGCCGTTTTTTGCATGCTGTATTCTTTTTGCCTTCTGTTGTTGTTGATAATTGCACCAGCGGCACTGAGAGTGGCGCCAAATCATCCTTCTTCCTAAGGTGCTCCTGGTTTGGTGAGTTTGATTATTATTTTGACATATTTTACGGATGGGTTAAAGTAGGTGCGAATGGTTCAAGTGTCAGGATGGTTTCCCTGGGGCGTTTTCGTCCACTGCGGTTTCCTTAATCAAAATTGGGGTGTCTAGAATATTATAGTATATTATTCTATTATATTAATATAATATATTAAATTATTATATACTATATTACAATATGTAGAGCATGTTGAGGTTTGATTCCCATGATGGATCCCTTTTTTCACAACTTTCAAAGCGCCCCTTTTTTTTAGTCAAAAAATTTGTTGTGATTTCTCATTATTAAATTGTTATATACTATATATTCGTTGTTGTGATTTCTGTTGAGCTTAAAAATTTGTGGGTTGATGATCTTGTGGGTATAGCTTAAACTAAAACTGGTTTTATGTGATTATCTTGTGTATTTTGGAAGTTATACTATGATCTTTGAGGTATGTTAAACTCATTTTTGCTAACTTTATTCAACTAACCATCACTTATGAGAGTAATGCCTGTTCTTGACCAACTCTGTTTATATTCTTCAATCCACTTTCTAACTTCCTCCACCCTTTCATCCAATATTGGCCCACTGAGCTCATATGCTGTCGGGGGTTTTACCTCGGGCCCGGCTCTCTAGATTGCGTTGACCATAGGTGGAAAATATGAGCTATTGGCTGCATCAAAGGGGATCCCTTTATTGTAGAACTATTTTCATATATATCTACCCAACATTTTTCTCGTACTTTTCACCATGCCTTTGAGGGTCATCTGTTCTGACTTAGGCTTTGAAAGAAATAGGTCTATACAACCATGACCTGCAATACTGGCACTCCTAGGTAAGCTAAAAACAATTTCTTCAACGTATGATTCCTCTTGATACATATTGCCACCAACCCTTCCATACATATTTGAGCTGGGCCCGCCATACACGCTCGAGCTGGGCCCACTAAGCATGTCTGAGTTAGGCCCACCATGTATGCCCATGTAATAACCACCAGGCATTCTAAACTCGCGTTCTCTCTAGTATGTTTCATATAAACTCATTCTTATGGTCATCTCCAAGTCATTATTATATTGCTCTTCTGGATTATTCCCGCTTGATGACGTATATAAACTAGCTATCTCCTCATCTATCCTCTACGTTGCAATTTTTTTACCTTTGGTAGCCTTGAGAAATGTCGTCATCTGCTTTCTTACATTATTAGGGACACTATTGTACGCAAAAACATCTCCTTTAACCCTTGCCAAGTGTTGCTTGAACCTATGTACCCCACTATTTATCACTCTTTGGCAGTAATTACAAATAATTTTATCTTTTTTGTTGGGATCAAGTCTGACCCCATGTTGCCACGTAGGGTCTTCCGCAGATCTTGCCATGGTTCAACTTTAAAATGTAAAAGGTTAAAAATTAATCTGACAGTTGAACATGAAAAATAATCATCATGTGGAGTGATATTATGTAGGGGTAGTTCATGAAGTTATATTTGTTAATGCAAAATACTTCAATTGACAAAAATATTTTAATTGCTACTGAGAAAAATAATTTATTTATGCAACATTATAGATAAAAATAGCCTATATCAGCCACTACATATAGAACAATAAATTTACATTGATATAATATCAATAAAAAATATATTTACAATGGTATAGCAATTCACAATGCTAATACATATGGACTTGTCACAAATCTTCATTTCGACAAATATGAATTAGTTCCTACTGAGAAAAAAATAATATTTATGCAACATTATAGATAAAAAAGGTCTGTATAAGTCACACTTAGAATCAAGAAAAAAATTACATTAATATAGTCATCCATAATGCCAACACATATATTTGATACAAAGAACATTTACACTCATATAGTCATTCACAATGTCACAAATAAAATTTACAATGATATAGTCGGCACAATCCCAACTCGATTGAAATGATCACAAATATTCATACATCTCAATTACAAATATGCAAGATAATATAATAAAAAAAAAAAGCTCCAAACATGGCTACAACTCAATTATCAAGAACATACATTTTTTGTATTAAAAATTGAATAATAAAATTGAAATTGCAAGATAATATAATTATCATACATGCCACGATTTTTTTACAATGATATTCACTTTAATTCCTCATGATAATACAGTTTAACAATATGTATTTTTGGCATTAAAAATTTAAAAAATTTAAAATAAATTTTTAATACAAAACTGCATTAAAAATATAATACAGTTTAACAGCATGTATTTGTTAATGTATTTTGTTGCATTAACAACAAATTAAAAATACAGTTTTGCATTAAAAATATAATAACATGACACGATTTTTTTACTATGATATTCATTTTAATTCTTCATGATAATACAGTTTAACAACATGTATTTTTTGCCTTAAAAATTTTAAAAATTAAAATTTTTTTTTAAATGCAAAACTTCATTAAAAATAGGATACAGTTTAACAGCATGTATTTGGTAATGTTTTTTTTTGCATTAACAACAAATTAAAAAATATAGTTTTTCATTAAAAATATAATAACATGCCACGATTTTTTTACAATGATATTCACTTTAATTCCTCATGATAATACAATTTAACAACATGTATTTTTTGCATTAAAAATTTAAAAAATTAAAAAATTAAAAATACTTCTTTAATGCAAAACTGCATTAAAATTATAATACAATTTAACAACATGTATTTGTTAATGTATTTTTTTGCGTTAACAACAAATTAAAAATTACAGTTTTGCATTAAAAATATAATAACATGTCACGATTTTTTTACAATGATATTCACTTTAATTCCTCATGATAATACAGTTTAACAACATGTATTTTTTGCCTTAAAAATTTAAAAAATTAAAAATAAATTTTTAATGCAAAACTGCATTAAAAATATATTACAGTTTCACAACATGTATTTGTTAATGTATTTTTTTGCATTAACAACAAATTAAAAATACAGTTTTGCATTAAAAATATAATAAAATATATTTTTTTGCATAAATAATCTATCAACATGCAATTTTTTGAATTAGAAATTTAACAATAAAAATTAAAAATATTGTTTAATTCCTATTGATAATCAAAAACAATTTTTCAAAAAATCACGATTTCTCAAAAAAATTGATCATGAATAATAATAAAAAAAACCCAGGTCTTCACAGACCAACCTAATATCAGTCATTCCAGCTAAAAAATCCGCCTCAAATCGAATAAATTACATCCAATTGAATTCATGTTTTGATAAATAACACTATAAAGAATCAAAGCCCTATAATATTAACATATTATTATCAAAATATTAAATAAAATCGATTGAATTGAGGAAAAAAAAAAAAACGCAGTTCTTCACAGACATCAGTCATTCAATCTAAAAAATGAAGGTCAAATTGAATAAATCAGATAAAATTGAATACATGTGATGATAAACAACACTATAACGGATAAAAACCCTATAAATTCAACACATTCTTTGCAAAATATTTACTGAAATTGAGAAAATGGCAGAAAAAAAAAAAAAAACACAGTCCATTTTTTTTTAACAGACATCACTCTTTTTTTCTACAAAATCCAACTTAAATTGAATAAATATAATCAAATTGAATACATGCGATGATAAACAACATTACAACGAATCAAAACCCTATAAATTTAATACATGATTTGTAAAATATTGATTGAATTTAATCGCATGGTGGAAAAAAAAAAAAAAACACAGTCTTACCTATTCTTTGTGCACCCGTGCCTTCAAACTCAAAATTGATATGTATTCCTCCAAGAAAATCACAAATTATGAACACAAAATTCTGACCAACACTCTTACGATCACTCACCTTGAATTCTACAAAAAATGTTGCGTTCTTTCTCTTGAAATCAGTGAAATGGCGGAAACCCTAAAACTCACTCTTCGATTGAAATTTGTTGATAAAAGCCAGTGCTTTTTAATTCGTTTTATTGGCTGAAATTGATGCGAAATTTGAATTAAAGCCTGTAAGATTTGTTCATAAGGATGAAAAAGTTGAAAATCGATAACAAAATGACAAAAAAAATAGAAATCCCATGAAGAACACTGTGCAGCCGGTGTTCTTGAGGGTGACTCGATCTGACTCGCTAGTCACTGTTGGGAATAGCCTGGTTCTCTCTAGATACGGGCGATTCCCGATTTATTCGTGGAATCGGCTTGTTCTCTGGCGATTCTCGAGTCGAACAGGGCGAATCCAATTCGACTCGGCGATTTTTTAATCCCTGATTAGAATTCAATTGACATTATTCACAATAGATATGTAAAAAAAAACAAGCAAAAAACAAGCAGCTTTGTAGGATATGGATGTTACTTTGCAATAAGCTTTGAAATTGTGATTGTTACTTTGCAAGGAGCTTTGAATTTGTGCAGAGAATTCATAAAGATCAATCACATATTAGGAGAGAAGAGGCATAATGGCTTTGAATAAGTAAAAGATATCCAATTCACTTGATGTAGACTGAATATTATTCCAAATAATTACTATGACCCTTGCCGATACAATTGATTTGGAAACAATGGATTACATAGATCGTATTAATTAGAAGATCAAATGAATCAAATGATTGCTACCAAAGTTGCAAAGACCTGAAGTAAAAAGAAACATGTATAGGTGATGCCATCTGATTTTGATGATGGCTAAGGAAAATATTTATTGAATTAACTCAATGAAATTCAATTCCTTTCTTATCCTGTCTTCCATTCATCTTCGGGTTCCACTTCTGGAAGAGGCTGGAAGAGGTGTTTTGGATTTCATGGTTGGTGCAATTGGGTTCTTGGGCAGCAGCTTTGAGGAGGTCTCGAAGGTGCAGCGATTGCAGAACTGAGAGTTGATCGGAGAGAGTGAGTGTGTCTTTGCTCCTCTTCCATCCTCAAAAACTTCTTTGGCTTTAAGTTATTTTCTTCTCTTAGAAAAATTGCAGAAATTTCAGTTGGCAACTTGAACTCATAAACAACATCAGAAAACCAAGATGGAATAGCACCGTTATACGAATTCATAAACCAAATGCATAGGCCTCTCTGAATCTAGGCCTACTTTTTCTAAGTCACCTCCATTCTTATAAGGCTCTTTGCAACCAGGGCATATACCCCCGCCTGTCTTTACAGCGTCTAGATAGCAATTTCTGCATATCTTGATGTTGCACTCACAAGGGAGTATGTCTTCTCGTCTCTTTTCGCTCATGACCTTGCAATCACACCCTTCAATGGCACATGAGGAGCCCTTGGCTCCAGCCATTTGGGGGTGGCATGATTCTGAATCGATTACCTAGTAAATATGAGGTGAGTAGAAATTTAATGGCTTGGATCATTGTCGCAGCAAAACCAAAACTGATACATGTTTACAAATATCATATATAGTGACTATTTTTGCTAACATGAAAATTCAAGTTGACAAGAAAACTTCATTGTAGGTAGATTAAAAATTATGCATTTGAAACATCCCTTAAGCTTCTGCCACATAGAGCAGACTTGTATATTGGGGGGCAAAATGTTGATTGATTGTAAATTATCAAAGCAAAGAATCAATTGTTGATTCTACTCTACAACTACAGATCCGAATGATTGGGGTATTTCCCTTAGGACGAAGGCAGTAGAACATTCCACTAAAATTCCAAAAAAAAATTAAAACTAATCACAAAGTTCCTCAATTCTTAAAAAAGAAAAACCAAAAGGAAAAGGAAACCCAAAAAATTAAACCATGAACTGGGGTTTTACAGCAAACTGAACAGACAATCTTCTATGGTCAATGAAGCCATAATATCTTTCCATATTTCTAGAGATTTCAATAAGGTTCAGTGAAATTATCAATTTATAGTTCAAAAAAGGATTTATTTAACGCTATAAAGAGATATTTCATGTTAAGCAACATCAGTAGTTCAATACTATCAAGGTTTCTAGCAAAGATATTCCTTAAATTTTCTATATTTATATACCAAAAGCATCACGAGATTCTAAAAAATAAATGCATATTGTTGCTACCAAAAGTTACATCACTTTTACTGAACAATAAACGCATAATGCAGAGATTAAAATCTGTGAAAAGAAACACTGATCAAAAGATATTTTGAGAAATGCAGTTGGATATCCTTTGCAGTGAAAATCATAGTAAATTACACTTGAAAATGGACATTTTCTTGCCAAAAGTGCATAGTTTAGTCTGATCCCTTGAAATCAAAAGTGAAATCCAAGCATGAGTAGTAAATCTCAACTTCAACGCTTAAAGTACATAAAAAATACCAAAATTGACAAAAAAAGGGTGCTAATTTAGTTAACTCATAACTCAATATCTCATTCCTTCTGAATGTTCAACACCAACTTTTCACTAAAAATCCAATACTTCACACCAAATTCCAGACTTTCCTTCCATTTTTTGGAAAGAAAACTATACAGTAACCTGAGTTTTAAAGCAATTTTGTACCTTTTTGTACAGATTGGCTCCATGACCCCTGAAATAAAGGGGTAAGCTCCGGAGATTCAAAACTGTCAAAATCTTTCATTTGCTAGCCCTTTTTATATAAAAAACATATCTTCTTCTGCAACTACAAACCCCTAGGGCTCATTCATATGCTCAAATGGATCTTAAAAGCACATATAGAGCAGGACTAGAGAAATTAGAACCGCTCAGAAGATGAGGTGGACGGTGCCCATGGAGATGTGAAGCCTTCGAACAGGACCTGGTCCCTTCACCTAATGCTCTACAAAACATGTTTTGTAGAAGTCACTGTATTCAACACTAAAAAATACTTCATTTTCGACGCCATGTTTTGATCATCACAGTGCTTCTTCTCTCTGCAACTAAAGAATCCTATGGGAAATGGAGACTGGGCTTCTTAAAAAGCACTAGACCAGATCTTAATGACGTGTACAGAGCAGAAGCTGGAGGATCTGAACCGTCTCAAGCTGAGATCGACGTTGACGATCGATGTATGAGATAAAGAAGCTTTCAAAGAGACCTGGTCTTAGAAACAAAGATTTTTTTATCTTTTTAAATGGAAGAAAGCTTGGAGTGGTGTGGTAATGGCGTGCCGGCTTGTGAAGATGCATAGAAATGCCGCAATCTAGAGACAGAAAGAGACAATATTGATAGAGAGAGTACTTAGAGAGAGAAAGAGACAATATTGATAGAGAGAGTACTTAGAGAGAGAAAGAGAGATTTTTGCTTGGCTGTAGAAAATGCCTCCCGTTCCTCTTTCTCCGTCTCCCTCCCAATGGTCTCCACGTCACTCTCTCCAGAAAAAACTCTCTCTCTCAACTCCTCTGGTTTATCGCTTAGGCCGGAGATAGAGGCTGGCAAATGAGATTTGAAGTTTTAATTTCTTCCCTCGGATTCAACAGAATCCAATGGCAAAAATTGGCCAACACACCGTCTCATTATATATATATATATATATATATATATATATATATATATATATATATATATATATATATATATATATATATATATATATATATATATATATATATATATATATATATATATAGACCATATCTCTTATTTTTAAGTTTCATTTATTGATAAACTTAAAGTTTCAAAAAATGTATTCTATCCTTTTGGCCACTTTAAACCTATTTTTGACTTAAACAAATGTGAAAAATATATACTCTTTCTAAAACCAATCATTTTTCTCTCTTCACTTATATATCTCAAACTTCTCTCTTTCTCTCTCTTCATGCGTCTTTCACTTTCTCTCTCCTCTTGTGTTTCTCCAAACAGCTCTCCCTTTCCTCTCAGTAACCTCTCACCTCTATGAAGCCTTTTTCTCTCTCTCTAGAAGTATGAAAGGATGGCGTTGAGAAAAGATATGTCTTTTTAGATTTGTTTGACCTAAAAAAATTGTTTAAATTAGCTCAAGGAGTTAGAAGAAATAAAATCTACAATTTTTATGCCTCGAGATATCTTTTAAAACCTTGAATATATTGTGAAATGAAACTTAAAAATAAAGGCTATGCAGATCTCTTCCTATATATATATATATATATATATATATAAAGGTTTATATAAGGTTGCAACCTTAAAATGTAGAATTACAGATGCAACCTCAAAAATTTATCAGAAGGGTTGTTTTAATGTTGAAAAACCCTCTATTTGATCATCTCGACATCGAGATGTATTAATATATATAAAGAAAAGTTTTTAAGTCTAAAAAATAGTGCATCTTGCAACACATTTATTTAGGCTGTCCATTTTCAAGATTTTCATTTGTGTATAGATCTCTTCAATTTTAACTAGTTTTGGAGTTTAAAATTTTCTAATTAGATATGAAAATATATTTTAAGATAATCCTAAGAATTGTTTTTACAACAAAATTACATGTTATGATAAAATTTGGAGGTGCGCCTTAATTATATTATTTAAGGTTGCAACCTTATAGAAACCGTACCCATATATTAATGTATATTTGAATTATATAATATGATGTTTATTATAATATAATACAAGATATTTATATATAATAAATATATATCATATATAATGTATAACATATAATATATAATATAATATAATATAGTATATTTATATAATTATATACAATATAATAAATATATATTAAATATAATATAGAGTATAATATAAGATATTTACATATTATGTATAATATAATAATATAAATATTATATATACAATAAATATTTTATATTTGTATATTATATATAATATAATATATAAATATCATATGTAATATAATAAAAATTTATATATAATATAATCAATACTAATATAAATATTATATATGATATAATAAATATATAATATAATATAAGATATTTATATATTATATAATATGAAGCCCTTCTCTCTCTCTAGAAGTATGGAAGGATGGCGTTGAGAAAAGACATGTCTTTTTAAATTTGTTTGACCTAAAAAAATTGTTTAAATTAGCTCAAGGAGTTAGAAGAAATAAAATCTACAATTTTTATGCTTCGAGATATCTTTTAAAACCTTGAGTATATTGTGAAATGAAACTTAAAAATAGGAGCTATGCAGATATTTTCCTCTATATATATATATATATATATATCTTAAAGGAAAGATTTATATAAGGTTGCAACCTTAAAATGTAGAATTACAGATGCACCTCAAAACTTTATCAAAAAGGTTGTTTTAATGTTGAAAAACCCTCTATTTGATCATCTCGACATCAAGATGTATGAATATATATAAGAAAAGTTTTTAAGTCTAAAAAATAGTGCATCTTGCAACGCATTTATCTAGGCCGTCCATTTTCAAGATTTTCATTTGTGTATAGATCTCTTCAATTTTAACTAGTTTTGGAGTTTAAAATTTTCTAATTAGATATGAAAATATATTTTAAGATAATCCTAAGAATTGTTTTTACAACAAAATTACATGTTATGATAAAATTTGGAGGTGTGCCTTAATTATATTATTTAAGGTTGCAACCTTATAGAAACCGCACCCATATATTAATGTATATTTGAATTATATAATATGATGTTTATTATAATATAATGCAAGATATTTATATATAATAAATATATATCATATATAATGTATAACATATAATATAATATAATATAGTATATTTATATAATTATATACAATATAATAAATATATATTATATATACTATAGAGTATAATATAAGATATTTACATATTATGTATAATATAATAATATAAATATTATATATACAATAAATATTTTATATTTGTATATTATATATAATATAATATATAAATATCATATGTAATATAATAAAAATTTATATATAATATAATCAATACTAATATAAATATTATATATGATATAATAAATATATAATATAATATAAGATATTTATATATTATATAATATGGTAAATATATTATACATAATAGATAATATAATATAAATATATATTACTATTATATATAACATATAATATATAATCAATATATATTATATAATATAAATTACATTAATAAAATAAATAAATAATATATAAATATAATATAATACAATATTATAAAATATCATATTATATATGCATTTATATAATGCATAGTGAATAGTAATTAACAAAAGATTAAGTTACTACCCCCGGAACTTAATTTTTTTATGTTTTAACAAAGGAATGGGAACTTTTGTTAGAAGATTACTTTATGAACTTTTAGATGAAATCATATGTCAAATGTGGAACTTTTGGAAAATTAGAAAAAAATATTTTAGAAAAACAAATACACTCTAAGAGAGTCCATCCTAAAGATCTTTTTACCCGGTCAATAAAATTCTTTATTTACTCAAGTTACCATCTTCACAAAAAAGGTTATCTTCCCTTTAAATACAAAAAAAAAAGAATAATAAAAAAATAAAAGTAATAAAAAAAAACCATAAAACTCTCTCCCAGGTCTATCTCTCTTTGTCTCCGTCTCTAAATCATGTTTTCTCCATCTCGATCTCTATTTTTTTTTAAAATAGATCTCTCAAAATCTATCTTAAATAACTTAGTGTGGATTACTTTATGTCATTGATTGGACACAAATTCTAAAATAAAAATTTTCAAATGTTGTGACACACTTCATTATATTAAATTTTAAGCATAATAGCGAAAAATAATTGTGACCTCATTGTACCAAAAAATAAAGGGTGTGGCTTCTATAAGGTTGCAACATTAAACAATCCAATTAAAGCGCACCTCCAAAGTTTATCATAACATGCAATTTTGGAGTAAAACTTCTTTTAGGATTATCCCAAAATCTATTTTCATTTATGAGCATAAAACTTTAAACTAAAAAAATAGTTAAAATCAAGTAGATCTATAAACATACGAGAATCTTGAAAATGGACGGTCTAGATAATATATTGCAAGATGCGCTATTTTTAGGACTCAAAATCTTTTTTTTCTTCATATTCATGCATTTCGATGTCGAGATAACCAACTACAGGGTTTTTTTTTAATAATAAAATAATATTTTTTTATTAATTTTTTAAGATGCATCTTTAATTTTATATTTTAAAGTTGCAACATTATATAAAAGTCTTTTTCCAAAAGCAAATGGTCTTGTAGGATACAATCCCTACAAAAATTCCTAGGACACAATCCATGTAAAAAAGTAGGGTCTCTGGCGTGCTCTTTGTAACAATAATCTAACAAGATCTTTCCAAGTCAGTTTGTGATTTGCCGAAAATTATAATTGCATTTTTAGTGGAAGACCAAGAAAACAAACGTCCCAAAGGTGGAATAGAGCGGCAAAAACTTTTGGCACTTTGAAATACTCTCTCTCTAAATTTTTTATTTTTTTTCTTCTTAAAACTGCTTTTTCTTTGCCTTTCTCACTTTCTTCTCTTTTTCTCTTGAGGACCAAGAAGACGAGCCAGTTCTGAACAGATCAGCAAAAACTTCTCTCAGTTTGAAACTGTAAGTCTCTTTCTGTAATATTGTGCTGCTTCTCTCTTTCTCTCTCTTTATCTTCTCTCTCTTTCTTCTTTCTCTCTCTTTTTCTCTCTCTTTCTCTCTTTTTCTTTCTCCTTTCTGTCTAAACTATGATTCTCTTTCTTTCTCTCCCTCTTTCACTCCTTATCTCTCTCACTCTCAATTTCTTATTTTCTTCTTCTCTCTCTAATGTGTATTTAGTTTCTTCTTTCTCTAAAACTGGTACAAATCTTGAGAGCTAGGATTTTTTGCCTCATGTTTTCCTTCTTCTACTTCTTTGTAATACATTTTTCTTGTACATAGGAAATTTGATCCTGGTTTTACGATGGGTGTACCGGAGTCTCTGTTTGGGAAGATCGACCCTAGAACTTTTGGGGATAGAGCTGGTAGAAGAAAGCCACCGGAGCGCGAAGAGAAGCTCAAGAATTTGAAGAAAAAAAAGGATCGGAAGCCCCCTCTTGTTCCAGAGACTCAGAGAAGAGAACCCAAAAGAAAAAGACTTGAATAAGAGAGGGTTCTCTCTCTATAAGAGAATGGAGTCTACGAACCCAAAACCAAGGATACAAGAGTGGCTTATGAAATCTTACTTAGCTTGATTCAACAACAATTTGGGGGCTAACTCCAAGATATTATTAGAGGAGCAGCTGATGAGGTCTTATCAGTGCTCAAGAATAAGAAAACCAAAGACCCCGACAAGAAAAGGACATTGAGAAGCTTTTGCACCCCATGACACAGGAGCTTTTTGCGAATTTGTTTTCAGTGGGGAAATTGATCACTGATTATCATGATGGAAGTGAAACTGAGGTTGGTTCAAGTGGGGATGGAGAGCTTTGATCGATGATGTCGTGGTGCCGGTTGAATTTGCAGAGGATGACGAAGAAGAAGAGCGTGATTTGGATGATCTTCATGAAGAAGACTATGAGGGGGAGAATGTTAATGATACATCAATTATGCAAATGGGTTGCTTAGTTGATGATGTAGAGGATGAAGGCTTGAATGTTCAGGATATTGATGCTTACTGGCTTCAAAGGAAGATTACCAAAGCTTATACTAATAGTTATATTGATCCCCAGCATTGTCAGCAGCTTGGTGAAAAAATCTTAAAAATATTGGCTGAAGGCGAAAATAGAGAAGTGGAGAATAGTCTTGTAATGCTATTTTATCATGAAAATTTGATCTTATAAAATTGATGCTAAAGAATAGGCTTAAATTGGTTTGGTGCACACGTTTGGCTAGGGCAGAGGACAAAAAACAGAGGAAATCAATTGAGGAGGAGACGATGGATGGGGCCCTGGACTGGTTGCAATTTTGGAGCAGCTTCGTGCTTCTAGGGCAACTGCTGCAGAGTGGCAAAAGAATATTAAGAAGAGCATTAGGGATGAAGCCCGAAGGTTGAAATATGATGGTGATAAAGAGAGAACGCTTGAGATAGATGGGTTTCCGGTGGAGAATTGCTGGCTGAAAGGCCAAAGGAAATTGGTTGATTTAGAAAGCCTTGCATTTCAGAAAGGTAAGTTCCCCACTGGTTGTTATCGTATCCCAAAAAGAGGTTATGAAGAGGTGCATGTACCAGCCTTGAAGTCAAAACCCATGGCTTCGGGTGAAGAACTGATAAAGATATCAGTTTTGCCAGAATGGGCTCAACCAGCTTTCAGTGGCATGAAGCAGTTGAATAGGGTGCAAAGCCGGGTATATGAAACTGCCCCTGAGAATATCCTCCTCTGTGCCCCTACAGAGGCTGGAAAGACCAATGTGGCTATGCTCACTATACTTCAACAAATTGGTTTGCACCGAAATGCTGATGGGCCTTTTGACAACAACAGTTACAAGATTGTCTATGTCGCTACAATGAAAGCTTTGGTTGCAGAGGTGGTTGGGAACTTGTCGAAAGTGTTACAGTCCTATGGGGTCTCAGTTAAGGAGCTTACAGGTGACCAGACACTTTCTCGCCAACAAATAGAAGACACCCAAATAATTTTTACGACCCCAGAGAAGTGGGATATTATCATAAGGAAATCAGGGGATCTTACATAGTCCGTACTTGTTAAACTGCTCGTTATTGATAATATTCACCTTTTCCATGATAACCAGGGACCTGTGACTTAAAGCATTGTTTCCAGTATTTTAGTTTAACAATGGCTATAAGTCTTGCCCCCTTGCCCAACAATATATTGGCATCACAGTGAAGAAGCCCCTTCAAAGGTTTTAGTTGATGAATGATATATGTTACAAGAAGGTTGAGGCTTTCGCTGGGAAACGCCAGGTTCTTGTTTTTGTCCATTCAAGAAATGAGACAGCGAAAACTGTTCGAGCCATAAGAGATACACCTTGTGAACGACACATTGGGTCGTTTCCTAAAGGAAGACAGTGCAAGTCGTGAGATTCTTCAGACTGAAGCTGATAATGTTAAGAGCATTGATCTCAAAGACCTTTTGCCCTATGGGTTCGCCATTCATCATGCCGGGATGACCAGGGCTGATTGTACAATTGTTGAGGGTCTTTTCTCTGAAGGAATTATTCCTGTTTTGGTTTCAACTGCCCCTCTTGCATGCGGGGGGGAGGGGGTGGGGGAACTTGCCTACTCGTACAGTTATTGTAAAAGGGACTGCAATTTACAACCCTGAGAAAGGGGCATGGAATGAGCTGAGTCCATTGGATGTTATGCAAATGCTTGGTCGAGCTGGAAGGCCCCGGTATGATACTTATGGTGAGGGAATAATATTGACTAGGCACAGTGAGCAGCAATATTATCTCTCTGTAATGAATGAGCAACTGCCCATTGAGAGTCGGTTTGTGTCCAAGCTGGCTGATCAGCTGAATGCTGAAATTGTTCTTGGGACTGTTCAGAATGCAAGGGAGGCGTGCACTTGGCTTGGGTATACATATTTGTATATCCATATGCTTCAAAATCTAGTTCTTTACGGCTTGATGGCTGATGCTATAGAAAGAGATAAAACCTTGGAGGAGTGACAGGCTGACTTGGGAACAACTAATCCTTGTTTGTTCTTTTGAAGTTTGATCATTTTCATTTATTCCTAGCATTTGTGTGTTCAAAACTTCTCACGGCTAAAACCAATGAAGTATTCTTTTCCCAATTAATACATACTGTTTATTTAAAATGTTTTTTATTGTTATATCAATTATGTTTCTTGTGCCGTCAAGTAGTTACATTCCTTTTTTTTTTTTGATGTTGACTTCAGGGGCAATTCTTGCTACTTAATATTCATTCTTATGCTAAAGTTTAAAACTATTTGCTTATTACTGTGCTGCATAAAAACTGTTGGCGGAATGTAAATGATAATGTAAGAGGATGTTCAGTTGAACTCAAGCCTGTAGCCCTGAGTGTGGAGCTCTTTCTATTTGAGGTTGAGTTGCATTGCGATACTTCACTATTTTGTATAAGCAGTACAAAATATTGTAGGTTGGTGTGTGTTGGCTCTTGGCTGTGCTTAACAACGGTAGACATGCACCGTTGCACACATTTCATCGAATTGTGCAAGCAAGAAGCATTTTAGTCCATTTATTACTTTTGAAATCAATTTGATATATGCACCCAGGTAGACTTAGCTAGAACTATGCATGGCGAAGTTTATTCAAAATAATTGTTTGAACCCTTTCAACGAATGTTTCGCTGAATATGGTGAGGAAGAAACGACAACCGCTTAGACGAAGGTTTCGCTGAATATGGTGAGGAAGAAGCGACAACTGCCCGGACAACGGTTTTCCCCCTCAGATTGGAACAGTATCTATAACTTTTACTTGCACGCCCCCTCCCCTCTTACATCGGCTTCGAAAAAACTGTCCTCCTCTAGCGTCTCGCCTTCAGGTGCAGATTTACTTCCTGGTGGGGCTCCCCATCCTAGGCCGCTGATTAAGCTCCCTTCTAAGCCTTCCTTCGCTCAAGTTCTGCAGGCCCCAACAATCTCAACTGCAGGAGGCTCTCCTCCTCCCTCCACCGCTTCGCCTTCACCCTCACCTCCTATGTTTTGTATGCCTTTCATCCCCCATTCTGTGTCGGTGCCCACCGAGGTCTCAGCGCCCTTATCTGCTAACTTGCGTTCCTCCTTGGGTACTTTTCACCTAAGGGACGACTTCAGAGCGATTGAAACATGGGGCCAACGCGTATGGAAAGAGCCCAATCTCTTGTGTAAGCAATTATCTGATGGCTCTTTCCTCTTCTCGTTTCCGTCCGTTCTAGAAGCTCGCTCTGCCTTGAGCTCTCCTCCTTCCTTGTCTTTTAAAGGAGTGACTCTCTCCTTGAGGGAGTGGTCTCCGAGGCTTGGCTCCACCCGCCCTTTGAAAGTATGGCTCACAGTCTCCAACATCTCCCTCCATGCTTGGTCCCCCCTCACATTTAGGAAGATTGCCGCTAAGTGTGTAATGAACGACACTTATTATAGTAGAACATAAACTCAGTGGGAGTGTGGTCCCTCGAAGACCATACTAAGCAAATGATATTTGCGGATATCGGACTGTGCTTGATGATCTGGGCCAGTCGGTTAGAAAACCCAAAGTACCTGAACATAAAATATAAACCGAGAAGGATTTTTGAGTTAGCCTTTGATGAGATCAGAGCTTATGTCTAGATGAGTGAGCCAAGGGACTGTGTGACCCTTGTGTGTGATGGTAGGCCTACAGAGACGGGGGCCAAAACTTCATCCATATTCCATCACACGACATACATATAGATAGATCATTCGGAAAAGCTGGATATCCACCTTTGGGTGAAGCATATGCATGTGCGAGAGATACCCCTATGCGTCATAGGGCTGTAGTCGCATCAGGTCGTGGTGACTTGGTAGCCTGCTAATGAGCCCTTGCTTGGACTGTGGGTTATGGGAAATATTGGGTCAGTTTGATAAAGCAAGTGTGGTCTGTAGTCCACAGTTGAAGGTGGAGTACCCCGTGATCGTTGATTAAATTCCTGAACCATATGGATCCACTTCCCATCATATTAATTTAATTTTGTTCTTTTTATTATTAAATTATTTTAAATTTATTATTTGAATTTTTATAAGTCATTTGATATTTTATTTCTTATTTTTCGACTTATAAAAATGAAGTTATTAATTTACAAAGTTATAATGTTTTAAAATTCATTTTGTTTAATTTTAAAATATTTATTAAAAAAAATACATAGGGGCCCATAGTGCACATGGGCCTACCATGTGGGTATTAGATGCGGCCCGACATACCATACATGGGTGGCACGCCCCACCCTTGGATACCTTCTCTTGTTGCTTTGTCTTCAAGTTTATTAAATATGGTAACTATATCTTGTAGCATATGGTCAAATATTGATTAGGAAATATTGACCATATATTATCTTGAATAAATATCTTGACTTGATTTTATTGAAATATTCTTATAGAAAATATGAGATGGAATATGCAATTTATGGTATGCACTATATCTTTAATAGATTTAATTTATTTAAATATATTAATAGGAAAATGGTTTAAAAAAAGGGGTGATAATGATTCATGCACCTTCCATAACATTGATGACCCATCTATGAATGGATGGCTCAGATCTCTCACCCCATAAGTCACTATGGTCCATATTCAATCTCAAGAAAGAGGCAAACTATGGAAAACCATAAAAAAAACCCTAGACCTAAATTTCACTATAAATAAGGGTGCTCTCCCACCCATCTCTACACACCTCTCCCTCTCCCATAAACTCTCTCTCTCTTCTTTAGAGGCCATCCCCCTCTCTCTCTACTCTATGATTTTCTCTCTCTACTCTCTCTCTCCTAAAAAGACCATAGGGGGCACGCCCCAACATATAGACTCTCTCTCGCTCTCATGATCTAATCTAAGGGATGGAAAAATTAAGGTTTGAGCCTAATTATTTTGGAATTAGGGTTTTGTAGAGATTTAAATGTGGTTACCTAATTTGGTTGAAATTAGCTTTCTCGGTTCGAGATTGAAGTTAGACCGCTGATCCTGCGCCATTGGATGTGGTGACTCGGTGTGGGGTGTAAAAAGCCTGGTTGAGGTAATCTCCGACATCTTTTCTTTTAATTGTTTGTTCTTTTATTTTATATTATCAAGCACAATATTAGGTTGTATGAATGCATCAAGTTGTTGAGATTTATTTTATTGATGTATTAGTTATTTTTGGAATTTCTATTGTTTGTAATAAGATCATATGTGAGTGATCTTGTCGCCAAAATTATAAGGGCTGATTATTATTAAAAAAAAATAAAAAAATGTATTTCCTTGGCAAAAGATTACATAGGTTTTTTTTTCATTGGGATCAGAGCTAGTTTTACTTGATTGCCATTATGAGTCTTTTCTTATTTTTTCTTGAGAATATAATATAATGGCTGCTCGTACCTTCATCTCTAAGATCCTGAAAACTGAAAGGTTTGATGGGGCCAACTGCGCTTCATAGAAAAGAAAAATCAAATTTGTTCTCTAAGAAGAAAACTTGCTTGAGGTACTCTTTGAGAACTGACTTCATCGTCCAACTGACGATTCATCTCAAATAATCAAAGGTGAGTATGTCAATTGGAAGAGGAGGAACTTGAGATGCAAGCACATTCTTTTATGTGCCATGACTGACTCTTATGCTTCTGAGTACGAGTCGATCTATACTGCAAGTAAGATTTTTGATAAACTTGAAAGATAATATGCTGAACCCTCTCTCATGAAGCAAACTATGGCTATGAGAAGGTATAATGATTTAAAAATGGTAGAAGGTATCAAGTTTGTAGATCATGTGCAAGTGTTTCGTGCGCTAGTTAGAGATTTGGAAGATACAGGCATGAAGCCCGATGAATCTATGCAAGCGATTCATTTAATGAATTCTCTTCCTAATTCATGGGAGTCTTTCATATCTTCCATCTCTGTTAGAAGAAATGCACCAAAATTGAAGGAACCCATCACGACCATCAAATCTGAAGAAGAAAGGAGGAGTTCAAGGCAAACTGCAAGGGATGCTGTGCATATGGTAAAATCTCAATCATCTTTTAAATTTAAGAAAAGAAAGGGAAGAAATACTTTTGAAAAGAAAATATATTTCAAAAGAAGAGATTTTGTAAATAAGGGAGCAAAGAGAGAGACTCGAACGTGTTTTATTTGCAAGAAGGTGGGTTACATAGCCAATAGTTGTCGGTTCAACAAATCTGGTGGAACTAACAAGGAATTGACATGTGTGGTTTTCGAGTTCATGCTAGCTGACCCCAATGAAGCTTCTTGGTGTCTTGACTCGGGGGCTACGACCCATGTCACAAACATCAAGGAAGGTTACCGTTTTTTCACTCCTATGAGGTCAGCAGGACAACAACATTGATGCACTTGGAGTTGGAGATTTTGAGCTGAAACTAAAGAGTGGGAGCACCTTGATTCTAAAACAAGCACTTTATGCTCTTGATATGAGAAAGTGCTTGGTTTCGGTTCCTAAGATGTCTATGGCTGGATTCATAACCACTTTCATTGGGGAGAAAGTGATGGTCAAGAAGGGAAAAGATATGATCATGACTGGACGACTTGTAGACGGGCTATTTACTATTGAAATAAAAGATGATTGCTTATGTCTCGTCCCCTAATGAATTAGATGCTACCATATAGCATATTAGGTTAGGACACATTAATATCAAACGAATGGAAAGATTAAAAAGGGACGGGATTCTTTATAATTATAAAGGAGATTTATCGAAAATGTGCGAGTCTTGTGTGCAAGAAAAACTAATAAGAAAAAATACCACCGTGGCAAAAAGAGCTACTAGCGTATTGGAAATCATTCATAGTGACATATTGGGACCTATGAATGTGATCACCAAAAGTGAAAAAAGATATTTTATCTCTTTTATGGATGACCGCTCGCAATATGGCCATGTGTACCTTATTCATGTAAAATTAGAAGCCCTAGAAAAATTCAAAGAATATAAGGCCCAAGTAGAGAATCAAACCAATCTGAAAAGTAAAGTCATTAAAACCGATAGAGGGGGAGAATATTCATCTAACCTTTTCAAAGAATTGTGTAGCTGAGAGAATGAATATGACCTTAGTAGAAATGGTAAGGAGTATGATGGGGCATGTAAATCTCTCATTGGAGTTTTGGGGTGAAGCCGTATTAACGACATGTTACATCCTTAACCGGATTCCCACAAATGCTTCCTACTTACTCCTCAAGAAATTTCACAGGTCGTACTTCCTTCCTTGAACACCTGAAAGTTTGGGGTTGCTCAGCCCATGTCCTTATCCCACATCAAAATAGAACCAAATTGCAACCCATAACTATCAAATCCATTTTCATTGGTTACCTAGATCATGGTAAGGGGTATCAATTCTACAACCTTGAAATTGGTATGGTTATTGAAAGCCGCGATGCTCACTTCTTTGAGGAAGAGTTCCTTGAAGCAAGGGTGAGTAGACAACGAGCTAACTTTTATGAGGAGGCCAAAAACAAGGATGTAGTTCGAGATCATGAACCTGAAATTTTTAAACCAACCCAACCTGTTTTTGAGCTTCCTAAAGAAAGTGAACCTTTACCTGAACCAAGACGAAGTAACCGAGTCCGTAGATTACCTCTTTACTTAGAGCATTTTGTCTACCTTGGAGAACATTTTGATAAGGTTGGGGAATATCCAGATTCAGAACCTAGAACTCACCGTGAAGTTTTGAACTATCCTAAAAGAGAATACTGAGTAGAAGCTATGAAAGATGAGTATGCTTCCATTAACCAAAACCATGTATGAGATTTAGTACCCCTACCTGAAAAACGTAAGGCCATTGGTTGTGAGTGAATTTTTAAGAAAAAGTTGAACTCTGAAGGGAAAATAGAAAAATACAAAGCTAGGTTGGTTGCAAAGAGTTTCACCCAGAAAGAAAGGATATATTACGAGGAAACTTTTTCCCCTGTTGCCAAATTTCCATCCATCTGAATCCTTATAGCCTTTCTAAATGGTCTTTAGAAGAAGAAATTTAAATGACCCAACCTGAGGGATTTGAGGAAAAAGAGAAAGAGAACCTTGTATACAAACTTAATAAATCTCTTTATGGCTTGAAACAAGCATCGCGACAGTGGTACATAAAATTCCAAGAGGCCCTTGCTTTTACAGGATTCTTTACAAATAATGATGATTATTGCATATATCAAAAGGTCAGTGGTAGTGATGTGGTCTTTATATCGTTACATGTGGAAGATATGCTAATTGTTAGTAGCTCAATTGTCCTAGTAGTAGAGACGAAAAATTTTCTTGCACAATATTTCGATATGAAGGATCTTGGAGAAGCTTCATATGTGTTAGGCATCAAGATAATAAAAAACAGGAGAGAGAAGACTATCCAACTTTCTAATAAAATCACATTAGGTGACGTGGCGGTGTTGGTTGACAATTCCGATTTTTTGGTGGACGTCTAGAGTTTGAACCTTAATGCGCGTCCTCATCTATTTTTGTTGTCAAAAAAAAAAAACAAAGGCAGAAAATACTGTTATAAAAAAATAGAAAAAATAAAAAATAAAAAATAAAAGGCTTTTCAAGATAAAGATAAAAAAGATAATACAACATTTTTTTATTTTTCTTGTAAAAAAATACAAGGTAATATAACAAGTATTTCTTGCAAAAAACTAAAACAAAAGGCATAAAAAAATAAAATGTACTTTGGCAACATCATTTTTTTATTTTTCTTGTAAAAAGAAATAAAAAGTAATAAAACAAGAAAAACAAAATGTAATACAACATCTTCTTCTTTTGTCAAAAAAAAAGAAAAAGACAATCAACAAGTATCATATTTTTCTTGTAAAAAAAAAAAAAAGATAACACAATAAGTATTTCTTGTAAAAAAATAAAAGGTATTTCTTAATACAACCTAGGAATAAATGGTCTAATTATATTTTTATTTTTATAACATGATGGTCTTTAACATAAATTTAGTAATATTAATTTAAAGATAGGATTCATACAATGAGGCCATTTGAAATCTCTCTATTTGTACTAACAATCTCTTCCACTAATTTATTCTAGAAACCTAAAAAATTAAAGAAAATTGGTATGCATTCTAATAATTTATACATTGATAACCAAATCTTTTATTTTATTTATTAATTTTTGTATTATAAATCATGTAGTGTACTATTTTTCTTACAGTTGTCAATAATACATTTTAAATTAGATGATATTATAAAATATTTTGGATTTGTTATTATTTATATAATAAAATAATTATAAAACATTGTTGGTATATAATATTATAGTTAGTTAAGTTGTAATAATTTGGATTTTTTTTAGCCGATTAGGGTTTTCTGGCAATTCGAGATTTTAGTAGCCAATTTTTCATCGATTTAGTCAACTCTTTATTGTAGTCCATATATGATTATATACTTCATCCATGATAAATCTATGATTTCTTTTGTGTGATGTAAATTTAATGGTCAACATAAGTTCATACAGGAAAAGAACATCTCAATATTAATAAATTGATGAAAATAATGAAAGTTAATAATGTAGCACCCCTATTTCTTATTGGATTCTTAAAAAACAACATTTATAATGAATTTTAATAATTGTTTTGGATTTTTTTAAGACTTAATTTAAGAGATTCGGCCCGATTTCCGATCCGAATCGTCAATTCACCGATCCGGATCGGTTTTTGGGATGCCTGATCCGATGCACCGATCCGTTTTTTAAACCACTAGTTTTTTTAGAACGCTTGAGCAACCAATAGGTCACAAGCATTGCTAGCCCCCAAGCCTAGCTCCAACACCTCCAAGCACTACTAGTGCCATGGAGCTCACCACTGCAAGCACCATAATCCTGGCCTCATACGAACATCCTTGAAAACAATGGTACAATTGTTTTTGGGTGACTCTAAGCCTTTGTTTCTCTTGATCCTCAATGATTGATTTCAAAACCTGAACATGATTGTGTACAATTTTGAGCTTATCTGCGTCGAACTTGGATGTGGAGACCGCCTTTTCTGTATCTCGTTGGGTTGACACAGACAAATTCTCCAACCGCCATGCTACATGCTCCCACGACAGCTCCAGCGAGGCCTGAGACCAACATGGATCGATGATCCTCATTGCCACTCCAATACCGACCATTAGTGAAGCGGTTGAGACTAGACCATCATTGGCTCTGAAGATCATAGCTCGAAGCCATTGGGACCTTTGGCCCCTATCAGGGCGCTCGTCATGGGCTACATCGAGTGTGGCATGGTCAGCAGGGAGCCGGACTTCGAGCCATATAAACTCAACTCCTCTCAAGCGGGAAGCCTAACAAATTAGCAAAGGACTAGTGGAAATAGAGAGTGCACTATATCGATTTCAAAGACTTATGATTATTTTTTTTCTTTTTTTTTAGTAGTTCAATGGAAAAAGTGTTTTTTATCTATAGAAATAAAATGCATGTCATATTGTGGTATCCCTACCACCCTTACCTCCTAGTCTTGAGCCTATTCCAGTAATGGTTGGCTTGGTGTCTCAAGCTAGTACCATTGGCTGTGTGCTTGCCACACTTCACAAATAGAGACAAAGAGAGAATGAGTGTGGTTTGCCATGGGAGAGCACACTCAGAGAGTGTGGTTTATAATATATGGATTGAGAATAAAAGTTTACTATAAGATGCGATTCTTGTGAAGGTGTAAATATACGAATGATGGCATGAAAAAAAACAGGGCAGGGCGAGAGGGGGCTAGGATAAAGTTAGTCCTTTCGTGAGATTTTTTTTAATTTTTTTAATTTTTTGCCATTGTTTATTGGTTTTCATGGTTTTTCTTGTTGGGTTTCTGTGTGTTTTGCTTGAACATTCAATTTGTTTCTAGCACTTGGTCTTGGTATCTTGTATGGGAAGGGGAATTTAGATAAGTGAAAAGGTTTTTGTACTACTCCTACAGAATAGAAGTTCTATATGTTCCCCTGTCCAATTTATATCATATAAGTTATGGACCATTTGATCTAGATCCAACATCTCAGAGCATTTTATTTTTATTTTGCAAATTATATTAATATAATATTTGGTATGTATCATCATCTCAATAGGCTAACCTAAAATAAATATAAAAAAAAATATTTTTTAAAAATAAAATGACTAAAATACCTCTAAAAATTTTAAGGATATTTTGGTTATTTTATTTTATCAAGATTATTTTATTACTATTTTTTCATGTGCGAGTTTAAGAGGGGAGTGGATGCCCAAAATTTGGTGTCTAAATAGTTTGTAGAAAAAAACTAAAAAAAAGAAAAAAAACAATATAGAGGGTTGACATTGTAATTGGATCCATCTCAGCCGTTCATTCAAGGCTAGACAAGGGGAAGTATATAACTACTATCCATTAGGGAAAGTACACAAAGCTTGCCCCTTACAAAATGGGTGGTGAAGTATAAGCATTCTTCTGGCAACTCTTACCAATGAGTTGGGATTTTTTTTTCCGTATTGAAGGGAGGCCAGTTCACTTGACTCATCTATTTATGTGCTTCACCTCTCTAAAGTCTATCTTAGAGATGTATTTGGGTCCGAACTGTTAAGGGGTTCGTAATCTTGATCGTGATGATCATGAATCTAAAAAAGAGGAATTTGAGATTTAAAAAAGCAAATTTTCATTCTTTTTTGCACTGCCATTTTTCCTTTATAAAGCACCATTCCAGTTGTTTTAAATATCTTAACTAAGGCACCATGTTTACTGCAAATGCACTCCAACAACTGTATTCCATGACCCATCAAATACTCTTCGTCTTTTTCTTTTTCCCATT
Organism: Amborella trichopoda; assembly: GCF_054954075.1. Classification (NCBI taxonomy): domain Eukaryota; kingdom Viridiplantae; phylum Streptophyta; class Magnoliopsida; order Amborellales; family Amborellaceae; genus Amborella; species Amborella trichopoda. Next base: position 20,734,204 of record NC_142340.1, read on the forward strand.
TTGTCACATCTTCCAGATCTAAGGTATTACTTGGGGGTTCTCTATCCTCTCGCTTAAAGAATCCAGTTTATGTGAAGTCCTTTTTTTCCTCTTCTCCTTGTTTTTTTTTTTTCATTTGTGGATACTTTTTAAAATTAAATGGAAAACCAAAATTTTAAAATTTGATATAATTTGTGGAGTAATATTAGAAAGGGTGCGGTTTGTATAGAGCCGAGGCTCTAAACAATCAAAATAGAGCCCACCTTCAAATAGTATCAAGAAATGTATTTTCAATACTTGAAATCTTTGTGATAGCCTTAAAAAATAGTTTCATCTCTAATTATAAAATTTAAAGCTCAAAAAATAGTGTATTTTTAATATAATTTGAATTATTTATTTAAATTGTCTTTTTTGTTTTAATTGTTTCTCAAATGGATATGTGTTAATTAATTTTATATTAAAATAATATTTAATATAAAATTTATAATTAATTTATTAAATACTCAATTATGAAGATAAATTCATTAAATTATTTTAGCTAGGGCCTTTTCTATTAAAAAAGTTTTTTGACGATAAGTATATTTTTGTGATTAACACAATATCAGGTACATAGCACGTGCATATTACTAGTATTAACAACACAGCATGTAAGATCACTACAATGGTTATGAGGAAAACAATTAAGCCATGGAACGGCAGATCCTTCTATTGGGCAACAAGGGCACCCAAAAGGCCTTATGAATCAAGAAACGAGAACAGGGATCCTATAGTGAAAAAGTCAAATAGAGTAAACTGCAAGCATAAATACAGATTTCCCTCTCTTGCCCTCCCTATCTATTTCTCACCACTCCTATTCTTAGAACATTAATATGGGTTTCGGTCTGTGGGGAAGCCACCCACTGATAGTAATGAAATTATACAATGGATGGTGAATAAATGAATATAAAATATATCCTAAATGTTATTTAGAAACGCAGAATATTCATATTGAGAACCCCATGATTTTATAAACAAAAAATTGATCAAAACTTCACACTAAAAAAGAGCAGAGACGGTGTTACTCCTCATATTACTTCGAAACAAAATAAACATGAAAACAAGGGTGAGGTTTGTCTAAGGTGTTAACCCTAAACAATCAAGATAAGGTGCACCTCAAAGTCTCGTTACAAGATGTATTTTCAGCACCGAGACTCTCATCATGGCCTAAGAGTCTAATTTTCACCGCTATTATAAAATTAAAAGCTCCAAAGATAGTGTAGATCTAGCAGATCTATGAACACTTGAAAATCTTAAAAATGAAAGTACATATCGAGATTAACATGATCTATTGGAGAGTTTTCTAGTGACAAAAGAACATTCTTCGATGGGTTTTTGAGGTCCACTTTACTTTTACAGTATAAGGTTGACACCTTATATAAACTTTTTTCTTAAAATAAATAGGGGCACACTTAAATACTTAGCAAAAACCAAGGAATAGCAGAGTTTTCCACTATTATAAATCTAGAATGGATATGAGTAAAGAACATGGGATACATATTGATAGATGAAGAAATGACATCATGTGGTTCAGAATAAAAAAAAAATGGAGATTTATCTTTATAAACTAAAATACACAAAAATACTTGAGGCGAATGGGATTTATTAGTGTGCCAATGAACAACCGTTTAAATGATGGGTGATATAAATAAAAGGAAATTTTTGGAGGGCGAAATCAAGGACTAAAAATCTTTTTTTTTTTCAAAATAATTATCTATTTATTATCAGTTTGATCTAAAAAATTCAAATAAAAAACTTACAAAATCCTTTTTTTTTTTTCTCGGGAGTTAATTTACAGTATGATCCTGCTGGAGCATATGGTATACAAGATGTATATTGAAATCAGAAGCCAAGACAAAGAGTACACAAAATAGGGAATTAAAATTATAAGGAATCCTAATACATATCAATGATTTCTTGTAGAGTATGATTCCTCTTAAATTTAGAAGTGGAAACAAAATCAACGTATGGATAAATGAAGATCATGATAATATATAAGGGAAAGGTTTCTATACGTCCCCTATAACATAGAAGATCTATGCTTCCCATACCATCCAGCCGTCCAATTTTGATCAGCAGAGTGACTCATCGGTTATCACGTATGGATAAATGGAGATCATGACAATATGTTGTTTATATGGAGATCATGACAATATGTTCTTTATCAAATGTAAATAATACCTCAAATTATATCCGGATTGGCGGTTGAATTATATGCTTCGGGTTTACGACGTGGAGATGGGAGACTTGGACATCATTCCTGCTGCAATTGGGGTTAAAATGCATTTCGTCATCGATTATTGGGGTGGAAAAGTCAAGTTTATTATGCCCAAGTAACTGAATCTAATAGAGTGCAGATATGGGCCCTGATAAATGGTAAGTGGGGGGAAGTTCTTAATCTAGATTTGGGTGCAAGGTACATTGCTTCTAAACCTCCATGACCTGTCCTTTTTAATGGAGAGATGCTTATATTGACTTACTCCAAATGTTTATTAAGATATAATTTGAAAAACAGAGGGTCAGAGGAGATCGTTAGCAAAGGGATATGCAAAGGTAGTGTGGATGCAATTGGATTGGGTTTCCCTCCATGTGGAGGATGGCCCAAAGTTCATCTTTTTTTTGGGTGAAGCCCATATGAAGTAAATCTTATATGGAGTAAGGGCATTTCAGTGATTTTATCCACTATATGTTAAATGAGGGTTTTCCTCATTCATTTTCAATAAGTGAGATTAGAAGAGAGAGAAGAGGGAAGAGGAGAAAATTCTGGGTTTTTTGAGGCGTTGTGCACTCATAATCAAGAGCTCACTCGGATTGCCATTCGTGATTCGATCGACTTGAAATTTTGACAGTAGGTTCGCAACACATGGTTTTTCATTCTGAATGGTATGATTGATGTTTGGAGTCCTCTAACTCAGTTTTGCAAAGCCGTCCTTGCTGCCTCTGGTTTGGTGAGATCTCTTCAATTTTCTCTTTTTTGGAGTTCATCTTGTTTATGATATTTGCCAAGATTTTATTGTTCTTGATGATTGATATTGTTGTATGGCTCTAGTTTTAACTAGAGAAGACTATTGTGTATTCCCATTATTTGGTGATAGTAGAAGCTTTAGGTCCACTACCGTCCCGTGGTTTTTACTCCTCACTTTGGGGAGGTTATCCATGTAAAAATTGGTGGTGTTTATGTGTGTATTTGTGGTGCATTTGGTTAGTGATTTGGGAGCTTAATAATTGCCTTTAATGTGTTTGATATATTGCTATCTACTTGATTACTTCCTATTAGGTTCACTCAAGAGGGGAATAATTGTTTTGTTCCATAGTGCTTGTTGATCGGGTATCTCTCAGTTTATTTTTCTCCCCAATAAAGTGGTATCAGAGCGTTGTGGTTGCTGAATTTAAGCTTTGTGATTGCTGAATTATTTATCTTGGATTGAACAATGGAAACTAATACAGGTAGAATTGTTACTTTAAATGTTCAAATTATCATTTTTTGAATGGAAAAATGGATGACCTTCTTTACTTGAAAGATTATTATCTACCGGTTTTTGCTAGTGAGAAACCCGTTAATAAGACTGATAGGGAATGAAATATATTTCATCGGCAAGTGTGTGGGTACATTAGACAGTGGGTGGATGACAATGAGTTGAACCATATTAGTGGAGCACACACTTTATGGTCTAAGCTCGAGCACTTGTATGCTCGAAAGACCAGGAATAATAAACTATTTTTGATCAAACAGATGATGGCTTTGAGATACCAAGATGGAACTCTATTAACAGATCACTTGAATATATTTCAAGGAATCATTAATCAGTTGGCCGCGATGGGTATCAAGTTTGATGAAGAGATACAAGGATTATGGCTTCTTGGTACTTTGCTGGACTCATGGGAGACGTTTAGGATGTCATTATACAACTCAGCTCCAGATGGTATAATTTTGATGGTTTTGGCTAAGAGTAGTGTTCTGAATGAAGAGATGAGAAGAAAGTCACGTGGTTCCTTTTCACAATCAGATGCTTTGGTCATCGAGAAAAGGGGGAGGAGTAAGAGCTGAGGTTCGAAGAATATAGACAAGACCAGAAGTAAGTCCAACAAATTTACAAATGTTGAGTGTTATCATTGTGGTCTAAAGGGCGATACCAAGAAGTATTGTCGAAAGTTAAGAGAGAAAATAAAAAGGAAAAATGTAAAGAAAGAGATGTTTGTTTGGAAACCAATACTGAAACAATGTTACTTCTCAAGGATGTGAAACATGTTCCTGACATCCGTTTAAATTTAATTTCTGCAGGTAGACTTGATGATGAGGAATTTTGTAATACCGTCAGTGATGGTCAATGGAAACTCATAAAGAGTATTATGATTGTGGAAAAAGGAAACAAGTGTTCGACATTGTACTTATTGTAGGCAAAGCTCTCCAAAGGCATTATAAATGCAGTGGAGAATGATGATACAATTGAGTTGTGGCACAAGAGACTCGGTCAAATGAGTGAGAAGGGAATGATGATATTGTCCAATAAGAAGCTCTTATATGGAATGAATGGTTTATATTTGAAAAAATGTGCTCATTGCTTGACAGGGAAGCAGAATGGAGTTTCCTTCAAGAGTTCTCCTCCCTCAAGGAAGTCAAATGTACTTGATTTGGTACATTCCGATGTGTGCGGTCTTATGAAGACAATAACGCTTGACGACTCTCTCTGTTTTGTAACCTTCATTGATGATCATTCAAGGAAGTTATGGGTTTACAACTTGAAGACAAAGGATCAGATGCTAGATGTATTCAAGCATTTTCAGGCTTCAGTTGAGAGACCGACTGGAAAGAAGTTGAAATACATCTGCACAGATAATGGGGGGAGAGTATTCATGATTGTTTGCTGATTATTGCAAAAAACAGGGTATTCGGCAGCAAAGCAACTCCAAAGACTCCTCAGTTGAATGATTTAGCTGAGAGAATGAACATGATACTGGTAGAGAGAGTCAGATGTTTGCTTTCACAAGCAGGGTTGCTTAGATCCTTTTGGGGTGAGGCTTTGAGTACAGTTGTACACGTGTTACATCTGACACCATGTGGTCCATTACAGTTTGATGTGCGTAACAGAGTTTGGACAGACAAAGATGTTTCTTATGATCATTTGCGTATCTTTGGATGCAAGGCATTTGTGTATATTCTCAAAGACGAGAGGTCTAAACTTTATGTTAAGACACGACAATGTATATTTGTGGATTATGGTCAGGATGAGTTTGGCTACGGGTTATATGATCCAATTGAGAAGAAAATTATTAGAAGATGAGATGTTGTATTTATGGAAGATCAAACCATATGGAATATTGATAAGATAGAGAAGATAGTGCCTCAACATAGTGATGATTTGATTGACTTGGATCCAGTTCCTCCAATATCGGTGCCAAAATAGGTGGGAGATGAAGTTCAGAATGACCAGCAGGGTACAGGTGATGCAGATGTTCCTATACAGGTTGAGACAGATGATGGTTCTCATGAGCACTTGTCAGTACCAGAAGTTCCACCACCTGTTCCACTCAGGAGGTCTACTAGAGACCGAAGGCCTTCCACATGGTATTCCACATATGAGTACATATTATTAACTGATGGGGGAGAACCAGAGTGTTTTGAAGAAGCGATAAAAGATGAACACAAGAATGAGTGGGTTGAAGCCATGCAAGATGAGATGAAGTCATTGCTTAAGAATCATACTTTTGAGTTGGTGAAGTTCCCTAAGGGCAAAAGAGTTTTGAAGAATAGGTGGGTGTATAGGGTGATGTAAGAAGAAAACACCTCACGTCTACAACACAAAACTAGATTGGTTGTCAAGGGATTCAGTCAGAGAAAAGACATTGATTTTGATTAGATGTTCTCTCCAATTGTAAATATGTCATCCATTTGTGTGGTTTTTAGTTTAGCAACTAGTCTTGACTTAGAGGTTGAGCAGATGAATGTGAAGACTGCTTTCCTACATGGTGATTTGGAAGAAGAGATTTACATGGAGCAACCAGAGGGTTTCAAGGTGAAAGGAAAAGAGGATTATGTGTGCAAATTGAAGAAAAATATTTATGGCTTGAAATAGGCATCGAGACAGTGGTATAAGAAGTTTGAGTCAATTATGGGGAAGAAAGGATACAAAAAAAACTACTTCTGACCATTGCGCTTTTGTTAAGAAATTATCTGATGATGACTTTATTATTCTTTTTCTTTTTGTAGACGACATATTGATTGTCGGCAAGAATGCTTCGAGGATTGACAGGTTGAAGAAGCAGTTGAGCAAGTCTTTGGCCATGAAAGACTTGGGGCCAGCAAAACAGATTCTTGGCATAAGAATCATTCGAGATAGGTATGCCAAAAAGTTGTGGTTATCACAAGAGACATACATAGAAAAAGTGCTCCAAAGATTCAAGATGGACAAAGCTAAAGTGGTTAGCTCTCCTCTTGCTACTCACTTTAGACTGAGCACCAAGCAGAGCCCTTTTATTGATGAAGAGAAGAAAAACATGGAAAGAGTTCTATTTGCCTCAGGAGTGGGAAGTTTGATATATGACATGGTTTGCACAAGGCCAGACATAGCTCACGCAGTTGGCATAGTTAGCTATTTCCTCTCAAATTCAGGAAGAGAGCATTTGAATGCGGTCAAGTGGATTATGAGGTATCTTTGAGGCACTTCCATTTTGAGATTTTTTTTTGGAAGTGAAAGCCCTTTATTGGTTGACTACACAGATGCAGATATGATCGGGGATGTTGATTCCCGTAAGTTTACTTCGGGTTACTTGATCACTTTCTCAGGTGGAGCCGTAGCTTGGCAATCAAAATTACAAAAATGTATTGCACTTTCTACCACTGAGATAGAGTTCATTGTAGCAACAGGAGCTTGTAAAGAGTTGCTTTGGATGAATAGGTTTGTGCAGGAGCTTGGTTTCAAACAAAAGCGGTATGTGTTGTTTTGTAATAGTCAAAGTGTTATCCACCTTAGTCAGAATTCTACTTTTCATGCTAGATCAAAGCATATTGATGTGAGGTATTATTTGACAAGAGATGTTTCAAATTCCAAGTCACTAGAAATTGAGAGAATCCATATTGATCATAATGGCTCTGATATGTTGACGAAGGCTTTACCAAGGGAGAAGCTTGATGTTTGTCATTTGATTACCGGGATGACGAATCCCTATACATAGTCGGGAGGGGGAGATTTGTTGGATTGGGTTTCCCTCCATGTGGAGGATGGCCCAAAGTTCATCATTTTTTTGGGTGAAGCCCATATGGAGTAAATCCTATAGGGAGTAAGGGCATTTCAGTCATTTTACCTGTTATATGTTAAATGAGGGTTTTCCTCATTCGTTTTCAACAAGTGAGATTAGAAGAGAGAGAAGAGGGGAGAGGAGAAAATTTTGGGTTTTTTGAGGCGTTTTGCAGTCATCATCATGAGCTCGATCAGATAGTCATTCGTGGTCCGATCGACCTGAAATTTTGACAGCGGGTTCGCAACACATGGTTCTTCATTCTGAACGGTATGATTGATGTTTGGAGTTCTCTAACTCAGTTTTGCAGAGCCGTCTTTACTGCATCTATTTTGGTGAGATCTCTTCAATTTTTTTCTTTTTTGGAGTTCATCTTGTTTATGATATTTGCCAAGAATCTATTATTCTTGATGATTGGTATTGTTGTATACCTCTAGTTTTAACTAGAGAAGACTCTTGTGTATTCCCATTATTTGGTGATAGTGGAAGCTTTGGGTGCACTACGGTCTCGTGGTTTTAACTCCTCACTTTAGGGAGGTTTTCCACGTAAACATTGGTAGTGTTTATGTGTGTGTTTATGATGCATTTGGTTGCTGCTTTAGGAGCCTAATAATTGCCTTTAATGTGTTTGATATATTGCTATCAACTTGATTACTTCCTATTAAGTTCACTCAAGTGGGGAATAATTTTTTTGTTCCGTTGTGCTTGTTGATTGGGTATCGTGCGGTTTGTTTTTCTCCCCAGTAGATGCTGACTTTACACATTACAAACCGAGTCTCTCTACTTGGGAGACCGATCAAGTTATCGAAGGAGAATTGTGTCTCTTTACTTGAGAGTCAGATCGAGTTGTTGAATCAAGTGGGTTTGAATCAAATTTTCCTCCTCCTAAAAGGCGAAAAGTCAATTTCTTGAGATGATGATGATGAAGAAGAATGTGTAAGTGTTGCTGCTTCTAAAAGATGAGAAGTGTGTTAATTTCCTATTTTGGCTTGGGTTTGCTAGATGAATTATCATTTAGGTTATTATCCTTCAGTTGATCTTTTGATTTTTTTTCCATGTAACAAGATACCTTATGTGGTCTTATTTAATTTTTTCCATTTTCATTCTTTAAATTTTAGTTTTTTTTTAACCTGACCCTGAAAATGAATCTTTCCTCTTTGCATCATATTGAATTTTCGAGGCCTACGAGAAATCTTTCCTCTTTGCATCATATAGAATTTTGAATTTTGAGGCCTACGAGAAAGTAGATTAGTAAAAGTGACCATCAACAATAACTCAATTTATGTTTTGGATGGAAACAGAATACCCTCCCATAGCCATTAATTATGAAAAGCAATTGTTGGCACTTGCAGTTCCTCAACTCAAAATCGATCAAATCGGTGCACTTGTTTTACACATTTCCTTAAAAAAATCAGTGCACTTGTTTTACACATTTCCTTAAATAGATATTCTCTTTAATATGTAGTTTAGTAGTGTTTTTCCTTCAAAAAAAACAAAAAGGGGTAGCAAAATGTAATTTTCGTATGAGATAATTTAGTAGAACCATCGTCAGTGAGCAAGTTGGATGGCAATAAAAAGATTGGATTTCCCTATATATATAAAAAAGGGAAAAGTTTCTATAGAGCCGAGGCTCTAAACAATCAAATTTGAGCCTACATCAAAAATTTCACTAGAAGAGGTTGTTTTGATGCCCAAATATCTTCAAATTGGTCATATCGACATCAAGATGCATGGGCATAAAAAAAAAATGGATTTCAAGTTTTGGAAATAGTGTATTTTATAACGCATTTTTGGACAGTCAATTTTTAAGATTTTCAAGTTTTCATAGATATGTCAATCTACACTATTTTAGAAGCTTTAAAGTTTATAAATAAATATGGAAATATATTTTAAGGCTATCATAAAGATTTTCAATATTAAAACTATATTTATTGACACTATTTGAAGGTAGGCTCTAGTTTGATTGTTTAGAGCCTAGGCTCTATACCAACCACACCCTAAAAAAAAAATACATTTTGCTACTCTCTCTCTCTTTTCTTTTCTTTTATTTTTTTTTTTATTTTTTTTTTAATTTTTTTTTTGTGGTGCTTGAAAACCGAAAGTAGGTATTAAATTGTTAATACGGGATTTAAATCTTGTCGCATTGATTGAATTTTAATTTCTCTAGCTTAATGATTTTTCTGTTTTTTTTTTGGCACAAGTTTGAATTGTGGACTGTTAGGTCACCATTTGGAATAGAGCCTTTTTACAAGGGGGTTAATTCAAATAGTTCCCAAAACGAGGAGCAATTTCAAGTCGCACCTTCCTTTATTTATGTATTAAATCCTTATAAAACAGAATGGCAGGCTTTTTTTCGTTTCTTTTTCTGATATTATTTAGTTATTTTTCAGTCTCGCCTTTCACAACTCCGGATAGCAAGCATATAGGTTATGCTCTTCTCCATAACATGTAACCCTCCTAAATCCTAATCCATCTTCTTCTTTTGTTGTATTATTTTTTATTAAATTTTTTATTCGAGTTGTTTTTTTTTTTCCCCTTATTTAGGGTGTTGGTTAGGATGTTTACTAGTGCTATATTTGTATTTATCATGCAGTGGCCACCTCCTGGACTTCGTTGTAGGAGTTCTACTGATGATTGGTTGAGTGGAAGGCACACATCAAAATCATCGTAAGGAACTCTTGATATATGGTTTGCTACACCTTTTATCGTTTGTTGATTTTTTTTTATAAACTGACATATGATTGAGGTGGTATTAGAGATGTTAACCCTATACTTCTACCTTTTGGTTAGGGCCTGGTGAATTTATCATTTTAATTGATGAGGTCACCAGAATTTTAGGTTTAAGTTATTATGGTGCTGTCCTTTTTTCTCAATTAAAACATGACTGCCAATGAGATTTTGAAGTACTCATGGGATTGCCAATGCAAAACTTTGTTAGCACTGGGGAAATGGTAAATTTATACGCCCTAAGTAAGGAACCGTTCTAGAAGCCATTATGGTGATCAACTTTGTTGGCAGTGGGGAGTGGTGAATCTATAAGCCCTATGTAAGGAAACGTTCTAGAATCCATTATGGTGATCATGAACATTATGTGGCTGCACTTGCCTTTTGTTTGATTGGGGAACTTTTGTTTCCCAATAAATCCCATAAGCTTCATGTTTCCTACATTATTCCAAGTTTTTTATTCCATTTGTTTTAGTGGGCTTTCACAAGCTTAACACAAACAGTTGAATGTAGGAAAACAAATTTCACTGGGCGTATCATTCTTCTATAGGTAATTATAAATATAAGTATTCATGGCCAAAAGACAATCCGTTCTTTGCCTAAATGATAGAAAATATTTAAAAATATATTGAAATAAATTTATTTTTTGGAGTTTTTATATTTTTTTGAATTCTTTTTTAAAAAACCTGAGATTTACCACCAAACTCGAACAAGCTCAGACTGCCCACTAGGCAGGTCCGAGTAACCCCGCTGTGTCCAGGTTAACCCAACCAGTTTTGCGTACTTGGGTTGGGAATACCTATCTTATGGCTCTTGGCATACACACAGGGACAAGTCTTCCCCTTCGATCGCACCGTAATATTGTAAAACGCTCAAATACTTTTAAATGCTCAAATCCTTAGGACTGTACCAACATATAGGTACAATAACATACATATTTCGAACCTCGAAATTGTTACCTCGAAAACCAAACAAAAAAAAAGATGGGTTTACCTGAAGGAGCATCAGACTTCCAATGAGTTCACAGGGTGGCACCAGCATACTAGCTCGGAACCTGGCTTCTTCAACTATATGACCTCAAATTTCAAGAGAGGATGATATGGATATGCACGGGTTGCGGCCCCATGCGTACATTCTCGTTCTCGTTCTCACCCGTTCAAAATTTTGAATAAAATCAAATATTTAGTTGGCACTTCGTTTGGTGGAAAAAATCTTCGTGCAGTGTCTAAAAATTTGTTGCTGCCCCTAGTTGTGAAATTTAAAGCTCCAAGATTGTATATCAAGTACACCTCTAATGGACGGTCCAAATAATATACTACAAAATACATTATTTTTTAGACTTGGCACCTACAAAATTTCAGATCATTATGATTTGTAAGAAAATATTAAAATTCAAACATTATCAGACAGTTGTAACCATGTGGTAAACTTTGAACGGTGATAAAATTGTAGATGAAGTACGATAGAACTTAACCTATAGGTGTTTTGTAGTGTTTTCCTATATATATATATATATATATATATATATATATATATAAAGTATTCCCAACACCTGTAGACGAAAATAAATAGTGATTTCACTTATCCTCATTACTGTCCAAATTTCATAGCGTGGTCACAATTGTCAGGTAGTATTTTATTTTTTATTTTTTTCTACAAATCGGAATGACCTGAAATTTGGAGAGTATGTACATCTTATAGAGACGCATCTAATAAAAATATAAAAAAAATTATCCGTAAAAATAACTTTGACCAAAATACTGCTGAAACTTTTCGGGGGTATTTTGGTTAATGTTTTCATGTAAAATATTTTTTATATATATTTGAAAGATTCCCCTATTTTTGATGAATACACGCTCTAAATTTCAAGTCATTCTGATTTGTAGAAAAAAAATGAAAAATAAAACACTATCGAACAATCGTAACAGCGCGATAAACTTTGGACGATGATGGGGTAGGCGAAATCACTGTTCATTTTCGCCTATAGGCGTTGCCTAGTGTTTTCCAGATATATATATATATATATATATAAAACAAACATTTCATAAAAGATTTATGCAATATTACTCTTTCAAACAAAATGAAAAAAGAAAGATACTTGTTTGTTATAACTGCGGGAAGGTAGGTCATTATAAAAATAAATGCAGAGTTAAAAAGAAAATCAATGCACTCGAAATTGACGAAAATATCAAAAAACAATTGTTTGATATTCTCTTAGTGAATAGATATGATTCTGATAGTTGTTCTAACTCTAATGAAGAAATTTCAATTGGAGAAATAAATGATGAGGATATGATCCTCACTAGCTCTGATTCTGATTCAGATGATGATAATCTTGGAAATGCCTACCAATGTAATTTTTACAAGGCTATCATTGATATGAATGGTTTAAACCTAAATACTCTTACAAAAGAAGAAAGTTTAATCATAGCCCCCTAAATGGTGATGACTGTGTAGGGATCAGTTTTCCTCCAATGAACTAAAATAAATTCTTAAGCAGGGACGGTACGATTCCAAATCTACCCAAGACACGTGTCCCTAAAACCACCAACAAAATACAAGGGTATTACAGCCACCGACATATTACTATAACTACCGACAAACTTTCTACTGTAGCAAGAATACATGGCACCTTCCACTATGCAAATGGAATCTTACTATAGCTACCGACAAACTTTCTACTGTAGCAAGAATACGTGGCACATTTCCACTATGCAAATGAAATCTTACTTTTTCAAAAGGTGTCGGTACATTATTAAAGAGGTCGGTGCGGATTTCAAACCATTTCAAATCCGGCTACATCCCATTTATAAAAGGAGGAAGCCACATACCTTGAGAGCAAGTTGAGTAGTGGAGTGCAAGTCTGAGTGTTTGAGTGCTTGTCTAAGTAAGAGTTAAAGTGTTGTAAGTTTGAGTATGAGAGTTTCAATATTGGTCTGAGTATTTGTGTATTAAGTGTATCGGCTTGAGCAGAAGTAAACTACCCTGGTAGTGTATCAAGCTTATCTTATCTGTATTGAGCTTATTTTATGTAAGTGTTATGTTCCTATGTTTTATTAGTCGTGGTTCTATTGTTCATGTTGCTTTCTTTATTTTATTCTTGTTGCTTTGCATTTTATTGTTCTGTTTCTGTTAATTAGCTAGTTCTTTCTATTCCATTGTCATTATTATGGTATTAAAGCCAAGTTCTATTCAGTGGTGAACTGATTAACTGTGCAAATTTAGATTTTTTAGTCAAATCTAAAGTCAATATGACCCAAATATCGCCGTTGAGCCAGAAGGCAGAGAAGGTGTAGGGACTGTTTCCAGTTGATACAGATTAAGACTTTAAAATCGCATATGGAAAATTTGTTACAACACTATCTAGTAGGACAACTTCTACCAGCACACTTCGTGTAAATAATAAGGAAGAAGTTATTATTGATAATATCGCAAAACAAATCCAAAATTGAAAGATCCCAAAAGTTCCTATAACAGATGTTTATAAAAAGGGGACTTTAGATTTCAAAAATAGCTTCTCAATTAAAACTATTGAGAAAACTATTTCTATCATGGAAACTCAAGATAGTTTCCAACTCCTATCCTCAATGATGGTTGAAGAACATAAAAGAAAATATGTTAACTATCTGCATATTGACTTAGTCCAGATAGTTGTTAAACCCTTAACCAGGACATGATGAAACAACTATGTTTTCCTTTGCTTAAGGGATAACAGACATAGAAAGTTCACCGATTCTTTATTAGGAATCATCGAATCAACTCTTTACAAGGGTCTTATATATTTTAATTGCTTTCCGAATTTTTCGGTGGCCTTATCTGATCCAAATCTTTTGAAAGTTTTAACTCTGAATCTAAAAACTCAAGGTTTTGATATGGATCCTGGATCTCAAAACTTAGCTTTTGTTTATAGAATATGTTATAAAGTTATGAACACTCTATGTCCAAATACAAGGCAAATGGATACGAAGGGTTAGACCATTTCCTTTCAAACAATGGATAAATCTAATCTGGTTATACCTAAGTTGTATCTTGGACACAGGTTAAATTATAGGAAAGATGATCTCTTCAGTCTGAAAATCAAACTAAGATTCTTGAAAATGGAGAGCCTGAACTAATAATCGAATACCCAGATGGAGAAATTGAAATACAATTTCCATCGTCTAAAAAACTAGACTAAGTATTTCCAATACACTTCCTAGAAATCAGCCAAGAACCTCAACCTCCTCTATTCCTCAATCAGATTATGAAAAAGCCCATAATGAAAGAATAATCCTAAAAAGACTTAGAAAGGCTTTAAATCAAGTCCAACATCCAGTATATAGAGTTAACACTCCTAGTTCTTCTCAAACTAAACCAGAAGAGCCAACCTTATCAGAGTTTAACTTTGATCTACTTGCAATCCAGTGTCAAGACGAATTTTTCATTGATAAAGAATGGATTAAAAGGGATTTCCTTTCTGAAGAAAATAGACAAATAAGGGAATGATTTTTCTAAGAATTTAAAGAAGAATTAAGGGATGCTTTTCATAAAAAGTCTAATAAATTTATGATACAACGTAGAAGGAATATGAAATTCTTCAAATGACTTAAGCATATTATCAAAAAAGAAGGGATTAATCTTCCAGAGTTTAAAATAAATATGGCTTAAAAGGCCTTTCAGATCTTTCACACTATCAAAGGTGAAACTGTCGAATCTATCCATCCCCCAAAAACGAGTTTACAATTAAAAAGAGATAAGCTTGAAACTAAAGATTCACCCTTTAAGTTGGGGTCTAAGGAATCTGAAAATCATATGGCCAAATTAGAAGGAATACCACATATCATAGAACAGAATAATTACACAAATCTCTTGCTACAAACTATAGGAAAACAAACCGCTAGAATTAAAAATGTGTTAAATAATTTGAAATCTGTACGGCAAGAAAAGAAAGAAGAAAATCAAAAGGAAGCAGTATTATTCAAACCACCACTAAGTATAGAAGCAGGAAAATTCAGCCTGCAAGGAATAAAGAAAAAATAAGTTAATAAAGAATTGGTTGATGAGTTAGTCAAAAGACTTGCAAAACTGAATATTAATGAGAAGGGAAAACTTCTCATCGGTGAGCTACAAGTCTTACAAAAAGATCAGAATTATACTAACCAAGAAATTTTTGAGATAGAAAATGCTTGTAAAACAGAAAGTAAAGCTTCTCTCGTACTCCAAACCTTCTACTACTCCAAAACCTTCTCTCGTACCAACAAGAGAAGAATACAGTTTCCACGACATCCTAAAAAAGGTTCAAAACAAAACTCAAACTATTAGGGAACCTTCAATTCCTGAGTTAAAACATGAGATAAATGAAGTTTGCAATGAATTGATAACCTTGAAAACTAGAGTTCAAATCTTGGAAATGACAAATGCTACTTTTAATAGAAAAAAAGTATTCATGATGCAAATATTGAAGAAAAATTCAGCAACTTGATGAATGAATATCACCATAATTTTTACTACTTGAAGCGGAAGATCACTTCCGAAAGTTCTAAAAAATAATGACCCCGAAAGTTCAAACAAATGTAACATGCTGAAAAAAAATCAAACTTCAAAATTGTGAATATATCAACCTTTTAAACAAAGTCAAAACTCAACGATGGTTTACTATCATTAAAATAGTAGTACAAAAGGAATATAGTTTTCAAACCACTGCCCTTATCGACTCTGGAGCAGATATAAACTGTATAAATGAGGGCTTAGTCCCTACAAAATACTTTAGTAAAAGTACTCAAATTTTAAACACCGTTGACTGAAGTAAAGTGTTAATAAACTATAAACTATCTGATGTGGCAGTTTGCAATAATGGAGCACGTTTTAAATTTCCTTTTATCATGGTTAAATATCATCCCTCAGAAGATGATATGGACAGATGGGATTATATCCTAGAGTTACGCCTACAAATATCGGTAAAATGGTGGGATATCTATAAAAATAACTCCTTGCATTTGAAAAAAATTTATATGAAATCGGTACCTTCGTCCTCACAAAATTCTAATATGGATGTAACAGAATACATTGCAATAATGCAACAGAAGAATCCAAAATTATCAAAAGTAGAACTTAATAATGACTATTATTAACTATTATTATAAAAAATAGACTATTAGTGCTCTGATACCATAATAATGACAGCGGAGTAGAAAGAACTAACTAATTAACATAACCAGAACAATAAAATGCAAAGCAACGAGAATACTAAACAATGCAACATGAACAATAGAACCACGACTAATAAAACATAAAAACAGAAAACTTACTTAAGATAAACTCGATACAGATAAGATAAGCTTGATACACCACCAGGGTAGTTTACTTCTAATCAAGCCAATACACTTAATATACAAGTACTCCGACCAATACTGAAACTCTAATACTCAAACTTACAATACTCTGACTCTTATTTAGACAAGCACTCAAACACTCAGACTCGCACTCCACCACTCCGCCTGCTCTCAACGTATGTGGCTTCCTCCTAGCCGGATTTGAAATGGTTTGAAATCCGCACCGACCTCTTTAATAATGCACCGACACTTTTTGGAAAGTAAGATTCCATTTGCATAGTGGAAAGGTGCCCCGTATTCTTGCTACAGTAGAAAGTTTGTCGGTAGCTATAGTAAGATTCCATTTACATAGTGGAAAGGTTCCACGTATTCTTGCTATAGTAGAAAGTTTGTCGGTAGCTACAGTAATATATCAGTGGCTATAATATCCTTGTATTTTGTTAGTGGTTTTAGGGACACGTATCTTGAGTAGATTTGGAGTCGTACCATCCCTGCTTAAGAATTTATTTTAATTCATTGGAGAAAAACTGTTCCCTGCACAATCGTCACCATTTAGGGGGCTATAATCCTCAGTCTCCTCTTCTTCTTTTGTTGATGTAGACATTTTATCAACATCTTCTTCAAGTGCTAATAGTAGCTTCCTTTTAAGTTCTGCTTTTGATAAGTTTGGATTCTTCTGTTGCATTATTGCAACGTATTCTGTTACATGCATATTCTGTTAGAATTTTGTGAGGAGGAAGGTACTAATTTCATATAAATTTTTTCTAGATTCAGGGAATTATTTTTATAGTTGTCCCATCATTTTACTGATATTTGTTGGCGTAACTCTGGGATATAATCCCATCTGTCCATATCGTCTTTTGAGAGCTGATAGGTCCACTTAAGAATCTAATGGACTTGATATAAGGCCATGAAGTATAAATGATAGTATCTTTTTAAACAATGTTTATTGTAGTCAGAGAACTTTTTATGTGATACTTGCATTTTTGTAAGAAGTATTTGGCTGCATGATCCCCCATAAAAAGAACCAATTTTTTAACCAGTTAGGGAATTCTATAAGCTCAATTATTTTAAACTGCACATACCAATATGTGAATTCTTGGTATTTTGATAAGCAAATACTTCATCCCATACTTTTATATATTCGAAATAATGGTAGGATTTAATTTTAAATCCTCTGGTATTTAACATCTTTGGTTTTAAAGGATCAAGTCCCTTGTCGCTATAAGAGATGATCTTATGAATTTGGAATTTTGAGTACACAATTTATGCGTCATTATTTCTATAGTGGTGAACTATAGTCACTGATCCTGTTTCCATGAGTATGGCCTCATACCATTTTCTACATTTTGCTCTCATATTGGAATGCATGTGGTTTCATAAATATATTGATGTTATTTCAGTAGGATTTTTGTTTGCGATCACTTTCAACGACTATGAGTGGTATATAAGTCATCTCAAGAAAATAAGTTCTATTAGCACTTTGACCAAGACTATTAATGCTTAAAGGAGATTGCTAGGGAGATATATCAATATCTTGAACTTGCTTTCTTATTAAAGCATTGGGAGATGTTGATGGTGTAGTCAGGCCTTTACCCGGACTGAGAACTATATTCATTGGGTGATTTTGATTTTGCTTTCTCCTGCCTTCCCTGCAAAAATTCTCGGGTCAAAAAGTCGGGAAGATGGTTACTTCTACCATTAATGTTTTCAATTGTAAATTCAAATGCTGAAAGGATGCCTTGCCATCGAGCAAATATTTGTTTTGAGACGAGATTTTTTACATCTTTTTAAAGGATATCTTTAGCTGCCTTACAATCAGTACGAATAAGAAAACATTGATTTAACAGGTCACATTGGAATTTAGTTACACAATGAACAATGACAATAATTTCTTTTTTAACAGTGGAATAGTTTTGTTGAGCTGGGCTCTAGGTTTTTGAAGTATATCAGACCAATTGTCTAGCTCATGAACTGTTTGTTTAAGTACGCCACCTAGCCCTTGTTCAAAGGCATCGATTTCAATGATTTTAAAAGCTGTAGGATTAGATAATGCCAAGCAAGGTAATTCTTTGGCTTTCAATTTTAATTTTATGACTGCTCTGGTATATTCGTCAATCTAATTAGGAGGATTCCTTTTTAAACATTGAAACAAAAGTATAGCGTCTATAACAAGGTCCTTATAAAAATCAGAGATATAATTTAGGCAACCAAGAAACCATTGAAGTTCGATTTTTTCTTTAATGATATCTAGGAATTTTGACGCAAATTCAAGTGCCCTATCAATGGAAATAATCCTTCATTGATAAATGTTATGTCCAATAAACCTTATTTTTGTTTGGAAAAGATTTATCTTTTTTGCTGACACCACCAACCCAACATTTTTAACAGCTTTTAAAAATGTGCTTAGATGTTTCCAATGTTGATCAATGGATTCGAAAAAAACAAGTACATCATCAATGTATACAATAATGAATTTGGTATAGGGATTGAATATATCATTCATCATGTTTTGAAATTCATATGGTGCATTTTTTAAACCAAAAAGCATAACGTTCCATTCATAATGCCCGAAAAGGACATTAAAGGTTGTTTTATACCTATCCATTTATATTATTTAGATTTGCCAATATCCAGATTTTAAGTCAAATTTTAAAAATATGCAAGCATTTACCAATCTATCTAAAAGATCTCTTTTATTTGGAATTGGATACCGAATCTATCTTAATGTTTTATTTAATGGTTTATAATTTATAACCAATCTAGGGGCTCCTCTTTCGATTTCAGAAACCTTCTCAACATAAAAAGCTGAGCAGCTCCAGGGTGAGGAACTTTTTCTGATAAGTTTTTTATCAAGTAATTCTTGTATTTATTTTTTACAAATTTCAAGGAGCATACTATTCATTTGAATATGCCTTGCTTTCGTAGGTATTTTTCGCTCATCGAAACCTGGTTCGTAAGGAAGTTCAACTATATGTTGTTTTCTATTCCAAAAAGCGTTAGGGACATCAGAGCATATTTCTTTTTCAAGGATTGTTTTAAAAGCACTAATTTTATTTTATATTTATGGAGATAGTAATTTTTTTTCAATGGTTTTATACTTGATCTGTTCTTTTGGATAGAAAAGGAATTTTTCCTTAGTAGATATTTTATTCTTAATGTTATTTATTTCATGAACTCTAGGCTTATCTAAGAAGGTAAATTTTACCTCATGTCCTTCAATGTTAACCTCAATATCGGTACTATCAATTTTGATAGGGTAAACCATATTTAAAAATGGGGTTCCAAGAATAACCGGTTGGCTTAATCCTTTAACCATGATAAAAAGAAATTTAAAACATGCTCCATTATTGCAAACTGCCGCATCAGATAGTTTATAGTTTATTAACATTTTACTTCAGTCAGCGGTGTTTAAAACTTGAGTAGTTTTATTAAAGTATTTTGTAGGGACTAAGCCCTCATTTATACAGTTTAGATTTGCTCCAGAGTCAATAAGAGCAGTGGTTTGGAAACTATATTCCTTTTGTATTAAAAGGTTGACATATTCAAAGTTTTGAAGTTTGATTTTTTCCAACATGTTACATTTGTTTGAACTTTCAAGGTCATTATTTTCTAGAACTTTCAAAAGTGTATCTTTTGCAGCAGGTGGTAGAAGATTATGGTGATATTCATTCATCAAGTTGCTGAATTCTACTTCAGTATTTTCATCATGAATACCTTCTTTTCTATTAAAAGTAGCAGTTGCCATTTCCAAGATTTGAACTCTAGTTTTCAGGGTTATCAATTCATTGTGAACTTCATTTATCTCATGTTTTAACTCAGGAATTGAAGGTTCCATAATAGTTTGAATTTTATTTTGAACCCTTTCTAGGATGTCGTGGAAACTGCATGGATCTTTTTCCATGTCGATATATTGAACCAAGGCTTCCTTTTTAGCCTCTGGGTTACTAATTTTATCAATCAGGTCAATGATTAAATTTTCCTCTTTTGTAAGTATATTTAGGTTTAAACCATTCATATCAATGATAGCCTTATAAAAATTACATTGGCAGGTATTTCCCAGATTATCATCATCTGAATTAGAGTCAGAGCTAGTGAGGATCAAATCCTCATCATTTATTTCTCCAATTAAAATTTTTTCATCAGAGTTAGAAGAACTATCAGAATCATCTCTATTCTCTTACAGAATATCAAATAATTGTGTTTTGATATCTTCATCGATTTCGAGTGCATTGATTTTCTTTTTAACTCGGCATTTATTTTTATAATGACCTACCTTCCCACAGTTATAACAAATATGGATCTTTCTTTTTCCCTTTTGTTTGAAACAGTGATCTTGCATAAATCTTTTAGGAAATGTTTGTTTTCTTCCCTGCGATTATTTAAATTTTGACTTTTGTAAATTCTTGTATTTTTCTTTGTGAGAGGGTTTAGAAGAGGGTAAAATATTATACCCAAACTGTTCACAAAAGTCTCCTAGTTCTTTCTTCCCTGTCATTCTTTGTTTTTCTAATTGTCTTCGAAGTTTCAGGTCTATGCACAAAGCAAGGCCTTCAACGCAGATTCCGCTGATAATTCTCCAAGGGTATAAAGGGAATAGAGAATAATTCCTCCATGTTTGTTTTTCAGTCGTGTTTTAACCTTTTCAGCAAAAAGATGGGGTACTCCAGCTATGAATTTTTTCTTCCAATGATCTGCTTTACTATCTTCCCTAGATAATAATCTAGAGTAGAAAACATCTTTATACCATTTAGAGAAAGTGTTGGGTAATGTAAATTTGAAAGCAGATCTTCTGATCTAGCGACTAAAAGAGCCGTACTTCCAACAAAGTGAAGGGTGATAGTGTAGATCAGTGTATTAATTGCATCACCTTCGTCAACTACATTTTCTTGGACCTGTCCAGAGCCGACTTCAGTTTTAATAATCCATTGTTTAATAGCATTAAGGATTTGATCTTTTACAATCTCATCCATATGAAAATCCCACCATCCTCTAAGCCATCTTGTAAAGTTACATCCATATGAAAATCTCACCATCCTCTAAGCCATCCTATAAAGCCACATATAATAGCTTTGACGATTTCATGATCTTTGTTTCCACTTGCTTTACAAGCGGTGGCACACATTGTCATCTGTTTCATAAGATTAAGGATCTGATTTTCAGACAAGCCATCTATATTCCAGTTTACAATTGACCTTCTTGAATAGGACACAGTACTAGAAATAACAGCTTCTTCTATTTGGAGATCAACGTGATTGGGTCTAGAGTAATACATTCTAGTTTTGGCAACTGGCCTAGTTTTCCTCACATAATCTATTCTGTTAAGATCAAAGATTTCTGTTTTAAAAGCATTTTCTATCTCAGAAATTTCTTGGTTCGTATAATTCTGATCTTTTTGTAGGACTTGTAGCTCACCAATGAGAGGTTTTCCCTTCTCATTAATATTCAGTTTTGCAAGTCTTTTGACTAAATCATTAACTAATTCTTTATTATCTTATTTTTTCTTTATTCCTTGCAGGCTGAATTTTCCTACTTCTATACTTAATGGTGGTTTGAATAATACTACTTCCTTTTGATTTTCTTCTTCTTTTCTTGACGTACAGATTTCAAATTATTGAAAACATTTTCAATTCTAGTGGTTTGTTTTCCTATAGTTTGTAAGAAAAGATTTGTGTAATTATTAAGTTCTATTCAGTGTTGAACTGATTAACTGTGCAAATTTAAATTTTTTAGTTAAATCTAAAGTCACCGTGACCCAATTATCGCTGTTGAGCCAAAAGGCAGGGAAGATGTAAGGACTATTTCCAGTTGACTCAGATTAAGACTATAAAATCGAATATGACAAATTTGTTCAGATTACTATCTAGTAGGACAACTACCACCAGCACACATCGTGTAAATAATAAGGAAGAAGTTATTATTGATAATATCGAAAAACAAATCCAAAATTGAAACATCTCAAAAGTTCCTATAACAGACGTTTATAAAAAGGGGAGGACTTTTGATTTCAAAAGTAGCTTCTCAATTAAAACTATTGAGAAAACTATTTCTGTCATGAAAACTCAAAATAGTTTTTAACTCCTATCCTCAAGGATAGTTGAAGAACATAAAAGAAAAGATTTTAATTATCTGGATATTTGCTTAGTCCAGATAGTTGTTAAACTCTTAACCAGGACAGGGTTAAATAACTTTGTTTCGCTTTGCTTATGGGATAACAAACATAGAAAGTTCATCAATTCTTTACTAAGAATCGTCGAGTCAACTCTTTGCAATGATCCTATATATTTTAATTGCTTTTCAAATTTTTTGGTGGCCTTATCTGATCCAAATCTTTTAAAAGTTTTAATTCTGAATCTAAAAACTCAAGGTTGTGATATGGATCCTGGATCTCAAAACTTAGCTTTTGTTTATAGAATATGTTATAAAGTTATGAACACTCTATGTCCAAATGCGAGGCAAATGGATACAAAGGGTCAGACCATTTTCTTTTAAACAAATATGGATAAATCTAATATGGTTATACCTAAGCCTATATCTTGGACACAGGTTAAATTACCAGAAAGATGGTATCTTAAGTCTGAAAATCAAACTAAGATTCCTGAAAATAGAGAGCCTGAACAAATACTCGAATACCCAGATGGAGAAATTGAAATACAATTTCCATCGTCTAGAAAAACTAGACCAAGTATTTCCAATACACTTCTTAGAAATCTGCCAATAACCTCAACCTCCTCTATTCCTCAATCAGATTATGAAAAAGCCCATAATGAAATAATAATCCTAGAAGGACTTAGAAAAGCTTCAAATCAAGTCCAACATCCAGTATATAGAGTTAACACTCTTAGTTTTTCTCAAACTGAACCAAAAGAGCCAACCTTATTAGAATTTGACTTTGATCTACTTATAATCCAGAGTCAAGACGAGTTTGTCATTGATAAAGAATAGATTAAAAGAGATTTCCTTTCAGAAGAATATATATATATATATATATATATATATATACAAAGGTTCAAGTTAGAAAGGGTTGTGATGGGTGTATTTATCAAAACAATCATTATTTTTTAATTAAAAAATTATTTAAATATGTAACTTTACCATTAAACAAGGGCAAATTTGAAATTTTCACAAAAGGACAATGGCATTTTGGAAGTTAGTGTCTTGGAACTTTATTTGTAGAATTCCCTTGTCCTTTAATTAAAATTTCAAGTTTACCCCTTGCGGAGATGACAAAAGTACCCTTTGTCTTGTAGTAATATTTATAAAATTGACCCACAAAAGTAACTTTTTTTAAAAAATAGACTACAAAATTAATAAATCCACCCTTCACAACTCTCTCTATCTTGAACCTTTATAATTTGAAGGGTTGTGAAGTTTAGAATATCCCTATATATATATATATATATATATATATATATATATATATATATATATATATATATATATATATATATATATATATATATATATATATATATATATATATATATATATATAATGTAATGTAAATAACTCTTTAAGTTCGGGCAAGCAAGTTACTTTTTGAATGTGGGTTCAGTCGGCTTTGGGCCTTCGAGGCTTGAAGATTCTTTAAACTAGAGAAACCAGCCAGTTCCAGATGATCACGATCCAACAGATCTTGCTCTTTGGTTTGGGTTAAGGTCCGAGGCCAAAGATTCCCTTGTTAATCTCCTTCTGCTTCTGATACACCTACCTGTCTTGTTCAACTAGCAAGCGCAACTCCTTTGCCACTGCCTTGTCCTCTGGTGCAAGTTTCTTTGCTTTCTGAAAGTCTTCTCTCGCATTGTCTGTTCGTCCTAGAGCTGCGATCGCTTTCCCTCTTCTGAATAATGCTTTGACATTATTCTCATCCTCGGTTAAGACCTGACCAAATGTTTGAACAATGGTGACTAACATATCAATTTTTTTGAAAATCTTAAACAATCGAAAAATCTTAACAATTTATTTAATTCCTTTTCAATAGAAATGTTTTCAATAGACATTTTATCCTTGCCAGGAAAAATAAACAATAAGTACATGAACTCCACAAAAAAGATAGATAAAGGAAATAGTGGTGCTGGGTAAGATGCACTTACAATGCTGCATTACCCAATTGGGTCTTCATAGCGCTCCAGCTTTAGCAAGCATGCAGCCATGTTCGGATGGCATGGGTTCCTCACAGCCAGGGCCATGTCCTTGTATTTCCCAAACAATTGGAACATAAAGTCATCTCCAATATAAGCTATGGCCTGGAACAAAAACATAGGTATTTGAGAAGATCTAAATAGAAAAACTCTGATACCAATAGGCAATTATAAAAACAAAATAAAAAATCAGAATTCGTAACTATTTCATACTGTTGCATAGCCTCCTCCAATCTTTCCTCCTTGAAATGGCCATTCCCCTCGATCCTTCACCTTTCTGCAGCTTCAATTCGTTCCTCCACTGTCAAATCACTAGGAGCCTTCCCCTAGTAGATATCAAAGGGATTTAATCAAAGCCAGAAGATTTCATGGTCCCATGCCTAGTAGATATCAAAGGAATTTAGTCAAATCCAAAAGATTTCATGGTCCCATGGGAGTATACTATCCACTTACTCCCTCAAGTAAAACCCAATCTAGGATTAATTTTAGGATCCCAAATTTTAGGGATATAACCTCTTTAACCCATAGACTAACCTCAATAAAGAAAGTTTCCAAACTCTTCTCTACACAATTGAAAAAGAATAATATCTCAAGATTGAACGGAGACCATCCTATATTTGGAGGCTGAGATCTAAGTGTATGAGAACTCAAAATTTGAATTTGTTCTTTTGAAAATAATAACCTAGTGTTTCTTAGGTGGTTCTCAAATTTTCAGATTGAAAAAATCCTTCCAAGTAGGTCTTCTGACCAAGGGAATATATGGATTGCTCACACTGGAGCATAGTATATGTGCTCTTTCATCAAATTGTGGTGAGTCAACACATAGGCAAGGGATACTTTAAGGGAGGGTAGATCACAATCCAATGGAATGGTTTATGGTAATCCAAAGAAGCATACAATGCCCTATTCTTGATGGTAGATGATGAAGATTAACCATACCTAGGTGGAAGTCCCAGTAGGCCCCATTATGGAGAATCTCCATCGTCTATCATCAGGAACGGGCAGTGAATCTCCCTTTGGAATATACTTCGAAATGGATTATGGTATGCTTCTCTACATTTAAGCAAAAATCATGTCATATCCAAGAACCATTGTGGTAAACTGACCACCTTGAATTGATGAACACCAATTAGCTCGACTTCGTACAAGAAGTCAGCCATTGGGGGAACATTGGGGAATGAGAAGTTTCCCTCTTTACCATACCCCAATTCCCAACCCACATGTAACAATGCCCGTTCACCAGCTCTCATGCTGGATACACCAATACCCAATCCGTCATCTGAGTTTTCTCTGTGTATAGGCAGAAGAATGTAAGCTACTGTACATGAAATCATAGTTCATGAAACCAAAAGTCTGCAATTGTTCGGTTAACCACAAAAACTAAGGGTTCAATCATTGAATGACAGTAGTTTTACTGAATTCCATTTCATACATACTAAGTATGCAGCTAAACATCTTTTGCAATTGAAATTGCAAAGGTTTTCAATCATACCTAATTGGGAGCTAAATTTCATTCAATGCGAAATAAGTAAGAATATCCATCTAAAGATGTGGATGAAATGTGTAAACAAAAAACGAGGTACCTGGGGATGAACTCAAAGGATGAAAGAGAAATCAATCAATTCGTCGAACACATATACCCATAAAGTGGCTGGAGTTTCGAATCAGTTCAACAATATTAGCATTTCATAGTACCAGACTCCAATTCGTTTTCTTGGGTAGGTTAGCTATTTGTTTCAAACCTTAAATGTTGTGATGTGACCCTTAACAATCTAACCACCTAGCCTACATCACTGACTTGGATTCAGAAGTAAACAAAGTTCAGTACCACCTGATAAAGGACCAGTTGGTTCTATGCGGCAATTTCCCTCTTGACGAGAAAAAGTTGCATGACCCGTACAAGCAAGGGCCTAAAGGAGTGCAACACCAATATAAAACCAAATGACCAAATACAATGAACTCATGAATAATAAGAAGCTACACCACTGCAGCCAGATAGGAACTTGCTAAAAGAATCCTAGCAATTGGATATTAAGAAACAATTGCCTATCTGTAGTTCTCCTTGTTATCAAGAAAACTGCTAAATCTAATTAGGTTACTGCAGGGAACGATAGGATTAGGAACTGTGCTTCTTACAAGTGTGTAGCAAACTACCAACTGAGCTGGTCATGATGCTTTATTATCTCTAATTTTAAACATTTAGTATTAAAAATAATATCCAAGTTAAATTTATTTTCTGAAAGTAACTTAAACCAAGGCAAATTGCAAACTGGCCAGCCTAAGCCAGACAGGAACCACTGCCAGGTTGGGTATCTTTTCTTCGATTGGTAGCTCGGTGTCTGGTTCAGTTTTAGTTGAAGTGCTTGACAACAATCATGTAACACGTAGCACAAGATTAAAGAGATGAAGTTCTGATTACAATTTCAGATGTTGCTACCAATCTATAAAGATTGACAACAAAGTATTTTGTGGTGCTGCTCTAGAAATCTTGGCAGAAAATTGGTAGCAAAAACATGAAAAACGTTGCACAACCAAGCAAATTTCCTGTCAAACAATAAAAACAATGTCACAGAGGCTACCAAAAGATAATTTATATTTAAAGCCTATGATACAGTGATGAAAAAAAAACAAAATGGAATAGCTTCTGTAATAGATTTGAATTTCAGATGTGTTCTCATCACAGAACAATCTAAAACCTTCTTGATCTACAAAGAACTAAGGATATCAATTCAATAAAAGCACCATGCAACAAAAGTCCAATCGATTCAACAAAAGCATCATGCAGCAAAAGCCGCATCAATCAAAGTGTATTCTTGGAAAGATTGTATATTGAGAACCAATTCTACGCAAATTATAAAAATCATCATTCACTTGTAGTGACGGTCAAAAGTTTCTCTCACATCACTCTCTCTCTCAAGCGTGACACTACAGTGGGAAGAAAGAGAAACTATATTCGCTTTTCCAAGGAGATGGATCGTGTGTATGTGTCCTTTTTTTCTACGTACAATGTTGGTACGTATATATAGAATTTGGCCCAAACATGGGTGGATGATCAAAAGTAACCCTAATTGCTGAAAATTAAGATTAAATTGAATTAAAAGAAATTAAAAAATAGGGCAAAATGATAGATTTGCCCCTTCCTAACCATTCGTTGAATTCCAGGACAGTCCCTGTGTTGCCCTAGAACTCGCATGGATGATCTAGGGCCGTTCTGATGCCCGGTTGATCGTAAGATGATATTTTTCTTGTAGGGCTCGGCATGGCAATCGTTTGGATACCAACATCGAGCCATGGATCGTGTTTTTAGCGCACGATCATGTGACTTGAAATTTAAGTGGATATTGTAACTTCGGATTGATAGTGTAATCATTTCTTGATGTTTTTCGGTGATTTCTTCGTTGAACTACACTGAGTAAGGCGTTACGATCGCGGGGCAACAAACGCAACACGATTCTGTGCCCAAATGAAGATTTCTCAACTTTGGCATTTTGGTTGGAATCTGGAATTCCAGCGACTGAATTTGCAGTTGCTTTGTCAGCTTCGTGTGCAGAATCCACCGTTCATCATGTAGAGGGTTCGGGTCAGTGATAACACGAGACCTTATGCCCGCAATGGAATAGGTTTCGCTTCGATTGGGCTCACGAGCAGCATGATCCGACCGCTTGAGCGAGAGATGTCGCTACTGAATTTCCTGCACTTTCTTCACGGATCAGCAACTTCTCTCTAGCTTTTCTTCGTGCTCGGGTGTCATCATAAGGCGTGCCATATATCGAATCGTTCATCTTGACTAGACGAACATGTTCACCAAATTTGAGCGTCATCCGACTTGGGACAGGTGAGATAAGAGCGCCGAACGTCCTAGTCGTGATTGTCCCTTCTATGGCGTGGAGTTGTAGGGTGGGCGCACGGGAATCGCGTGCAGCCCCTCCTATTTCACTCTTTTGCCTATAACTTCTTCCTGGAGTGTCCGTTCGGGTTGAAATTTGACCCTTGGGGGTTTTCGACTATGCCGGATCTAATGGGGGTGGTCCCACAAGAGTTTGAGATGTCGAAAATGTAGCTCTAGTTATAAGGACCGTTTCAGGGTGTTAGAGGCTGATTTTGTCGGAACTGTTTCTCAATCTGCACCACCTTTAGACATGTTAGAATACGACGAAGCTTGACAGGAGACTTTTGAGAGACCTCATGGCCTATTCCAAGGCTATTCTGAGACTGCTAGAATTTTCACTGTTTGCTAGGCTTTATTGACCTGGGGCCCCATGTTGATGAAATATACCTTCCAACAGTATGCCCCGCTGAATGTTGTGCTTCGAGAGAATCGAGAAGTGCAATCATTCGGGAATTTTGAGGGATCTTGTCGAAGTCCTCACCCTCAAGGGACTATCAGGCCCTTTTTTTTTTTGAAGGCTAAATGCTACGAACCTTTGGTCGGCATTGTTCGCTGCTACACCAAGTGTTCTTTTGATGCTCAGGGTATCTCTGTTGGTCCTGTCTAGCGAGGTCCAGTCGGGGGCTTCTGACCCGTCCTAAAAGTCTGATCCCATGCAGGCTAGGGGGTTTTGGCGAGACGTACCTTGAAGCCTGTGGCAGGTTAGACCCTGGCTTCGTCAGTTTCTTACCTTCGTGATGGTCTTTAGCATTTCTGGAGGGATCATCGTCCACGCCCTCAAGGACTCTTGTTATTGTTGAACTGGGGAGATCTTATGCGGCTCTTACTCCCTAATGAGCCATGTTGAAACGTGGGGGATCTTATGCGGCTCCCACCCCCTGATAAGCCATGATTGCTGGGAGATCTTATACGACACTCACTCCCTGATGAACCATGTTGAAACGTGGGGGATCTTATGCAGCTCTCACCCCCTGATTAGCCATGATTGCTGGGAGATCTTACAAGGCTCTCACTCCTTGATGAGCCATGTTGAAACGTGGGGGATCTTATGCGGCTCTCACTCCCTGATGAGCCATGTTCTTGGGAGATCTTATATGGCTCTCACTCCCTGACGAGCCATCTGGTATTGTGATTAGATACTGGCTTTTAAGGATTTTAGGTAGACCACATTAGCCAAGATCTTGACTGTTTGAAAACTGGACGTCGGCTGAGACGGCAGCTGTGCATCATCTTGTCTTGTCTGTCCAAACGCCCTTTTGCAGGTTTTCACTTGAACAGGAGAAGTGGCACTGTGAAGACGGTTTTCGCCAACTCTTGTTATTTCTGGGCTCTTTAACTCATGACCTGCGGTCATGTCCACCCTTTTCATCCCGTTTTTACTCACGATGCCCTTTCAGGGTTTTCACCATGCCTGGATTTTGTTTTCCACGGAACTCTCTTACTCATGGTTTCGTGACCATACTCGTACGTCATTTTTACTCATGGCGATCCCTTATCTAGGTGTACACTATGCGCTTTCTTTTTTGAGAAGGAGGGTTTAGGGTCGTGCCTTCGAGACCTGTGCGAAGCCATTTAACGTCATGCGGCCAGGACGTGCACTATAGTTTAGGGTCATACAGCTGGACTATAGTGGTGATGAATGGCAGTTTGTGGACGCCATAGAGTGAGCTTGGTGATGACTTTTGACTCACTTGGGAAGATGGCATGAAGTTGCCTTGTGAAGAGTTGATGATGGCTGAATGGTGGGTGAGCAATGGTGACCCAACAGCTGACGGAATGTAAGACTTGCGGAAGGGTTCACCGATTGGTGAGCATGGGTAAGACTCACTGGGGGAAATGATGGTAATGATGGTGAAGGTGGTGCTCACACATGAATGGGCCGGCTAAAGAAGGCATGCATGAAGATGCACACAAAAGGCGTGTGTGTGCATATGTAAACTTACCGAGGAGGAAATGGAGGTGGAATGCGCACACAAACGGGTCGATTAGGGAAGACGTGCGCGAAGATCCCCGTAAAAGGTGTGTGCGCGTATGTGGGGGCGTCTTTAAGGTCATGCCTCATGGATCTGGGCCAAGCAGTTTAACGTCATGCAGCCAGGTTTAAGGTCATATAGCTTGCACCGTGGTTATGCAGTTTAAAATCATGCAACTAGGACCATGCAGTTTAAGGTCGTGCAACGAGACCTCCGCTGCAGTTTAAGGTCATATAGTTCAGACCATGGCTGTGCAGTTTAAGATCATGCAGCACGGACCATAGCTGTGCAGTTTAAGGTCATGCAGCATGGACCAATGTGTGGGTTGTCATGTAGGTAAGCTACATGGGGGATGAGTTGTGGATAACCATCTGACTCCTAGGGATAAGGTCGTTAAGGCTATACACAAGAAGAGAGGTTTAGATAGAGATGGCAGCACTCAAGGAGTGGCAGATAGAAGAGATTTCACTGGGGATTAGGAGGGCCAGTGTGACTCCAAGGGGATAATAAGCAATGGGGTGTACGTAATTCCGCTGAGGATAACAGGCCAGCGCACAGATGAATCTCATTGAGGGTTGAAGGGATAAGGATGGCCCTAACTCCCTAGGGATAGCAGGTCGCAGTACTATGTGACCCTTACTGGGATGTTGGTGCGGAACACACCCATTGGGGGTTAAGTGGGTAGGTACGACCCCTGTGTGCATCTAACTCCACTAGGGATGTTGCTGAGATACTCTTTTAGTGAAGGAGTGGTCTATCTCTCGGCTGAAGTTGTGCGCATGGGCCATTTGTCGCACCATGCATTACAGTTTTTAGGGTCTTGTAGCTTAGACCATGGCTATGCAATTTAAAGTCATGCAATTAGGACTATGCAGTTTAAGGTCGTGCAACTAGACCTCCGCTACAGTTTAAGGTCATGTAGTTTGGACCGTCATGCTAAACCTTTTAACGTCATGTGGCCAGGACGTGCATTATGGTTTAAGGTCACACAGTTGGACCATAGTCATACAGTTTTGAGTCATGAAACAAGGACTATACAGTTTAAGATCGTGCAACTAGAGCACCGCTACAGTTTAAGGTCATATAGTTTGGACCTTGTAGTTTAAGGTCCCGCAACTAGACCTTCGCTATAGTTTAAAGTCATGAAACGAGGACTATACAGTTTAAGGTCGTGTAACTAAACTATCGCTACAGTTAAAGGTCATATAGTTTGGACCTTGCAGTTTAAGGTCGTGCAACTAGACCTCGGCTGTACAGTTTAAGGTCATGCAGCATGGACCATAGTGTGGTGAGGGAGTGTGACTCCATGGGGAGTAGAGCCGTCACTGGAGGCTGGACTCCCTGAGGAGTGAGGGTGTCGTGCAGGGGATGAACTTCCCGAGAGTACATGACAATGGTCCGGCTAAGAGTTCCATGGCATGCGCGCGGCACTAAGTGTCGGATGGTGCACGCGACATAGCCCCTTGGTGAAGCGCACGACGGTAGCTACCGACGAAATGCGCGGCGATGATCTCTTGACACGGCATGCAACAATGACCACTTGACGAGGCGTGCAGCGATAGTCCTCTGACGGAGCGCGCAACGCTGACTTTTGAATGAAGCTTGTGGCGATGACCTTTTGGCATCTCGGACTTGACCCGATTCTGCCTAGTCTTACTGCCTCAGGAATTGGGGACTGGAATGTCATTTCGTGTTTGTCGAGGGCAGTTTGCGGCATCGCTGGGTAAAAAAGAGGGAAAACCCCATTCACTGTTTTACTGAAGGGTAAAACAGTTTTTTTATAGAGAGAGAGCCAGAGCCTTTGGCAAGGGATTTTCCAGCAGTAACTTTCTGGCCAAAACTTACAGAGACAGGCCCTTAAGAGTTTTTCTGGTGAGCTTTAGGAAGTGCAAAGCTTCGTAGGGTGATTGCGAACACTTTTTGACAAGTGTCGAAGCTTTTTAAGCAAGGAAGAGGGCTTCTCAGGGCCTTAGCAGAATATACAGAGGTGCCCTGCCGGGGTTCGAGTGCTCCTCCGGTCGTTCTGCTGCTGAGGAGGTCGCAGAGAGTTTAGAGGGCTTTGTTAGTCCTCTGGTTGTTAGCGGAGAAACAGAAGGGGCTGCATTGGGCTCACCGAACACTCAGTGGAATTCCGATGAGCTTTGGTGAACTACTGAACTGGGAAACAAGGGGGAAGGGAAGACTCGCAGGGTTGCAGGGAATTCTTCTGGGGACTTCCGGTGCTTTTCACTAACTCCAATAACCAGTGGAAGGTGGGGAAGGGTTTTCCGATGGTCGGGAGTGGATTCCTGACGGAGAGGAGAAACAACGTTAGGAACCTTAATGGTTGTGGGATCGTAACGGTCGCGAAAACGAAAGGTCGTGAGACAGCGAACGATCGTCCTTCGCACGCGCAGTGACAGGCCACGCTGCAAGTGTCAGGCGACGTGCCCGGATTTCAAGGGACGCACGTGCGACGCGTGCTGACAGCTAGAGCGAGGCATTAATACGCCTTGGTTGTGGGACGGCGATAACCCTCAGTTGCTTTCAAAGCGGCGATTACCTCCTAGTGGCAGACGGCGATAGTCCTGACCTTGGCGATAATTAGTGTCCTCCGACAAATGTCTTCTCGGTGATCAGCCAAGGCTTCTAAAGCTGCGAGGAGGCAGGCTTATTCAAGTAGGGACCCTATGGTTATTGAGGATGAGGAGCCTCTTACTACTGAGAATGAACTACTTCCCTCTCCTCAACCTTCTGTCTCTAGAGGTAAGAGCGAGTATGACCTGATAATCGTGTGCAACAAGGTGATCCCTCTTACCACCTTGAGAGGGGGCCCTGCATCTTCCGCTCGAAGGGAACCAATCATAGGCTTAGCTTTTGTAGTCACTTCCTTTTCGGGACAAGTTATTCATCCTCTTGTCTGGCGCATTCGAGGAGGCTTTGTTGTTTCGCAGGCCATGATGCCTTTCCCTGTACACCTCACAAGGCTCAATCGCCGCAATGTTCTTGCAGACAACGGACGTGATCTTCTTAGAGCCGCTTATAAACTTTCAACGGGGCTTCTCTCTTTGAGCTGGTCATGTTCCCCTCTTTGGCGAAGAAGCTGATAGACAACCTTTTAGACTTCAAGGTTCCTTGTGCAGACTTTTTTAAACGAAGGTGGCTGAAATGGCTCGACAGGCTCGGGAAGTTCTGTCTTTAGAAGAATCAACTTCTATTGCGAAATATCCCTCTATTAAGCATTTACTTAAGTTCTTTCTTGAGCCTTTTATTGTCACCGATTCCGCGGTGACACACTTGGGTAACCTTAGAACCAACTTGCTCATGCGACAGTTCGTTCACACAGATTTTGAGATTTTGCCGTCGGAGGTTCCTTCGATTGTTAAAGAAATCGTATGTTTTAAGAACGAGAGTGGAAGCGATTATTGAATGTAACATCAACAATTTAGAAAGCTTGCTTTTTGTGGCCTGTGAGGTAGGAAAAGACCCATTCTCTCCTCAGTTGGTATGTGAGGAATATCCTCCTTTGGTTAGAAAGTTTGCTCTCCTTCAGGTGGCAGCCCTGAAGGATGGGATCAAGTGGGCACAACAAGACCATTATAGGCTTAGTCTTGAGGCTTGAGTGAACACTCTCGTTTATAACTCTTTGTACACCAATTCTTGGTATTGATAATAACGACAATTGTATGAATTTTTGGTTTTATGAATGAAATGCCACTTTTTGCTTGGAGTGTTCTGCGACATGTCTCTCGCTCTTCTGTCTTCTTCTGCTTTATTGCTTTCATCCTTTGTTAGTGTGAGATGAAAAAGAATACCCCACACCTTGCATTGCCTTGTGGCAACCTGTTGTGGCTTCAACAACCTCGAATGGGGGGCAGCTGCTTCCTCACCCCTGAGTGTTTGATTGAACAAGAGCTTATAATTCATGGTTCTCATGATTTGGTGAGCCTGCTAGCTGTAAATGCTCCAGTCTGGGGGAGCTTTGGCTTCGATTCGAGGTGCATTGGTCTTGAGCTTGTCGTAAGTCTTAGTCTCAGGGACAAACCCCTTTAAGTGCTTTGAAGCAATGCGCATGACCTCCAATTGGCTCTGGACGTTATCAACCTCGCTTCTCAGCTCTGCCATGGGGTCTTCTTCCTGGGAACTAGAGGGAAGGCTCTTGTCAGCCTGTACTTCTTCAACAACCCCCGAGAAGTGTAGGACCTTCTTTTGGCTATTGATGCTCCCTTTGTTCAATGAGGTCGGAAATTGGAGTACCTTCCTTGGTGGTTGGTGTACTAGTTTTGCTTCTAGAAGAGCGATGGGGACATGCAGGACCTTTTGCTGGTCCGATGTATAGGTTAACTTGGCACCGGAAGGTCTACCTCCGGGGCTTCCTTAAGCTCAGCGGCTGCTTCTAGCTCGCCATTTCGTTCTAGTGGAGTAGAAGTTGAGGGGGAAGCTTTGTCTTCGGGAGAGGATACCATGACCTCGAAGAGGTGGCAAGGTAAGCTTGCATGGATAGGGGTCAAGGGGACAATCTTGCCTTGTCTTTCCTCTTCTTTGAACATTTTCGTGATCATTCGCCCCAGATCCTCAACGTCATCATGAGACGAAGGTCCTGTCTCTCTCACAGGCTTCCAATTGTCATGCTTTGACTTGTCTGACGCTGGAAGTTCAGTGAAATAGTACTTGGTGTCGGCATAGTGAGTCTCAACTACAGGGAACGGTCTTTTGTCAGCATAGACCGTGTGTTGCCTTCCATCTCGGCTGTACTTGAAGCATTGGTGGAGTGTGGAAGGAACCATCCCTTGATCATGAAGCCAAGGATGACCAAGCAAGACGTTGTAGGAGGTATCGGTGTCGATTACGTGGAATTGGATGTAATCGTTGAGATCACCGATCTTGAGACGAAGGCGCACTGTGCCGGCTGGCTTTTCTCCTGATTAGTTAAACCCTTACACAGTGATGTGGGTAGGAGTGAGGTCGTCAGACCCTAATCCCAATCGGGTGATGATCCTTCTTGGGATCAGGTTGACGGCTGACCCTCCGTCTAGCATGACCCGATTGAGAGGGTAGGCGTGAAGTTCACCATTCACGAAGAGGGGGCGACAGTGGAATTTGCCTCCCAACTAATGGTTGTCATCGAAAAAAGAGATTGCCAAGCCCCCACTCAGGATGGCGGAGTCAACTTCAATAGGTTTTCAGTCTCGTACACCTCTGGGTTAGAAAGAGCTTGAACCAGAGCCATACGGTAGTCTCTAGACAGCAGGAGGCCATCATAGATACTCAGAAGGGCTGGAAGCTTTCTCAAGTGCCCAATCACGTTGTATTTCACTTTATCTTCATTAGTCTTCTGTGTTCTTGATCCTGTCACTGGTGTGGGCGGTAGGGTAGGCCTAAGAACAGGTTTTGGTTGAATTTTAGTTTGTGGCATTGGTTGACTTTATTGTTCAGCCGGTGCGGTCTGGGTTGATGAGGAAGCAATAGGAGCTTGTATTAAGGATGCAGAGGTTTGAGGTTGAGGTTTGGGGGAAAGTGGAGGATCAAGAAACTTGAGGGCCTTGAGCTTTTGAGGTATGGGCAGTAGTTCTTTCCCGATCTTAGACCTATTTGCCCCATGCTAGCTGGTACCTCCAAGATTTGCACCATGTGGGAGGCCTCTTTGGAACAAGAGCCTGAAGATGACTTGGTCTGTGCTCGGGTTGACAGGGCATTGGCGGCCGTTGAGAATCCAGCCACTTGGGCCAGCATCTCTCTGAGGCGCTCTTGCTGTGGCTAGTGTCTCCGAACTCTTTCTTTAGAGTGTCGAAGTCTGGGCACCGTCGAGCTACACCTGTGGAGAAAATAGAAGAGGAGGGAGAAGAAAAATAGTTAGAATGTTTCGGGTAGCTTTTTACGTCGTCGCCAGCATTGGACGTGCCCAAGGGATATTTTAGGTCTTGCCCCAGGTTTAACCGTCATGGGGTGCTTTTAGCGTCGTCACCCATATTGGGCGAATCCCGAGCTGGTGGTGACTCGGGGATGTCCACCTAAATGGACGAAAGGACGAGGCGAGCTACGCCTGGGATAAAGTCTTGCAGGGTCGGCAGTGGAGGAAGGGGCCTGAGGAATTCTTCCTCGACTGGTGGCTGAGGAGGATGATTCCTTCGACGGGCCGACCAAGGTGTCTGCCGTCTCCTTTGGGATCCTTGAGGAGGTGTCTGGACTGCCCTATTAGGCTGGCGAGTAGCCCTTACTTGGTAGACCGCCTCACTTTTCAAGGATTTGAGCCTACTCCGCCCATGGTAGACTTTCCAGGGTTGAGAGGTCGAAGGCTATGAAGGGTCCGGCATATACTCAGGAGGGGCCGGTAGTGTGGCTTCTTTTGAAACTAGAGTGACGGCCTGGACGCGTTTTGAGAGAATCGCACACACGATGTGGCCCTGCTGGACTTTCTCTGCGACTATAGCTTCGAATTCAGAGCATTCGTTGAGTTCGTGGCCCCATACTTGGTGGTATGGGCACCAGAGCTTTTCCGTGCTCTAAGCAAGACGCCTCGGCTGCCTGGCAGGCTTGGAGTGAGAAGGCCATGTTGGAGCATTGTCTTGAAGAGGGCCTGTAGAGGGTCTAGCTCAATGCTTCCTTGGGCTGGCGTCAAGAGGTCTTCTTACTCATGCAAAAGAGGGACTCGAGGGTGTCTTTCTGGGTTACCTTGAACTTCTTGACACTGCTGCATCTCTTCTGCCAAGAGCTTGTGGAAGCCAGTGCATTTGCTGACATCATGGCCTCGTATCGGTTCCTAGAGACAGGAACTTGGGCTGCCTTGCCGGCTTGGGAGTGACGAGCCCTTCTTTGAGCATTATGGAGAAAAAAGCACGAAGGATAGCTGGTGCCCTGTTGTCCTCTTGGATCGTGACTATGTGAGAAACCTCAGTTGCTCCAAACGCTGTTTTCAACTCTTCGAGCTTTATCTGACCCTTGTTGATTTTGATCATTTCGTTGAGCTTAGAGCAGTCGTAAATGGGGTGGCATACCCTCCTGTGATAGGCGCAGTACTTCTTGTTTGCCTCCTGCCCAGCCGACTTCGCAGTATTGGCCTCCGGCAACTGTATCATGTTCTGTTCTAACAGCAGTCGAAGTAGTGCAGGTGTCCACTCTGTTCTAGCAGCAGATGGGGTAAACCTTATTCTGGTGCTGGACCCAGTAGTCGTTTTGCCTAGAGCGTTTAGGAGGGGGGACGCTGTTGTAGGACTGCTGCTTTCCCCCGACCTCAGACGCATGTGCCTTGGAAAGGTCCAGGGTT
Source organism: Amborella trichopoda (assembly GCF_054954075.1). Classification (NCBI taxonomy): domain Eukaryota; kingdom Viridiplantae; phylum Streptophyta; class Magnoliopsida; order Amborellales; family Amborellaceae; genus Amborella; species Amborella trichopoda. Next base: position 20,771,736 of record NC_142340.1, read on the forward strand.
TGAGGAATCGCGCCTTTGGTGTCAGCCATTGTGACGGTCGCGCTGATTACTGCCTTTTGGCTACCCCGATTGTTGGAGCGAGAGTTAGAGCTAGCAGGTTGCTGACGAGGGTTATCGTTACGCTTGAATAATTCCTCAATACGAACTGCCTTGGAGATGAGCTCTGACATGGATGGTTGATTGGATGCCTTGACATGTAGAGCGATCTCGGGAAGCATGTTCCGTATGTAAGTCTGGACCGCTTCCTTCTCGGTCATGGGAGTGGCATGGAAGGTTGCCAACTCTTTCCAACGAGTGAGGAACATGTCAACTGGCTCACCAGGGTCTTACATCAGGGAGAGGAGTTCGATGGTCTCCACGTTTCTTTGAACTTCATAGAAGCGTTGGTAGAACAACTGCTCCATCTCTTGCCATGTGTGTACCGAGTTGGGAGGCAGCTGAGCATACCACTGGAAGGCTGACCCTTCAAGAGTTTAAACAAACTGGCGGAGGAGGAGTCATCTGTCAGTTGCCGTCTCTCGACAGGCCGCCTGAAAGTGAGCAGTATGTTGGTGCGGAGACGTAGAACAGTTGAACACGGCGAGCTTCCCCTATTGGTAGTTCGGCGGGATGGGTACTTAGTCTATGTGCGAAGGGTTCGGCTATTGATAGAGCGGCGCCTCCTGCATGTCAGGGACATTGTTCTTGAGGTTATGGGCCACCATAGCATCTATGTGGGTTTGGAAGACCCCGCGGGAGGTAGAACTGTCTTGGGAAGCTGATGGAGGAGTTGGCCTGGGAACTGTGTTCTCACTAGGAGGGGAAACGATGGAAGAAGGGGACTTAGAGGCCTCTAGGCGTTCCATCTTTCCAAGGATGGCTTGCATCATTTCCTCAAACTTGTTCATCCACTCCTCCTGAGCATCGTCCGGGTCATTGATCACCATAGCACTGACCATCACTTCTGGCGGGTCAGAACCTGGCAGGAGAGCAGACTGCCGAGGTCGACGAGTGGTGCGTGGTAAGTCAGTCTAGAGGGCTTCAGCCTGCCCTGATTGGACCCGAGCCTTATATGCCACTCTTGTGAGGATCGGGTCTTGACGATCTTGAGACCGTGGCTTTTGAGTAGTGACGACCTAGCAATACTCTTGGATTCGGTCAGGCTCTGGAGTTTGGAGAGGGAAGAAGGGGTTACGACATAGGAGGTCATCAAAGGTGGCGACGTCGACTGCCTTAGAGGCTTCTTTGGTCAGAATCTGAAGACCTCTTTCCTTCTTAACCCTGAGATGGCTGTGGACTTCACTCGAGGACCGATCTTGAGACCTGGACCCCAGCCTTCTTCGAACACGCAATCTATGAGCTGGAACAAGGAGTGGGCCCAAGGACGGAAGGCAGCCTGGGTTTTTGCCTTGAAGGCTGGAGGCCTCTGTCTGACATCAGGTCACTGCCTCGAGTTCCTTTGTGGGGTGCACGTGCACTGCTGACCCGAGGCTAGCTCAAGATGGTACTCTTAGGGAAGACCTTCGAGTACCAGGGCTCGAGGTGTTTGCCTGGTGTCAGGAAAGCGACAGAGGGAGCTAGTTCACGACTCCGTCTGAGTTGAGGTTGAGAAGGAACCTGCCAACACGGTGCGTGTACACCTTTAGAGTTAGCCGTCCGGGTGACCTGGGGGTAGACCCAGGCTCGATTAATGAATCTGACCTGAGGAGGTCGAGACCCATGAGCTTGTGTCTGTGAGGGGTGAGGCAGAAGCTCACCTCTCACAAGGTGAAGTTGTGTGTGCTAGGAGGGAGGACGGAGTGTTCGACCCTCATGTGTTCGAGGTGGCGTAGAGCTAGCGTTGCCCCGGGTTGTGGAAAGCAAATGAATGGCGCATGCAGGGTTTGCCCAGAGAATGCCTAGCCCGGGATGCGAGCTCAAGGCAACATGAGGGTTGCCTCGAGGTGCGACTCGAGTGGATGAACCATGAGCCCTTGGGTGTGTGCGAGGGGTGAAGATCTCAGAACCTTCGCCTCTATGTGTCGACTCTCCAGGTGTGTAGGTTCGGGGTGATTAAGGAGCATAAGGGGTTGCCTTTCGACGAACCTCAGGAGCGACAACAACTTGCTTGCCTTTCGCGAGAGTGATGGGGGCAGCCTTCCGGTGTGCCTCAGCAACAGTAGCAGGGTGCACGACAGCAGGTGTGCCACCCATGCAAGAGGCCTTGGTGGAGAGTCCATCAGGGAGAGACAGCGGGGAGGTAGGGACCTTTAAGTCCCCTCTCGCATTGATCCAGGTAAGAACCTGAGAGTAGGACCGTGAGTCCCGACTCAGGAGGAGGGTGGGGAAGGAGGCTTGAGTAGCTTGCTTCCCCGGAACAGCCACAAGTGCAGCGACAAGGAATCCCCGACCCAGATAAATGGGTTGAACAACCCAGATGCCATAGAAATAAGTGTAGAAAGTAAAAGAGGATACTGGTCAAACACGAGCGAACCGACTAAGGGGTAATAAGTCCCTAGTGGAGGCGTCAAGCTGGTTAGGTGCCTTGATCTCGCCTTCCGGATCTAGATGATCTGACGGCACGTACCTCAGGTTTCTGGTGAACTCGGGGTTTGAGCACGATCCGACATGGGACGGGTGAGATATGAGCATCGAAAGTCACTGGTCGTGACTGTCCCTTCCATGGCATGGAGTTGCAAGGTGGCCGCACGGGAATAGCGTGCGGCGCCTCCTATTTCACTCTTTTGCCTATAACTTCTTCTTGGAGTGTCCGTTCGGGCGGAAATTCAACCGTGTCGGATCCAATGGTGGTGGTTCCAAAGCAGTTTGAGACGCCAAAAAAGTAGCTCTAGTTATAGAGGGCCGTTTCTAGGTGCTAGAGGATGTTTCTGCCGAAACTATTTCCTAGTCTGAACTGCCTTAGATATGTCGGAATGCAACGAAACTTGGCAAGAGACTTTTGAGAGACCTCATGAAGATCTTGGCAGATTCCAGGGCTTTGTAGAACTACAGATGCACCTCAAAAATCCATCGAAAAAGGTTGTTTTAATGTTGAAAAACGTTGTGATTGATCATCTCGACATCAAGATGTATGACTATGAAAAATAAAAAGATTTGGAATCTCAAAAATAGTGCATCTTACAACATATTAACTACACCGTCCATTTTCAGAAGATTATGATGAAACTTACAGCCTTGTTGTGAAATTCGTCCCTGTTTGAGTAGCCTCTATTCCAACTCGATGAGAAGAATGTCTTTCTTCATGGAGAGTTAAAAGAAGCGTGGTATATGGAGTTTTGGCTAGAAGGATCCTTCAGAGTATGTCAGTTGAAGAAATCTATGCATAGATGAAGCAGGGTTCTCGTACTTGGTTTCAAAGCTTTTATCATGCAATAAAGGGTTGTGGATTCATAAGCACAGTAATAAATCATTCTCTTTTCATCCACAAGAGCACCAGATCATGATTATCCTCCTATCTGTAGATGACAACATTATTACAGGAGGTTCTTCAATTCTTATCGCTGACATCAAAATATTTCTTCATGACAGATTTATGACAACTATGCTTACTGGGGATAGAAGTGGATTGCACTCAGGATGCACCCATTTTATGTCAGCATAAATATGAACTTGATTTACTTGATCACACCAAAATGTTGCATTGCAAGCCATCGGCCACTCTAACAGCCCTCAACCAAAGATTAAGAGCAGATGAAGGAAACTACGTGAAGAACCAGAAGAGCATCAAAGCATGGTAGGAGCACTTCAGTACCTTAGCTATAATGAAAGAATTACTTGCATGAGTCTTTCATATATCAGAATACAGATTCGATAAGCATAGATGCTGATCATTGAAGAAGGAATATGCTTAAAACCATATCGAGACTTTAGCCAAAAATATGCAGACAGTTTTCAGAGGATAACAAAATAAGAACAATACTTAAACAGAACGTTAATGCAAGAACTCTAACAGGATTTGTTATTTGAAGCACGTGAATAGATTATAGGAAGCATTGCTAGGAGAGGAAGTAAGGCTTGTGATGAGAGTATTTCTGAATTTGAGCACTCAGGAAATGCCAAGGGAGCAGTATTTTCAAGCCCGGTCATGCTACCATTAAGGGGATTCTTGAAACTAATGTGACCACCCTGAAAGGCTGCATAAACCAATCATCAATCACAGTTTTTGCTTTTATCACGAGAAAATTCCAAAGTTCTTCAAAGTTATGGCTACATGACACTATTACACTTAACTTGATCTTACTGCGAAGGCTGGAACCTTTGGTGTAGCGACTCCAGCCAAAACAATTTGATCTTGGACTCCCAAACACCTTTTACTACCAATCAGTTGTCCTTCATAGCCCTTAGACCGCCTCCTTGAAGACCAAGGGCCATTCTCCACATGCACAAACACTAATACCAAAAACGATATCTTGCTCATTGATTTTTCCAGGTTAAACTGTTTCAAGCATTTTTACTTTCTTAATACAAAATATCTCACTCACTTGAAAATCTTAACTGAACACACCCTTCCCCCAAAATATGCATCCCCAATGGCTGACTAAGGTGCAACCAGTGACACATGCAGATGAACTTTACAATAAATAAGCTTCAGTTCGTGATTACTCAAACAACACAACAGCCTAGATAAGAAATATGGAACAAAGGTAAAGACCAAGGCCACCAAATTGCAGTGCGGCTATGTAACTTGGACAACTGTGTCCATGATTTTTTGCATGTCTCAACATGCAAAGACATGACAAGCACGTCGAAACTTTAGAAACTTGGAAACTTCTATTTAATATTTACCTTTTCTTGAGTTGATATAATTACTAAAGTACTCATGCTCCCTCTTCCCACCCAGCCCCTCTCAATGACATAAAACGTGTTGTGCCGGAAAGGCCAATTTCAGGGCTGTCGTTTCTGATGCAAGTACCCATTGCTCACTGACTAGGTGTCCATGTCTATGCAACATAGCTGCACACCTGTTGATCCATGTATTCTTGTAGCCAAAGGCCACCATGATCCCTCCAAAGATGCACCATGCTTCATCTAGTCTCTTGCACTCCTCAAAAGAGTCCTAACACTATGTTATCAAATGGTTCCATTCACGTGCCACCACATCTTCTATAATCCATAGTCATTCAATATCCCTACAATATCCATCCATGCATGCCACACATGTATGCAGCCTATTACCGAAACATCTTTGAAGAAACTGAACAATGGGAAACAAAATTGATAGAAAAGAGCTGATTGTTTTTCACGATGTTCTAAAATCTGACACATTGACTCGCTGACATAGGCGTCCATGTCTTTGCAACATAGCTGCACACCTGTTGATCCATGTATTCTTGCAGCCAAAGGCCACCATGATCCCTCCAAAGATGCACCATGCTTCATCTAGTCTCTTGCACTCCTCAAAAGAGTCATAACACTATGTTATCAAATGGTTCCATTCACGTGCCACCACATCTTCTATAATCCATAGTCAGTCAATGTCCCTACAATATCCAGCCATGCATGCCACACATGTATGCAGCCTATTAGCGAAACATCTTTGAAGAAACTGAACAATGGGAAAGAAAATTGATAGCAAAGAGCTGATGGTCTTTCACGATGTTATAAAATCTGACACATTGACTCAGGACTCACCCAAGTCAACTCGCCTGGGGCACTACATGAGTTGTGGCCTTCCGAGCCATAAGAGACTCAGCTGAAACTTAATATTTAAAAATCTCTTCCTTTTTTGTGAGATTGTTTGAGTCTGTTGAGACTTGTCCAAGTCCTTGAAGACTAGGCTCGGACCAGGTCGAGTCCCAAAAGGATTTCATGTTTTAAGTATATATATATATATATATATATGTATATTGAATGACCAACTTGACCTGTTAAGAAACCAGGCACATTGGTTGTATAACCAAAAGAAAAACGAATTGCCTGTTTACATGAAGAAATATCAGTGTAGGATTAGCATGCAATGTGCCTGAAGGTTGAGGACTCCAAAAAAAATGGAAACAATTAATACAACATGACGATTGACCTGTAAAGTGAGCGCTCTCCCCTGCCACACAAAAATTAAAAAATGTGCAATGGTCCTGGCTATGATAAAATAAAAAAATAAAAAATCCTACCATGGTTGACTTTCTGGGGTGTGCAACGGTCCCGGCTATGATTTGAGGAATATGGATAGAACAAAACAGTCACACTTCGGAGCCCAGATCGAGGAAGTGGGAATCAAATTGAAGCCAGAGAAATTTTTGGACAAGAAGCCAAAATGAAATCAAGGCTCTCTCAGGAAGATCTCATGAGGAGTTGGAGGGTTATTCTGCTCTCAAAATCTATGAGAAGCAAGCAACCAAGCCATTGGTCCCCTTTGGTGCCAGATCTCATCAAATTAGACTTCTATGCTTGCTCCTTCAGCAACTCTGGAAGAGCAGGGATAGGCAGACTGCTCAGTGACTGCCAGTTACAGGTAGTCTTCACCTTCTCAGTCCCTACTGGGGTCACAAGTTCTCCCACCGCCGAGGCTAGGGCCCTGTTGGAAGGCATCAAACTCTTTGATGACAGCCGGGGGTCCACTATTTCTAGTGGAAGAAAGCTCCCAAAATGTAATTTCTTGGGCCTCAACAGCGACCATGATGCCACAGAGAATACAACACTATTCGTCCAAATCAGTGTCCTAACAAGTGCTGTTTGTTTCAAACATGTTTGGAGGGCGGGCAACTCCAAAGTGGACACACTGGCTAGGCAGGGAGCCACACGTCGCATCCTTGATCTAAAAAGGCCTCATGGGGATGCTCAAATCTGAGTTTCCATCTCTGCATACCCCCCACCCCCTTCTACCTCTCCTGTCAACACACTCTCTCTCTCCTACTCCCCTTTTCCGCCGCTTGTTAGCAGGTATGCTGACTAGCACGGCTACTTCACAATTTGTTTATAGGAGTCTCCTTGATCTACATCTCTCTCTCACACACACACACACCTTCCCTATGTTCATTTTTGTGACTAAAAATATTTTCTGCGCTCTGCCTCTCTCTATTGATGTATGGGTACGAGACAGTCTCAATTTTTAATCATCTTATTGCTTAATACAATCTATTCAATTAGTCTCAAAATAAACAATAACATTTCATTATTGAACGTCCTATTTAAGCACGACCACCAACCGCTTTGTATGTCATTCAGACAAGTGTGCTATGACCACCAAACTTGCCTTAGCACAAGAGCACATGAACAACATGCCAATATCTTTTCTTCTAACCAGTTAACAATAATCAAAAGAATAATTAAGCTACAATATATGAAGGGTGTTCCCCCAGTCCTTACTATAGAATGACTGAACCAGCAAGAACAAGCACTGCATTATTATTGACAACTCCAACTAAAGACAATGCGGTCAGAAAATAGCATACTGATATGTCAGCATAAATGCATGATGCCGATAAGGATAAGAATAAAAAAATGAAGCCATAATGTGTATATCTACCGACGAAATAAATTTTTACTACAGAGGCATTTCTAAAATGCAGGGCATGAATGAAACAAACGTAATGCAGAAAGATTTCAAGACAAGAATAAAGAAAGTACCCTTTTTCTGACAGCTGAGTAGCTTCTGCATCCCCTTCTACACAATGCAAAAACCAACGAGGACAGAAAAAAGTTTAGCATTGAAACAAAAACTATAGAAAGAAATAAAAATTAATCTATACATCCAAAATAGATTCATTTAAAGACAAAAAATCTGCCGCCTAGATTGGGTCATGCATGATAAATCAATCAAGATAAATTACCTTTTGATTGACTAGATTGTTCTTGAACTTCTTGCATTTACAAATTTATGAGGCAACAACATGCTTAATAACTTGGGGTGATTACTCCTGGACTGAGCAAAAGCATCAAACAAAACCATCAAAAGCATGGGAGCTTTAAGTGTATGTTACTGCTACACATAGCATATGCTTCTTAAATCATCAAAATTTCCAAATGAAATCCAAGAAGAGAACAATGAATGGTGAGAACATTTGTTCAATGCAGCTGTTACAAGCTAGACACAAAGAAATAAACATGCATTATAATAAATATGCATATGAAACTAGAAACGTAAGCAACGATGCAACTACGTAATGATGCAACAATGTCTTGCAAGCTACTTATACATATTTTCTATAAAGTATCCGTATGACATAAAATCAATAGTAGTCTTAGGTACTCTTAAACCAATTATAAAAAAAAATGATATGATTTTAAAGATATAATACGAATTAATATAAAATTTTGTTTGTGTTAATATAATAGTTCTACAATCATGACAAGGGATCACACTACTTTCATAATGTAGATGGACCTGCTTCCCCAATCTCTCTAAATTTCTTTTCATGCATGATGCCACTGTAAGACCATTCATTCATAAATTTCAAGATTTTAGCCTTTATAAACTTAAAATTATTATTATTTATTTTTAAATTATTCATCTAATGATAATAAAGCCATCCAAAAAACTTGAAAATTAAAAAATCCTCCTAAGACCTAAATCTAAGCATCTCACCAAAATGAAGTACTTATATTAATTAGGCTAAAAATATACTTTTCTTTCAAAAATATTTTTTTGTAATTGTTTATTAGAATAAAAGTAGTGTATATTTCAAATTTTGGATAAAACAAATGGCCGTAAGATGGTTTTTTAAGATTATTGCATTATATTACTATATAGTTGTAAAATTATTGCTCAAATAAATAATATTAAGGGTTCAAATATTTCTTTCTAAAACAAATTATTTCTAGTTTAAAAATTTATTTATTTTTACATATTAATAATGAATAGTGATCTTATGAGAACCTACAACAAATAGTGGTGGGGGACCATGGAATCACTATTGCGACAAATAGTGGTGTGAGACCATGGAATCACTATTGATCTTAACTCAAATCTCTAAGTAACTTTAATTACTAATTTCCTTTCCAGCACAAAAAAGTAGGAACAAAACTCACTGTCCAAGTTGTTGGGCCTCTCACTCCCCATCCACCTCTCTCTCGGCCTCAAAGGCCCCGTTGAAACCCATTGTCAGCAGCTCCCCTGCACCTCTCTCTCGAAAGAAATGGTCTCAAAGGCCCAGTTGAAACCCCTAGTTAGCAGCTCCCTTGCACCTCTCTCTCTCTTGTTTTGTTGTCGAACGACAACAAAGAGTTAATGGTGGGGAAGAAAAAGCAGGATTTAGCTTTAGAGGATTCTCCCTGAAAATAATAAGCATTATCGGTAGAAAGAGAAAGAAGCAAAACATCCATCTTGGCTAGAACTGAAGGCCTACTACTATGAGATTGGACATGGAAATGTGAATCCTATGCTGGTAAGTGACTAATAGGGTCCAGATTTTCCCGATGTTTGCTGGTTTTAACATGAAAGGATGTCTAAGGAGCAAATTTTGAGAAGATATTAACAATTATTGCATGGTGCCTGGCTATAGTTTCATTTTTCATTTCTCCAGTTTTGGGTCTTATTGCTCATGATGCATCCAATCTCATTGTCAACAATCTGCCAGTTCTCCAACTAAAAGAACCCATTTCTACAGAATTTGATTTAAATGGTTTAGTAAAGAGGTGCAGGGCAGCTTGCATTGGGCTTTAGAGGCCATTTATTTAGAGAGATGGAGAGAGAGGACAGATTGATGGGGAGAGATAGAGAGAAAAAGGAGAGAGGGCATGAGGGAGAGAGGAGGGGGACGGATTGACGGGGAGGGAGAGGTATTGGGACGGTACTTTTAACTCGAGATTTGGATTGTGATTGACGGTGATTGTAGGGTCTAAGGCCTAATAACTTACACGTTAAAGATTATATATTTCATAGGATCATTACTTTTTTTTTATTTATATATATATATATATATAAACCTCATATGATCATTACTCTATTTAAAAATTAAGATTAAATTACATTTCAAAAAAATTATTAATGGCTACATTCATTTCAACATGTGAGTTAATGGACATATAGAAACCGTGTCCACTACTACTTAATGGGTGTAGTTTGTATGGGTTTAAGACTCCAAACAATCGAAGTATAGCGCACCTTTTAATATTGTTGAAATTTTCGATATTAGAAATCTTTGTGGCTTGAAACTTTATTTGATATCTAATTACAAAACTGAAAGCTTAAAAATAATGTCGATCAAGCAGATCTATGAACACTTGATGAATTTTAAAAATTAATAGTACAAAAATATATTATAAGATCAACTATTTCCAAGACTTGAAATCCGTTTTTTCTCATGTTCATATATCTTGAGGCCAAGATGATCGATTTGGAGATTTTTGGGCTTTGAAATATTATTTTCTACTGGATTTTTAAAGTGCGCTTTTATTTGATTGTTTAGAGCCTCGCCCTTATATAAACTTTTTCCTTAAATAAAATCATGAAAAAGTATGTAGTACAAAGAGGTCAAGATCACTTTTCTCTAGCGGATCTTAAATCGAGTGGTTGTAAGAGTATCTATCATTGACTAGACTCATAGTTAACAAATAAAAAAAGAGTACTTTGTGAAGCACCCCAATATGATTGTGTCCTCCTTGTAACAAAGAGAAAGAGTCTCATAGTATACAATCCTATCCAATTTGACTTCTAATGGTTAAAAATAATTATAAACTCTTTGTAGCAAAGATAAAATGACCATATAATATATAATCTGATAAATCGCACTCTCAAGTCAACAAGTAAAACCTTTTATGAAGAAAGTAACCTATTTTAACCCACATTTCCCTTCTTATCCTGCTACCACTTGCTCTCTAAGCGAGTTTGACGCAAAATGTATCGGATTGTTACAAATTGAGTATAGAAAGCGGGAACCAACACAATTTCAAGTTTCAACATAAACCGATAATTTTAATATCAAAAGTGAATGTGCTAAAGCATCACATTTTGTTAGACGCCAGTCCGGTACATCTTGTGCCTAATCAACATATTTTGAAGATCGGAAGCCGGTCCAATATATTATTTTATGCCGCACCAGTACATGTCGTGCATCATAGTTTGGTAGAGAAATATAGGTTAAAATGGGAAAAAAAAAATCATCTTTTTTGGTTTGAGGTGGATAGAAAGAAAACAGGTGGGCCAAAAAAAAGTGGGAACAAATGAGTGGAGAAGAGGTAGGGAAAGGTCCTCTCATTTAAGGAGGGGTGGCAATGGGTGGGGTATGGGCCAGGTCCGATTGTAGTCATACCCATATCCGCTGGTCTTGTCACCCTCACTATGAGCTTCTTTTTTTTTCCCCATTTTTTTTACCACCATATACCTATATTATTGGCAACAATGTCACAATCTCTCACAATTAAATTTCAAGCTGTGTGATTTATCGTTTAATAGCTAAATATGACTACTAGTTCTAATTATATAAGATTCTTAATATTCCCAAATGAATAGGATTTAAAGTAAAGTATTTTATCTCGAATGGTTTACAGGTACAAGTCGGATCCAATTGGACGCCGACCCATATAGTGTTTGGGTCCAAGTTTTAGACCCAGACCCAGCCCACCGGGTCCAAATGCTAGACTCATACCCGACCCATGTCGGGTATACCCTGCAAGTCCCAGCTTGGGTCCGGGTCAATTGCCACCCCTAAACACTAGTTTAGGGTTTCTTTGGACGGATCACTCACTCATAAATGCTCAAACTTTTGATACCTGGGGTGAGTAAATCTCTTTTTTAAAGAAAGAAATTTTTTGAAGGATTGACGTGTTTCGATTTAATTCAGTGTGTAACATTTGTAAAAGAAATGGTGTACAAGCTTCAAAACATGTGCACTACAAGAACATGAGGGAGCACCCTATTTTGCAAGAGGGTCTACCATCTCTTACTTTCCCTGTAACATTGAAAATCTGAAGTTGGATCCCACCTAAAATGTCCTTAATTTGGTCAAATATAGGGATTAATCTCCGCAGGGTCTTTTTTTTTTTTTCCCTTATCTATTGTATAGCATTAATTAGGGGTGGCAGTGGAGCCAGATCCAATCAGGGACTGAAGGGTAGACCTAATCCAGGTCTACTTTTAGGTCCAAAACTTGGACCCGGGGTCGGGTCCGAGTTCAAATCTTGGAACTAAACACTATTTGAGTCCGAGTCCGGGGCCGGTTGGGTCCAGGTCTGAATCTGGTAATATTTCTTAGGTCCCAATATATGAAATATATTTAAATATAGTTAAATACAGTTAAATACATAGATATTCTAATTTTTGAGTTGGGTTAGGGTCCCACATTATTTTCAGATCAGGGTCTAGGTCCAATGAATTTGGATCTGGTCCCTGTCCACCTTGGACCTAGAGCCGACCCGACTCGTCGCCATCCCCAACATTAATAAACTCCCATTTAGGAATGTGGCTTGGGCTTGAGTGGTTAGGAGGTGATGTTCAATAAGGCTGTATTTCAAATTTGATTCCAACTATTGCAATACCTAACAAAAACAAGAAAAGAAATAAACTCCCCTTCTTTGAGCACTTCATTCCCACTAGATTCCAATAGTTGCACATATTGCAATAGATAAATGAACTCCCCTTCTATGAGCACTCATTCTGACTAGATTCCAACAATAGCATTTCTTGCAGTAAAGCTCTAGCTAATGCCTCATTAGCTGAGCAGGTTTTAAAAGGACCGGATTAACTACATTATTTTTCAGTTTCTCATAACCGTTTCAACTCATGTCTCCAGGTTTCTCAATAACCTATCTGTTGGGTTTATGTAGCTTTTAAAGGCCTTATGAGTGATTGTGATGAGACATTTGATACAGTGGATCATGGACTCAGTGAGAGTGCAGTCCCTCATAGACCATACCATGCAAACGAAGTTTGCAGATACCGGACTGTGCTTGACGGTCTAGGCCAGTCGGTGTGGAAAAACTCATATTGCCTCGGTATAGAAAATAAACCGATGAGGGTTCTAGTGGGTTATCCCTTGACGAGGTCGGAGTATCCCCAAATGAGAGAGCCAAGGGACTTTATGACATTTGTGTGTCACATTTTAGGGTGAAACGTATGCATGTGTGAGAGATACCCTTATGCGCCATAGAGCCGTGGTCGCATCAAGTCTAGGTGACTTTGACTCGTCTTTAAGGGAGAACTTGAAATCCATAAACTACGATTGCGATCGTTTGGCTCATAGGCTAGACTTTGGTGACCCACTAATGAACCCATGCTTGGACTATGGGTCATGAAAAGCGTTGGGTCGGCATGATAAAACAAACGTAGTCTATAGTGAAGTGCTCCATTATTGATTTAATTCTTTGACTATATCGATCATTTTCCTATCAAATTAATATAATTATATTTCTTTTATGGTATATATTATTTTAGAATTTTTATTTGAATTTTTATAACCCTTGGATATTTTATTTATAATATTTGGATTTATAAAATTAAAGATATTGACTTTTAATGATTTAAATATTCAAATAATATTCTAAAATTTATTTTATTATTTTTATTATATATAAAATTTTATGGGGGCCCATTGTGCATGTGGGCCCACCATATTCTCGAAGGTGGGGGTCATAAGTCCCTATTTTGCCTGGCACGCCACCTTTTGAGGGGAGGCTTATCCCATGGGGCGTACCTCCCCCCTCTTTATGGGATTTGTTGATATATTTTATCTCAAATTGGTTTGAGTTGATAAAGTGTTTTATCTTTAAGAGATTTGAGTAAATCTTCTAAAAAGACTTGATAAAGCTTATAGATATATTTTAATTAATTTTTAATTGATGAGATAATGGTCAAAGGAAATGGGGATAATGGTTCAGTACATTCCGTAATGTTGATATTCCATCTATGGAATGAATGACTCACATCTCTCACCCCACAAGTCACCATTAATCGACGGTTAAAATTCAATCTTGTGAGGCAAACAATGAAAACCCTAGATCATTCTCTACAAATAAGGGTCATCCCCTTCATTCTAAAATAATCCACTCACCTCTCTCTCTCCTCTTTCTCACGCCCCTTTTCCCTCTCTCCCTCAAGAATATCTTTAAAGGGGCACGCCCCATCTATTCTCTCTCTTCTTTGGCTTTTGAATTCTCTCTTCTAAAATGGGGAGCATGTCTCTATCTTACATATAGAAAATTCTCATATCTCCCAAGTTTATTCAAAGTTCTAGAGCTCAAGAAAAATAAAGAAGGGAGAATTTTGGCTCAGTATTTTGGGGGATTGGTCCCAAGAATATAGCGTATGCATAAAGGTTCTATTAAAGAGCTTGGCTGAAACTAGCTTTCACGGTTGAGATTGAAGGAGGACTGTCGATCCCGCGTCATCAGATGGTGGTGACTCAGTGTGGGGTGTAATAATCCCGGTTGATGTAATCTCCGACATTCTCTTTTGATTCTTGTATATTTAATTCTATAGTCTTTATATTCTCAAGCACAAGATTTGTGGTTATTTTCTTTGGTTAAAGAAAATTGGTTCAATGACATCAAAGTTATTAAGATCCTGGATTATTAAATTTTTATTTTTTTGAAGCAAGAGTTATTGTAATAAACTAACTGCAAGTGATCTTTGCCAAAGAAAAGAAAAGAAAATGGGTGAGAAAAAAAAAAATCCCCGGTAAAGATCACACTGGTCGAACTTTCATTGGTATCAGAGCAAGGTTGATATTTGATGCCATCAAATGTGTTTTCTTTCTATTGAGTCAAGATCGAACTTTGGAATGAGATATGAGAAATCTAATAATCTTTGTGGTCAATTAATACCCCCAGTTTAAGAATTATTGAAATATTAAACACCCTAAAAAAGACACTCTACATAATGGGTATTATGTGCTATTTTGGAGCAGTTATATAAAGAAGATAATGATGTATTTCTCTGATGCATACTTCAATGATTTTGTGTGTCTTTGAAAGTAGGATCTACCTACAAATTTCAGTAGGAGATCCTAAGGGAAATGAGAGTTATGGACTCATGACTGAAGGGTGCTAGTGTGACCATGTAAAATCTAGGAACTGTCCATTGAGTTCTGTGATTTTTCCCACCAATGATATGACCTTATTTATTGCTGCAATTTTATTATGATTCATAAAATTGAGTCTACTTTGAAAGCAAAACGTTTCATCAAGAAATTCTTTATTGTTTGAAAGATATGATTGATTTATTGAAGGGTGCGCAAGTGCTGTTTTCTGCAACGAAAATTATTTCCATGACTTGGAAGTCAAGATTTTATTACTATCATTAACATAATATTTTATGGCTCACACTAAGTTTTTAACTTCCATTTTGAGTTTAGTTCCTAATGAAATTTTTTGAGAGATAAATATCATGGGAAGAGAGGAATAAAATTTTGGATTGAAGAGAGATCATCCTAAATTTTCTACAATTATAGTGTAATCTTCATTGAAACTTAAATTGCTATAATTATCAATTCTACTTAATAGAATGATATGAAGCTTGTGGAAATATATATGCTACCATTATGTGTCTACTTTTAAACAAAATTAGTTTGAAAGGAAAACTCCATAAGGGTAGAGAGAAAATACAATTTTACTAGACAACGTTCATCTTGGAATTCTACAGTATGAGTTATTTTATGATGTGTATGTCAACTTATTTATTTCTCTGAAAGAAGATATTATGTAGGATTCATACCATGATATTATGATTTCACTTTGAGTCTAATTTTCAACACAAGAGATTTTAGGAAGAAATTCTTTAAGGTTTGAGAGAAATAAACTTTTTATGAGAGATGCTCAGCCTGATTTTCTGCTGAATTACTAAATGGTGTGATTTAGGGATGGAACTGAGCACTATTTTACATTTTTTAGTCTATTTCAGTACTCAAAAGGATTTGGAGAGAAACTCTTTATGAGTTGAAAGATATCATATTTTTATCATGGGATGATCATGTTCTATTCTACAATAAATCAAAAGATGTGGTATGTTAATGCATATCTTTGGATTGCCAGTAATGAAGACATTTTTAAGGCTCATTTGAAGGGGTTTTTATAGTGTGCCATGCATATGGTTTATTATAATGAAACTTCAGGGAGAAGTAATACAGAGTTGGCAAGATATGACACTTTATATGAAGAATGTTAGATCTAAGAATAACAGAAAGAAAAAGAACACAATACTTATAAAAGTATCTTGATTTTTTCGAAATGAAGAGATACATAGAGATGTTAGGAGGTAGCAAAGAAAAGCTAAAGATCGATGGAAGAATCAAATTTGCGATATTTGAAATGAAGGGATGAAAAAGACGTTTTCTTCATAGCGTGATACAAGGAAGAGTCTAAGTTCCGAAGAGATAGACACATCGTGACATGTGAAATTGAAGACAAATATATTCTCCATCAATTATGTGTTCTTCCAACATCGCCATACAATTGTAAAAACAATGAATCAAGAAAGTCGAGGTACCATACTACATAGTTTTGAGGTATGAAATCTATCTCATATTATATGGTAAGATCATATACAGAAAGAGGATTCAGTAACTTTGTATATGCTTTGGCTATATATTTTGGCTAATTGTTTTATGAATATGTATGGAGTATATTGACATTGAGTGATATATGCTAATAAATTTGAAAGAGTCTGGTTATGAATACCATGTGTTATAGTGCCTCCTTGTGCTAAGGGTACGAACTACTTATGGTAGTGATACACATGGAGATGTGATTTTGTCACACCCCAAGAATTTACAATACTATTATTCCTGAGATGTGACGGACAAAACATATATACATCTATTGATAGGACAAATTTACAGTGGCGAGGTCTTACATAGTAAATAAAGAAAGCTAGCACAACAACAGTATCTTCCAAGGTTGATCTTGACTAGCACTCAAAATGAATCCGTAGTTATCCTGAAAAAATGTTTACCATAGTTTGATGAGTTTAGCTACTCAGTAAGTGATCATCATAATCCTAAAAATAATCATGATTGAAAGATATCAATATTTTCCAAAATGAGATCTATTAACAGAAATGCATCAACAGTTTCACTTTCAATAAATGCATAATTAAGTATAATCCGAGTAATTGAAATGCTTATAACACTTTTAACGGCAGTACATAATCCAAAGGATTTCACAAAATACCCTACTGGCGTCCCAAGTAGGTCACCTATATACCCCATCAGCGTCTTGATGGGTCCACTTAATCCCTATCGGCGTCCCAGATAGGTCCACTTAATCCCTGCAGGTCCACTTATACCTCACCGGCGTACCGGATGAGTCCACTTAATCCCTACAGGCGTCCCAGATAGGTCCACTTATACCTCACCGGCGAACCGAATGAGTCCACTTGCATACTTAAATTATTTCTAAATCTCTTTAAACATTCGAAAGCAGCAATATCATGTACTCAACATATCACTGAAACCATTAATATGAATTTCACTTAAACCATTAATAACAGCCACTCTCTATAATATTTCAAAAATAACCAATCAAATATTTTGGGCTCAAATTTAGAAAGGTAGCAGTTTGTAAAGGCATTCTAGCATAATTGCCAATTTAATATGTATAGAAAAAAAACTCTCATAAAAATTCATGAATACGGAATTATCACAATTTATGGAATATCAATTCACAAATAAACATTTCACAACAATACTATAATCAATTGCAAAAATGTCAATTTTTAAATAATAAGGCATTCATTTGCACATGAATTTTACAATGTCTAAATATTCAAAACAGTAGAAAGAAATATCTCAATTTTACTAAAAGCAGAAATATCACATTTATTTCTAACAATAGACAAGAAAAATAAATAAATTTATTTTTCTAATTTACAACATTCAAAATTTCTAACATAGATAAAATATCACAATTTTTATTAAAAAAATTATTTTGCAAGATAATGAGGTCACATGCGCATAAAATTTATCGCGCCTAAAATTCATGATAATAAGCAGAAATAATTATTTCATTTTATTTTTAAAAAGAATGGATTATTTTTCGAGACAATGAGGTCACTTACACACAAAACTGATAAAATAAAGATCCTAGACGGAAATATCACTATTTATTAAAAATAGACTATTTTTCAGAAAGACGATGTCACTTACCCACAATTATTTGAGAGGGAGCTTCCGATAAAAGAATTCGGTTCGAGAGAGAAGTTCACTGTGTTTCGACCAGAGAGAGATCTCAAAGTTTTGTTTTAGGGTGGGAGTGCTCACATCCCCTATTTAAATTCTTATAACGCATTATTATATTGTTTTATTACGCTCTACCTCATACTTGAGGCGTCGCGTTAAAAGCATACTTTTATCGTACGAAAACCACGTCCGCTAAAGGACGTTGCCAGCTGCAAGCAGCAGAAGGCAAAAGCAGGCAAAAGAAAAAAAGTAAAGGCAAAGGCAAATCTTTTGAAAATAGTGATGGTCCTCAAGGACCATCATATTCAAACAGAACATCACCTATTTAAAAGCATATTTTCTCCTTTTTTTTTTTTTTTTTTTTTTTTTTTGAAATTTTAGGATTGTTACATTCTTCCCTCCTTAAAGAAATTTAGTCATCTAAATTTGTGTACCTGATTACTGAAAAAGATAGGGGTATTTTTCTCTGATTTCGTCTTCTCGTTCCCAAGTCGACTCTTCTCTTGAATGGTACTGCCATAATACACGGACTAAAGGAATCTCCTTGTTACGCAACACTTGCACCCTTCTATCCAGTATCAAAATTGGCTGCTCAATGAAGGATAGGTCCTTCCTGATTGGTAAAGGTTCATATTTTAAGATATGGGACGGGTCGGGCTGATATTTTCGTAGTGAAGATACATGAAAGACATTATGGACATTTGCCAATTCGGGTGGTAAGGCAAGTCTATAAGCGACACCTCCGATTCTTTCCAGGATTTCAAATGGTCCGATGTAACGTGGGCTCAACTTTCCTTTCTTGCCGAATCTCATAATGCCCTTTATTGGTGAGATTTTTAGGAAAACTCGATCACCTTCCTCAAATTCAAGATCTCTCCTTCGGTTATCGGCATAACTCTTTTGACGACACTGAGCTGTCCTGAGCCTTTCACGAATTAATGCTATTTTATCTGTGGTTATCTGGACAATTTCTGGCCTCAAAAGCTTTCTTTCACCAACCTCCTCCCAACATATGGGTGACTTGCATTTTCTTCCATACAGGGCTTCATATGGTGCCATTTGAATAATGGCTTGGAAGCTATTATTATAAGCAAACTCAATCAGGGGTAAATGGTCATCCCAGCTTCCTGTAAGGTCAATAACACAGGCCCTCAGCATATCTTCCAAGGTTTGGATGGTCCTCTTCGATTGTCCATCAGTTTGGGGGTGAAAGGCAGTACTAAAGGCGAGTCTCGTCCCCATGGCTGACTGTAGTCTAGCCCAAAATTTAGAAGTAAACCCAGTATCCCTGTCCGATACAATACTGGCAGGAGCTCCATGCAACCGTACTATTTCCTTAATGTACAGCTGAGCCAGTCGATCCAAAGTGTACGTCGTGCGAATCGGTAGAAAGTGGGCAGCTTTGGTTAACCGGTCCACAATGACCCAAATGCTATCATGTCCTGAATTTGTTCTAGGCAAGCCAGAGACAAAATCCATAGAGATGTGCTCCCATTTCCATTCTGGCACTGGTAAAGGCTGCAACAACCAAGCGGGCCTTTGATGTTCAGCTTTTACTTGCTGGCATGTTAGGCATGTAGACACAAATAGTGCTACCTCTTTTTTCATATTATTCCACCAAAAGGTTTTCTTCAGGTCCTGATACATTTTAATACTTCCGAGATGTATCGTATAACGAGAATGATGTGCTTCTTCTAAGATAGCTTTCTTTACACTCTCATCATTCGGGACACAAACCCGACTTTTGAATCTTAGAAAATCCTCACTACATATAGAGAATTCATCTCTTTTTCCTTGCTTCACCTCTTCTATAATTGTTATAAGCTGAGGGTCTTTCTTTTGTGCCAATCGAATCTGTTGGATTAATTGGGGTTCCGCCTTAATGTTGGCAATCATACTTACCACACCATTAATGGACGGAGTTGGATGCCAATCCACTATTTCCTCTAACAATCGCATTTCTTGGATCATTAGATGAGCTAAGACTCCCGTAGATTTTCTACTTAGAGCGTCGGCCACAACGTTAGCTTTCCTGAGTGATAATGGATTGTACAATCATAATCTTTTAAGAAATTCATCCATCTTATCTGCCGCATATTTAAATCCTTCTGAGAGAAAAGGTATTTTAAACTCTTATGATCCGTGTATATTACGAATTGCTCACCATATAGATAATGCCTCCATATTTTCAAAGCGAATACTATTGCAGCTAGCTCCAAATCATGAATTGGATATTTTTTCTCATATTCTTTCAACTGTCTGGATGCACATGCCACTACTTTCCCATATTGCATTAATACACAGCCCAAACCTTTATGTGAAGCATC
This sequence comes from Amborella trichopoda, assembly GCF_054954075.1. NCBI lineage: Eukaryota > Viridiplantae > Streptophyta > Magnoliopsida > Amborellales > Amborellaceae > Amborella > Amborella trichopoda. The sequence continues at coordinate 20,792,089 of NC_142340.1, forward strand.
ACTATGAATCACAAATCCCCCACTCCCCTCAGGAATAGTTAAAATAGGTGCTGAAGTTAATCGAACTTTTAGTTCTTGAAAACTCTCCTCACATTCACTTGTCCACTCAAATTTGACATTTTTCTATGTCAATCGAGTCAATGAGATTGCGATTCGAGAAAATCCTTCTACAAATTTTTTGTAATATCTTGTCAATCCTAAAAAGCTTCGAACTTCAGTCACATTACTTGGTTGTTTCCAATTAACAACGGCTTCAACCTTTGAAAGATCAACTGATAGACCTTCCTTTGATATGACATGTCCTAAAAATATCACTTGTTCAAGCCAAAATTCACATTTACTAAGTTTGGCATACAATTTCTTCTCTCTTAATATTTGCAATACCATTCTTACATGCTACTCATGTTCCTTCTGATTCTTGGAATAAATTAAAATATCATCGATGAATACCACAATAAATTTATCCAAAAAGGGCTTAAAGATCCGATTCATCAAATCCATAAATGCAGCTGGTGCATTGGTTAATCCAAAAGGCATGATTAAAAATTCATAATGGCCATACCTTGTTCTGAAAGCTGTCTTGAGTACATCTTCACTTTTAATCTTAAGCTGATGGTATCTAGATCTAAGATCAATTTTTTAAAACACTTGTGATCCTTGTAATTGATCAAATAAATAATCAATCCTAGGTAATGGATACTTATTTTTCACTGTCACTTGGTTCAACTGTCTATAATCAATACACAATCTCATAGTCCCATCTCTCTTTTTGACAAACAGTACTGGAGCACCCCAAGGTGACACACTGGGCCTGATAAAACCTTTATTTAATAATTCTTCCAATTGTTGTTTCAGTTCTTTAAGTTCTGCAGGAGCCATTCTGTAAGGTGCCTTAGAAATTGGTGCTACCCTTGGCAATAATTCAATGGAGAATTCAATTTCCCTGTCAGGCGGTAATCCTGGCAATTCTTCAGGAAAAACGTCGGGAAATTCTCGGATAACCGGAGTGGTATCCAAATTTATTTCTTCCTTCCTATCTTCTTTGATATAGGCAAGAAAGCCTTGACACCCTTTTCGAAGGAGGCGATTAGCTCGAATACAAGAGATTAAATATGATGGGGAGTCTTCTTTGACACCATTGAAGTAAAATACTGGTTGATTCGGAATACTAAAGGTAACAATTTTCTTATAACAATCAATACTTGCATGGTATGCAGAGAGCCAATCCATGCCTAAGATTACATCAAAATCTTGAATTTCCAGGAGTATTAAATCAACCAACAGTTCCTTTTCTTCTATCTTTATTACACATGATTTGTACATTATATTGGTGTTAATTGAATCTCCCATCGGTGTGGCTACCTCTAAAATGTATTCTAATTGTTCTGGTTCTCCCTTTAAGTGGTATGCGAAGTGTTGTGACACAAATGAATGAGTAGATCCAGGATCAATCAAAACATGAGCTACTTTTTGGAAGATAGTAAGAGTACATTGGATCACTGATTTTGAGGCCTGAGCGTCTTGCTTGGTAATCGCAAATACTTTTCCCTTCATCTGAGGCTTCGGAGCTATCTCTCCCTGCTTTGGAAGTTGTTGTGTCTGTAAGCTAGGACATTGTTTAATCTGGTGTCCCAATTTTCCACATTTAAAACAGGCTCAGGTATTCCAATAACAAGGGCTTGATCCATGATTTTTTCCACATTTTCTACATGGTTCTATTGGGTTTTGAAATGGCGAGGGCCTTGGCTTCTTGTTTGGCCTTTCAAACTGTTGTCGATTAGATGATGTAGGTCTAACATGACTGTTCTGATTTTTCGTCTTTTGATAATATTCAAAATCTTTTTCGACAATTTGGGCACGATCCACTATTTCAGCATAAGTTCTTAATTTCAAGACTGATATTCTGCTTCTAATAGCTGGCCTGAGACCCCTTTCAAATTTCTTCGCCTTTCTTGCCTCATTATTAATCATATGCGGTGCAAACCTGGCCAATTCAGTAAACTTGGCCTCGTACTGTGCTACTGTCTTATTTCCTTGGATTAATTCTAGAAATTCTATTTCTTTTTGGTCTCGAATAAAATCTGGGAAATATTTTTCATTAAATGCCTCTAGAAATACTTCCCAAGTCAAGGTTTTATTTTCTTTTACCAATACTCCTTTTGCCATTCGCCACCAGTGTTGTGCCTCACCTTCTAACATAGAAACTGCCAAGGCCACCTTCCTATCATCAGGACATTCCGTAACCTCGAATATTTTTTCCAGTTGCATAATCCATCCCTCGGCTTCCAGTGGGTTTACAGCACCCTTAAAAGAAGGTGGGTTTAATTTCTTAAATTGTTCGATGTTGCTCCCACCATTTCCTGTAACTGACTGCCTGGGTGGATTGTTGTTTTCCATCTGTTGTTGCATTAGAGCAACCATATTTTCCAAAGCTTTGTGAATTCCTTCCATATTGGCTTCAGCTATTCTGGATCCTGACATTATCCCGGTTTGTACACACAATAAATGCGATTTTAAGTACATTCTTTTTAAATTTCCTAAGGATCTTAAACCTATTGCTCTGATACCATAATTGTCACACCCCAAGAATTTACAATACTAGTATTCCTGAGATGTGACGGACAAAACATATATACATCTATTGATAGGACAAATTTACAGTGGCGAGGTCTTACATAGTAAATAAAGAAAGCTAGCACAACAACAATATCTTCCAAGGTTGATCTTGACTAGCACTCAAAATGAATCCGTAGTTATCCTGAAAAAATGTTTACCATAGTTTGACGAGTTTGGCTACTCAGTAAGTGATCATCATAATCCTAAAAATAATCATGATTGAAAGATATCAATATTTTCCAAAATGAGATCTATTAACAGAAATGCATCAACAGTTTCACTTTCAATAAATGCATAATTAAGTATAATCCGAGTAATTGAAATGCTTATAACACTTTTAACGGCAGTACATAATTCAAAGGATTTCACAAAATACCCTATTGGCGTCCCAAGTAGGTCACCTATATACCCCATCAGCGTTCTGATGGGTCCACTTAATCCCTATCGACGTCCCAGATAGGTCCACTTAATCCCTGCAGGTCCACTTATACCTCATCGGCGTACCGGATGAGTCCACTTAATCCCTACAGGCGTCCCAGATAGGTCCACTTATACCTCACCGGCGAACCGGATGAGTCCACTTGCATACTTAAATTATTTCTAAATCTCTTAAACATTCGAAAGCAGCAATATCATGTACTCAATATATCACTGAAACCATTAATATGAATTTCACTTAAACCATTAATAACAGTCACTCTCTATAATATTTCAAAAATAACCAATCAAATATTTTGGGCTCAAATTTAGAAAGGTAGCAGTTTGTAAAGGCATTCTAGCATAATTGCCAATTTAATATGTATAGAAAAAAAACTCTTATAAAAATTCATGAATACGTAATTATCACAATTTATGGAATATCAATTCACAAATAAACATTTCACAACAATACTATAATCAATTGCAAAAATGTCAATTTTTAAATAATAAGGCAGTCATTTGCACATGAATTTTACAATGTCTAAATATTCAAAACAGTAGAAAGAAATATCACAATTTTACTAAAAGCAGAAATATCACATTTATTTCTAACAATAGACAAGAAAAATAAATAAATTTATTTTTCTAATTTACAGCATTCAAAATTTCTAACATAGATAAAATATCACAATTTTTATTAAAAAGATTATTTTTCAAGATAATGAGGTCACGTGCGCATAAAATTTATCGCGCCTAAAATTCATGATAATAAGCAGAAATAATTATTTCATTTTATTTTTAAAAAGAATGGATTATTTTTCGAGACAATGAGGTCACTTACACACAAAACTGATAAAATAAAGATCCTAGACGGAAATATCACTATTTATTAAAAATAGACTATTTTTCAGAAAGACGATGTCACTTACCCACAATTATTTGAGAGGGAGCTTCCGATAAAAGAATTCGGTTCGAGAGAGAAGTTCACTGTGTTTCGACCAGAGAGAGATCTCAAAGTTTTGTTTTAGGGTGGGAGTGCTCACATCCCCTATTTAATATCTTATAACGCATTATTATATTGTTTTATTACGCTCTACCTCATACCTGAGGTGTCGCATTAAAAGCAGCCTTTTATCGTACGAAAACCACGTTCGCTAAAGGATGTTGCTAGCTGCAAGCAGCAGGAGGCAAAAGAAAAAAAATAAAGGCAAAGGCAAATCTTTTGAAAATAGTGATGGTCCTTAAGGACCATCATATTCAAACAGAACATCACCTATTTAAAAGTATATTTTCTCCTTCTTTTTTTTTTTTTTTTTTTTTTTTTTTGAAATTTTAGGATTGTTACAGATTTGATTAAGGGCTTTGAGTCCTATGCATGTGATATGAGATATGGGTATGGCTCATTCAAATATGTATGCACGAAGAAACTGTTCTGATGGAACTCGATCTTAGTGACCATCCTCCCAATAATATCTAGTAATATGATGTGTTGCATGTAATGATGTTCTCTTCATAAAGTCTCCATATTTGTCAAAAAGAAATTTTTGTCAAGATTTTTATAATCATTTTTTAGTCATGTTTTATTTTAGATAAAATTATAATATAGACTTTATGGCTTGTTTTGTAATTGCAAACATGACTTGGTAGGTGAATGCGATAAAATGATTTTTGAAGGCTAGACATATATTTTAATGTTAAATTTGGATGTTTTGAGAAAAAACCTAAGTTAATTAATGGGACTTTTGAGAAAGCCCTATAGTCATGTTAGATCCACTAAGTCTTTATGAAAAATCATTTTAAACCTTCATACGATTATCTAACCCATTACTTGTGATATATATATATATATATATACCAAGTCAATTTTTTTAAAAGGGAGAAAACTAAGGTATTTATAAAATTTGAAGAAAGTCTGTCATGCAGAAGGTTTTAAAATACCCATATGCCTTGAATCATATTTGTAGTTATTTAGAATTCTCTATTACCTAAGACCTTGAACCATAGGGAATGTTATAGGAATGCCATCTTGCTAGGCTTCCTTCATACATATTATGTTAATTATATAACTTGGTTTATATGAATTTACCACCAAGATAGTGTGGTTGAACCTTTTTGTGGTTCATAAGGATTTTACATATTATGAAACGAATGGGCATTGAATTACACTTTGCATGACACTTGCTATGCTACCTCATGATATAGGCATAAGAATGTTAAGATTGTATATATTGTATGTGCAATAATTAAGTGGGAGTTGCTATAGTCCCACATTTATTTTTTGCTTTATGGATATTCAGATATACAGATGCAAGCTATCTCAATGATCTAGATGATGTAAAGTCTACATCTGGATACGTGTTCATGCTTGCAGGGAGAACAACTTTTTGGAAATCAAAGAAACAGCATGCGGTGACATTGTCCATCCTAGAGGCATAAAACGTGGCGTGCTATTTGGTGGCCAAGGACGCCTTATGGATTAAGAAATTTCTTAATCGACTTGACTTTCAACGCGTGCGTTGTGAGGCAGTGAAGATTTTCTGCGACAACACGGTGGTGATATGTATGTAAAAGGAAGCCACGATTTTATAATAACTCCAAGAGTATAAAACTAAATATTCCAGTGGGAGTTCCTAGTGTTTGACAGGCCAGCTGGAACAACAGACTATGGCGTTGTTCATCCATGGAACCCATATGTGTAGCGCTGGTTGTATGGTTATAAAAAGAAGCGGCTTGTTTGAAGAACTCTTTTGATCCCATGGCGATATGACCCCATGCGATGAGGATACGTGATGACCTTCTGTGACAATAAGTCCATGATTCATAAAGCGATATGAAAGATGGACTACCACCACTTTCGAGATGAGATCCGAGTAGCAAAGAGAAAGAGGCGTTGCCTCTTTGGGTTCTTTTGTGAAAGGATTGATAGTGAAAGCCATGATTCACATATTGAGGGAGATTGTGATTGGGAGAGAAAGCTGGGATGAGAGAAAGTGAGAAAGAGATAATGTAAAGCCTTCAAAGGCCAAGTGAGAGATGTTCAGTTTATGTGGCCTTTAAAAGCCTTATGAGTGATTGTGAGGAGACATTTGATAGATTGGATCATGGACTCTGTGAGAGTGTGGTCCCTCATAGACCATACCATGCAAACGAGGTTTGTAGATATCAGATTGTGCTTGACGGTCTAGGCCAGTCGGTTGGAAAAAACTCATATTGCCTGGGCATAGAAAATAAACCGATGAGGGTTCTAGTGGGTTATCCCTTGATGAGGTCAGAGTACGCCCGATGAGAGAGGCAAGGGATTGTGTGAACCTTGTGTGTGATGTTAGCCTGCGGAGACGGGGACCAAAGCCTCATCCAAGTACCATCACATGACATGCATATTGACAGATCGTTTGGGAAAGCGAGCAAGCCACATTTTAGGATGAAGCGTATGCATGTACAAAAGATACCCTTATGCGTCATACAGTTGTAGTCGCATCAAGCCTAGGTGACCTTGACTCATTTCTAGGGGAGAACCTGAAATCCACATATTGGGATTGTGATCCCTTGGCTCATCGGTCAGACTCTGGTGACGCATTAATGAACCCCTGCTTTAACTGTGGGTTATACGCAACGCTAGGTTGGCATGAAAAGCAAGCGTGGTATGTAGTCCATAGTTGAAGGTAGAGTGGCCCATTATTGATTTAATTCTTTGAACATATGGATCTTTTTCCCATCAAATTAATTTAATTATGCTTTTTTATAGCAGATATTATTTTAAAATTATTATTTAAATTTTTATAAAGCCCTGGATATTTTATTTATAATATTTGGGTTTATAAAATTAAATATATTGATTTTTAATTATTTAAATATTCAAATAATATTTTAAAATTTATTTTATTATTTTTAATATATATAAAATTTTATAAGAGGCCCATTATATACGTGGGCCCACCATATTTTAGAAGGTGGGGCCCATAAGTCCCTATCTTGGGTGGCACACCACCTTTTGAGGGGAGACTTATACTATGGGTCGCACCTCCCCCTCTTTATGGGATTTGTTGATATATTTGATTTTAAATTGGTTTGAGTTGATAAAGTGTTTTATCTTTAAGATATTTGAGTAAATCTTTTAGAAGACCTGATAAGGCTTATAGATATATTTTAATTAATTTTTAATTGATGGGATAATGGTCAAAAGAAAGGGGGATAATGGTTCATCATATTCTGTAATATCGATGACCCATCCATGGAATGAATGGCTCAGATCTCTCACCCTACAAGTCACCCTTGATCGACGGTTAAAATTCAATCTTGTGAGGTAAACAATGGAAATCCTAGACCATTCTCTACAAATAGGGGTCATCCGTTAGACCATTTATGGAATGAATGGCTCAGATCTCTCACCCTACAAGTCACCCTTGATCGACGGTTAAAATTCAGTCTTGTGAGACAAGTAATGGAAACCCTAAACCATTCTCTATAAATAGGGGTCATCCACCTTCATTCCAAAATAATCCACGTACCTCTCTCTCTCACGTCCCTCTGCTCTCTCTCCCTCAAGAATATCTTTAAAGGGGCACGCCCCATCTATTCTCTCTTCTTTGGCTTTTGAATTCTCTCTTTTGAGAAGGGGAGTATGTCTCTCTCTTGCATACAGAAAATTTTCATCTCTCCTAATTTTATTCAAAGTTCTAAGGCTCAAGAAAAATAAAGAAGGGAGAATTTTTTGCTCAATATTTTGGGAGATTGATCCCAAGAATATAGCGTGTGCATAAGGGTTCTATTGAAGAACTTGGCCAAAACTAGCTTTTCTAGTTGAGATTGACGGAGGACCGTCGATCCCGCACCATCGGATGGTAGTAACTCGGTGTGGGGTATAGTAAGCTCGATTGATATAATCTCGGGCATTCTCTTTTGATTCTTGCATATTTAATTCTATAGTCTTTATATTCTCAAGCACAAGATTTGTGGTTATTTTTTTGGTTAGAGAAAATTGGTTCAATGACATCAAAGTTATTAAGATCCTGGATTGGTAAATTTTTATTTTATTTGAAACAAGAGTTATTGTAATAAGACTACTTACAATAGATCTATGCCAAAGAAAAGAAAACAAACAAATGGGGTGAGAAAAAAAAAAATCCACGGTAAAGATCACGCTGGTCAAACTTTCACTATCATCAAAATAATGCCCTATTTTGCCCTTTGGAGGAGGCTTCCATTCACTGTTCTTAAGAGCCCAAGGCTAAGAATTTATTGTGTTTTTTTATAGTATCAACTCAGGCTATCCAAAGGAATATTTTTTTTATTGCAACCCATTTAACTGCTATGGCCCTAAAGAGGTTATCTTATTGCCTTCTTTCTACCATATTCATAATGCAGCAGTAATGAGTTCTCCACAACGTTGTAGACACCCAACTTACAGCCTTGAACCGTACAATCTCAAAAAACTTACAGCCTTGAACCATAGGGACCTTACTAGCTTAGTAATCCCTAATAAATTGGAGCCCATAACCTATAGGGCAAGCTTTCTATGCTTTCCCTATAGCATAGAAGTTCTATCGTCCCCCTTATCCAACCGCCCATTCTGAATGGGGGCCTAAGATTCCCCCAATCACAATGTCATGTCTTACACTATTTTGTTTTTCAAATTTTTTTTATAAACTATTTTGACACCAAATTTTGGATGTCTATTCCTCTATTAAACTTGCACTAGGGAAAAAAATATATAAAATAAAATTAATAAAATAAAATGACTAAAATACCTCTGAAAGATTCAAGGGGTATTTTGGTCATTATATTTTATCGAAAAAATTATTTTAAATATTTTTTATAAGTGTGTCCCAATGAGAATATGGCACGTACCAAATTTCATATTCATACAATTTTTATAAAAACCTAAAAATAAAATAATTTGAGACTTCAGATCTAAAATCAAACTGTGAGTGGCTCTCTTGATCAAAATTGGATGGCTGGATGGTAGGGGAGGATGGAACTTCTATGCTCTAGGGGAAGCATAGAAACCTTTTCCCAATCTATAATCCTTACAAAAACTACCAAATCTATCCAAGGCACCAAATCTTTTCATAATATGTTCAAATAAGTTGGAAGACATCCTTATTGATCAAGACTTCTCTATAACAACGCAAAATGCTCATAAAACAACCAACCGTAACCCCCCAAAATGCGCCCAAACTGAACCAAACCATGGCTGCTAGATTTAGCATAATCTCCAATATATGCTAGAGATAAGTCTGGGTTAGTGGCACATATTGGATCGCTGATAGCTTTTGAGTCATAAAATCTTCCAAAAAAATTTGAAGGGTTTTTTGTGTTTCTAGGACTTTATATTTGATCATTTATAGGATAGTTTTGATAGATTTGACTAATCAAGAGGCCTATTCTTAACATATAACACTTACGCTAGAGAGAGGAAGATCCCTTAGGCTAGAGAAAAAAAAAGATCCCTTGGGCTAGAATCCTTACAGTGGAGAATCCCTTGAACCTAGAATTCATATAAAATCTAAGATCCTAAGCAAAACCCTAATTTAAAAAAAAGCTTTAGGATGAACAACGCCCAAGCATCAAAATCCCAAGAAAAAAACGCCCTAGTTACAACTCTATAAATTCTCAAGAAAAGGGAAGGAGAATGGAGTAAATCAACCCACGACCTTATATGGGTCTGAAATTTGGGTTCCAGGCCAATCGGCTTGGACTATGTAACTTCTCTTCTTTAAGTTTAGTTTGATTTTAGTTTATTTTCTATTTTCTAGTTTCTTTCTTGGTTTTTGCATGATATTAAGCCAAATCTCCCGACCATGTGTGAGGAGAAGATCTGCTTCTATAGATCCAGGTTTCCATACAGTATGATTTGATGGGATCCACTATTCTCTATTAGAAGTTTTAATCATTAGTTTAAAGCATGAATCATAGAGGATTTCTTCCTAAGATTTTATCGAATCTTGCTATAAATAGTTTGGCGCCTACCATTGGGCCATCGAGCTTGAAATTGTGCAAAATTCGTTATTAAAAGGAACTCCTATCTAGGGCCTATTTTTTGACAAATTAGGAACTCTAAAATTTATATTAATAAATTAATATTTGAATACTATGAAGATGTGTAAGACAATTTAGAATTTGACATTATTTCAATTAATGAAGTTATAAAGTCCAACTAACAATGCTAGTAGTAATGAGAGCGGCGAGGGGGATCATGATATTGTTGTGTTTCACAATCATTCAATAAACCCTAAAATTCCCAAAATTGACCTCTAAATTTTTATTTTTGTTCTAAAATTCGTTCATTTATTTTATGCAATCATAATCTCACACAAATATTGTGTATATATATTCTCATATTCATCACAAAAAACATATTTTTATAAATGTATATATTATATAACATTAAAAACAAAAAAAAAACTAAATTCCTAAAATCGAGCTCCAATTTTTTTTTGTTATTCGAAAAGCATTCTTTTATTATTAAAATTAAATAATACTAGTCAAATATTGTTTGAAAAATCCTAAAAGAGCTGCAAACTTAAGAAAAAAATTTAAAAAATTGGGTTCGGGCTTACCTTGTCTGCTTCAATCTCAAAATCGAGCCCCAAATCTCTCCATTTCAATGAAATCAGGAGTCTTGAAACATATGTATCTCTATGATCATTAAAATCCCTAATTTTTTATCGAAAAAAACTGAAAAACCAGAGCAAAATCAAATGAATCGCGGATTTTTTATAAAAAGCTGAAGAACACCAAAAGATGCAACAAAAATTCGACAAAATCGATCTAATCTTGGAGTTTTTTATTCAATATTGATGGATTTATAGAAGATTTGAAGGTATAGTACAATAATTAAGCCAAAAAAAACAAAAAAAGGGCAAGAAAAAGCATCAAAAAGCTACAAAAAATGGCGGATCATGTGTTCTATCCAAATAACGTGCACTGTTACAAATAACGACCGTTATTTTCTATGGCGCCGTTATTTTGTTATATCGCCCGATATAATGCCAAATCGGACCAGTTTTGTCAAAAGTCGTCGGTTCGAGGCCAAACCGAACTGTTTTTTAGCCGATTTTTTTTAGGACGATGTGTTTTTTTACTAGTACACTAAAACCGGACGTAACCGGAATCACCACCCCACCGGTAGCGAGCTAATTGGCCAGTTACGGTTCCGACCGACCGGTTTTTCGAACACTGACTTGTTTATAAACTTGTTTAATATACTTGTTTATAAATTGGTTATTATATAATAAACTTGTTTACAATAAAATTGTTAATAACTAAGTTTAAACTAGTTTGGGATGAACAAGTTTCTATTACAATAAACTTGTTTACATAATAAACGTGTTTACATAATAAACTTGTTTATTATATCAACCAGTTTATAAATTTGTTTATTATAAGCAAATTCATAAATTTATTTTTAATAAACAAATTTATAACCTAATATAATAAACAAGTTTATAAACTTGTTTTTATAATAAGGGTATGGTCTGTATAGCGCCTAGGCTCTAAACAATCCAATTGAGCCTACCTTCAAATAGTGTCGAGGAATGTAGTTTCAATATTGGAAATCGTTTTGATAGCCTTAAAATATATTTTTATATTTATTTATAAAGTTTAAAGCTTCAAAAATAGTGTAGATCGATGATATCTATGAAAACGTGAAAATCTTTAAAATTGACAGTCCAAAAATACGTTACAAAATACACTATTTCCAAAACTTGAAATCCATTTTTTTCTCATGTCCATTCATCCTGTTGTTGAGATTATCAATTTGAAGATATTTGAGCATCAAAACAACCTCTTCTAGTGAAAGATTTGAGGTAGGCTCGAATTTGATTGTTTAGCGCCTCGGCTCTATATAAACTTTTCCCTTATAATAAACTGGTTTATTATAATATAAACTTGTTTATAAACAAAAATTATAAACAAGTTTATACATGTTATTAGAAATAAGTAAAATAATAACAAGTTTATTGTAATATATTATATAATATATTAATATATAAATTTGTAAATTATAATGCTATAATATATTTTATAATATATAATATACTAATATACTTTTTTAATATAATTGTTATAAACAAGTATATATTATAATATATTCTAACAAATATAATATAACATGAAATTATTAGATAACTTATTTAACACACTCTTGAGAAAAGTATATAATACTTAGTTATAATATAACTGTTTATATAATATATTTTTCTTTTGACACTATAAACAAGTATAATAAACTTGTTTATAAGAAGAGAAAAGTACAATATACTTGTTTCTCTTGACACTATAAACAAGTTACTTGTTTATAAAATCTATTTCTAATAAATTTCATTATGACATTATTCATCGTTAGTTACACTTGTTTTAAATGGACCACCTATTTGCATCCATCTTTAAGATGGATGTTTTATACATCTGGACAACATATTGTAGAAACTCGGTCCAGCTCGCATGAAACACTTTTTTTAATTTAATTATATTTAATATAGTAACGTGGGGAAAGAAATGTTTTGTGTTCTTACAAGACTGTATTATAAATTTATTTTTTATGATAGAAAAGTTATTATTTGTTTAGAACAAATTTGAAAATATATTCTTACATAAATTCTTGATTTTTTTATCTAAAAACATATGGTTTCATGAATGTCTAATATGTTATGTTGACATATTCATATATTGTGCTCCAATGGGATCATATATGACACCGTTTGCTTTCAATTCTATGACATTTCTTACACACTTACGTGAGGCAAACTCGCTTAGTTACAGTAGATATTTCTGTAAACTCTTATTTCTTTGCGAATCAAAAGAGAAACTTCTATAAAACCCGTCACTCTTTCTATCATCTTTCGCCATCTCACTCTCATCTCTCTATTGAAATCCCTCTCTCTCATCAATTTATTTGCAAAAAATCTTGAGTTTTCTATATCTTCAGAGGCTTATCTAGATTTTTTATTCTCTCTATAGATACTTGTTTGTTGAGAGAGTGAGTCACAGTTTTGTTATATTTAGATATCGTGTAAGTTATGCCTATACGTGTGTTTTTTCTTTGTGTTTATATATATATCTATGTATATCTATGTACTCTGTATGAAAGTTATTTGAACTTTTTTTCTATCGATAATGCATATCTTAGTAAAAAAACTGTTATATTGAAAGTCTCTCTCTCTATCTCTCTCTCTAGCAACCATATATCAGTGTTTCTCACTTTATTTCATAAAAATGTATCATTCTCTGGACTCCACAAGTATATATCATAACATATACATTATATACGATAAACAAGTATGATAATTATTATATAATATATTATTATTATGTATTATATAATTATAAACAAGTTTATTATATATTATAATAAAGACGTTTAATATATATTACAATATATAATAATAAACTTGTTTATAAACAAGTTTATACTTGTTATTAGAAACATATACAATAAACAAGTATAATAATAACAAGTTTATCATAATAAACTTGTTTATAGTAATGATTAACAACTTTATTATAATAAACAAGTTTCTTATAATATAATACAATATATTATATATTATAATATATTATATATTAATATATAAACAAGTATATTATATTAGTTATAGTATATTTTAAAATATATAATATACTAATATACTTTTTTAATATAATTATTATAAACAAGTATATTATATTAGTTATAGTATATTTTAAAATATATAATATACTAATATACTTTTTTAATATAATTATTATAAACAAGTATATATTATAATATATTCTAACAATTAAATTGTAATATACACTTGGTTATATAATATAACTTATTTAATATTTTTTTGAAAAAAGTATATTATACTTGTTCATAATATAGTGGGTGTGGTTTCTATAAAGATGCAACCTTAAACAATCCAATTAAGGCGCACCTCCAAATTTTATCATAACATGTAATTTTATTGTAAAAAATTCTTAGGATTATCTTAAAATCTAATTTCATATCTAATTAAAAAATTTTAAACTCTAAAAATAATTAAAATAAAAAAGATCTATAAACACATGAAAATCTTGAAAATTGATGGCCTAGATAATGTGTTGTAAGATGCACTATTTATAAGACTTAATAGCTTTTTTTATATATATTCATACATCTCGATGTCGAGATGATTAAATAGAGGGTTTTTCAACATTAAAACAGCCTTTCCGATAGATTTTTGAGGTGCGTCTGTAATTCTACATTTTAAAGTTGCAACCCTATATAAACTTTTCCCTAATATAATTGTTTATATAATATAACCAAGTCTATTGTACATATTCATAGTGTCAATAGTATAAACAAGTATTAATATGGGCTTGTTTCTCTTGACACTATAAACAAGTTACTTGTTTATAAAATCTATTTCCAATAAATTTTATTATGACATTATTCACCGTTAGTTACACTTGTTTTTAGATGGACCAGCTCGGATGAAAAATATGGTTTTGACAGTATTCATATAGTGTGCTCCAATGCGATTATATCTGTTTGCTTTCAAGCCCATGACATTTCTTACACACGTAACCCCTCTCTCTTTCTCTCTCTCTCTTTCATCTCTCAATTGAAACTCATTCAAACCGATCTCTCTCTTCTCTTTATTGACACCCCTCTCTCTCATAATTCTCTATGTGAATGAGCCATGAGTTTTCCATATCGTGGGAGGCTTATCTAGATTTTTTATTCTCTCTATAGACATTTTATTCTCTTCGTCTCTGTTTGTTAGAGGATTGGATGTCCAAAATTTGGTGTCAAAATAGTTTACAAAAAAAAAACATTAAAAATAAACAGTATAGAGACGTGACATTGTGATTGGAGCAAGCTTAGCCCTCCATTCAAAATAGAGGGTTGGATAAGGGGAATTATATAAGTTTTATGCTGAAGGGGAAGCATAGAAAGCTTACCCATTAGAAAATTAGTCAGTTTTAACTGGACATTGAAGTTTTATTGATGGAAAGGTGATAAATTAATGATATTTTGATATCCATGCTGTACAATAGGCATAACAATTAATTTTGACCATTGAATGTGAAATTGGATGGTTGCATTTATTTCATTGACCAAGCTTAAAGTTCAAAAGAATTTTTCTTGAATTTTGTGACACACTCAAGCTATCAGATTTAACATCGGATAGTTAGAAGTGTGTGCTTCCAGATTGGCACCTTTATTGTAAGGCCAAACTACATACTGAAAATTTGTCTTATGTTACGGAGCAACCCTGGAAAAGCCCCTTGGATATATTTGGAACTCTAAGGATATGTCTGATAACTAGAAGTTCGAGTTCCAAAAGATGAAAGATGTGGTTTAGTATTGTTAACAAGAACTCCTACAGGAAAATAGTTGTTGGAAGTTCTTTGTTCTAAAAAACTGGAACATTAGCTTGCATCCCCATAAAAGTTTGGTTGCCCCTATTATTTTAGAAAGATTGCTTCTTTCCTCCTTCGCTTCCCCTATCCTCTCTTTAATTCTTTTCTCTTTCCAACAATGCCATCTCTCTCTGGTTATATCTTTCCTATCTCTATTTCTTTCAACCAATTGTCTTTTTTCGGACTCTCTCTCTAAGTATACCCTAATGTTGTTAGATTTGCTTCAGAGTTTTTTTTCGATTTGGTGAGAAAAATAAAGCAATTCAGTATTTCGGCCGATTTGGGGAAGACTTCAGATTTTTTTTAAAGACACGATTTCTATGCGGCGGGCCGCATATTATAGAAATGGGAACTTAGCAATAAATATATATTTTTAATATAATTTGATCCTAATTTTTAAAGACTATATAATCTTTGACATCTTTTCCTTTCCCACTACCATCCATCCCGGTCTTTCCTCTCCCATTGCTCAGTCCTTATCAAATGCCTGCGCAAATTCTTCTCCAGGCCCCTTTCGATTCTGCCCTTCCGGTTCACCTAGATCCATAGACCGGCTTGCTAAGGGGTACTGCGCTTAACATAATTGAAAGACACTAGGGAGATCATGAATATGAAATTTTATTTTTTAAAAATTAGAAATAATAATTATATTAAGAAAACAATTGAACTGTTAGTTTTTCAATAGACCACCTATTTGCATCTATCTTTAAGATGGATGTTTTATACCATTGGACCGCATATTGTAGAAATGTAGTCCAGCTTGCATAAAATAATTTTTCCTTTTTAATTTAATATAAATAAATTTTATATAAGGTTACAACCTTAAAATGTAGAATTAAATATGTGCCTCAAAAATTTACTAGAAAAGGTTATTTTAATGTTGAAAAACCCTCTAATTGATCATCTCGACATCGAGATTTATGAATATGAATAAAACCAAAAGATTTTGAGTCTCAAAAATAATCTTGCAACACATTATCTAGACCGTTCATTTATATATCTACTTGATTTCAACCATTTTTGGAGTTTAAAATTTTATAATTAGATATAAAATATATTTTTAAATAATCCTAATAATTTTTTATACCAAAATTACATGTTATGATAAAATTTGGAGGTGCGCCTTAATTAGATAGTCTAAGGTTGCAACCTTATAGAAACCACACCCTATAAATAAATTAGATATTTATATAAAATATATACAAATAATGGAAAAGCTAAAAAACAAAAAAAGATTTTATATAGATATTTTTTTGTTGGCCAAAACATGCCCGAAACATACCCAAATCTGACTAAAATAGCCGGAAGCGGTCCACCAAAGTGACTTCGCTTCACCTCAATTTATGCTTAAAATCCGAAAGCTTCGCCCGAAGCAAAGTGACGTTGGTAATGCTGCTATATCCTTTCTCTTTCTAATGACTTTTCCTGCTAACTATTCATCTCTAAGCATGTCCTCTCTATAACTCTCTAATTATGTCATTTTCCTATAATTCTCTAATTATGTTATTTTCCTCTATGTGCCTTTTTTACTCCCTAAATTTTCTCTCACTCTGCCTCTTCTCTCTAACTTTTTAAAACTTTTTTTTTTAATCATACAATTTCTCTCTCTAATCATGTCATTTTTTTCTCTTTCTAATTTCTCTATCTAATCACGCCTTTTCTTTGTTTTCATCCTTCCCTTTAAATGCACCCTTTCTCTCTATACCTCATTTTACTCTTTAATTGTGTCCTTTTTCTCTCCTATGCCCTCTGTCAAATTGTGCTCTGTCTTTCTTAAGTCTTTTTTTCTCTCTAGATGTACCCTACTCTACTTTTCTCTCTCTCGAAATCTCTCTTTGTAACTGCGTTATTTTTTTAAGTCTTCCCTCTATACTAGTGCCTCACTTCCATATCGCTATCTAAAGCCACGAAGCTTAATTTTCCTGAAGTTTTGTTTCTTGTCAAATTTTCCTAAAGTTTTGTTAGATTCCTGTGAAGTCTCTGCATTTGAGAATTTTCATACAGGATATCAAATGAGTTACTTGGGTGAGGTGTTCAGCCCAAGATAAATACCTGGGCAAATTCCGAATGGACTCAGTAGCGCTCTATATAAGGCCAAAGGGCCCAGAAAATTTTTAAGAACAGAAGAAAATGTGAAAAAATAAAGGTAGTAAAAGCTAAATAAAAACAAAAACAACTTAAAAACTTCCAAATAAACTGCGAAAAGTACAGAAAATAGATCTAAAAATCCAAAAAAATGTAAAAGTAGGGATTATGGTAAAAAAAAACTCACCAATCTTAAACAAAAAATCCAAATGACATATATAATATTTATATAGCAGTCCCATATTTTTTTTCTACTATTTGAAATTTTTTATAGAAAAGTATACAACGAGACCATTTATCTTTAGTACAAGGTGGTCACAATTAATCTTGACCATTAGATGTGAAATTAGATCGACGCATTTATTCTATTGACCAAGCTCAAACTTCAAAAGAAATTTTCTCAAACTTTATGACACCCAAGCCATCAGATTTCACATCAGGTAATTGTAAATAGTTGTGACCTCCTCATATTAAAGATAAATAGTCTCATTTTATACTATGTACCATGACTTATACTTTGAAGGGAAACTCTTCCAAGTCCGAGTAGTCTCCACGAGTTCCGAGATATCGGTTCTAACCAACTATTATTACACGAGTTGTCACAAAATGCCCATCAATGCTATTTGCATGTGGCATATAGAGAGAGAGGGAGGGAGAGAATCCATGGCTAAATTTGAGATAGTTTCATACGAAGGTCCATTGGTTAAATTTGGGACAGTTTGATGGTCACTTTTATGTCCTTAAACGCTTTCACATGAGGGATTATTTAGACATGGCTCTCCTATGGACTTTGGTTGATAGGGCTCAGAGTTAAGAATCCAATGATTCATCTCTCATGATACAACTCCTTATAGATTGGGAGAAGTGACCGAATGGCATTATGTCTCCTATGTATATGCCCGACAAGTGATGCATATAGGTCTGACTACCGGCTAGTATTGAATAGGGGGCGAATCATCTCTAAATATATTAAAATCTTGGGACGAGGTTTACCATGCCTCAAATATGTTTTTTCCCAATAACTCCAAGTCAATTCCCACATATCACGAGTGGGTCCCTTGGTTAAGTATATTTGACTATCGGTAAAGGAAATCTAATTAAATGGTATCCAATTTTGATGTTTTTTTTACTAAAAAAGTCTATAATAGCCAAATAACAGTATCTGCAAAGTTTGTCCTTACTTCGATGTTAGTGATGAGGTTTCACAAGGCTCCACTTCTTAAACCCTCTTGACAAACAGAGTCTTTCAAGACACATCAGTTTATGTCAAATTTCTTTAATATTATGTGGAGAGGCATGTAATGGCCATGGGAATATGAGTCCCATAGTTTACTTTTATATTGAGATATTTTGACATGATTTAGGTGAGTCCATTTACTAAAACATATAGAGTCCTTTGATGGCAACTCATGATTTACCCCATATATGATATTTGAAGTATATCTTGCAGGCATATCTTGAAAATATATCTATTAACCTCTCATAGGGTCCCTCCCTCTAATAGGCATGTATGCGCTTGACGACCATTGATCTTGATTTAACTTCAATCCTTGGATTAATCTGGATCATTGACGGCATATCTACTCATATGTTTACCCTTGAATTAAATATCCCAAAATTACACCCATGCAACTCCTAATTACAATTCTATGCGGGTTGAGCCTAGATTTACGCACATGGATATTATAGGTTTGAGGGGCATTTGTACAGTGCCTCTTGAGTTGATGAATTAACGCCTCGGACCTAAGCTAAGATGAGGTCATGGGGTTAACACTTTGTAACAATCCTAAAATTTCAAAAAAAAAAAAAAAAAAAAAAACGGAGAAAGTATGCTTTTAAATAAGTGATGTTCTGTTTGAGTATGATGGTCCTCGATGACCATCACTATTTTCAAAAGATTTTGCCTTTGCCTTTGCCTTTGCCTTTACTTTTTCTTTTGCCTGCTTTCGCCTCCTGCTGCTTGCAGCTGGCAACGTCCTTCAGCGGACGTGGTTTTCGTACGATAAAAGCAGACTTTTAACGCGACACCTCAAGTATGAGGTAGAGCGTAATAAAATAATATAATAATACGTTATAAGAATTTAAATAGGGGATGTGAGCACTCCCACCCTAAAACAAAATTTTGAGATCTCTCTCTCTGGTCGAAACACAGTGAACTCCTCTCTCGAACCGAATTTTTTATCGGAAGCTTCCTCTCAAACATTTGTGGGTATGTGACATCGTCTTCCTGAAAAATAGTTTGTTTTTAATAAATAGTGATATTTCCGTCCAGGATCTTTATTTTATAAGTTTTGTGTGTAAGTGACCCCATTGTCTCAAAAAATAATCCATTCTTTTTAAAAATGAAATGAAATAATTATTTCTGCTTATTATCGTGAATTTTAGGCGCGATAAATTTTATGCACACGTGACCTCATTATCTTGAAAAATAATCTTTTTAATAAAAATTGTGATATTTTATCTATGTTAGAAATTTTGAATGCTGTAAATTAGAAAAATAAATTTATTTATTTTTCTTGTCTATTGTTAGAAATAAATGTGATATTTCTGCTTTTAGTAAAATTGTGATATTTCTTTCTACTGTTTTGAATATTTAGACATTGTAAAATTCATGTGCAAATGACTGCCTTATTATTTAAAAATTGACATTTTTGTAATTGATTATAGTATTGTTGTGAAATGTTTATTGTGAATTGATATTCCATAAATTGTGATAATTCCGTATTCTTGAATTTTTATAAGAGTTTTTCTATACATATTAAATTGGCAATTATGCTAGAATGCCTTTACAAACTGCTACCTTTCTAAATTTGAGCCCAAAATATTTGATTAGTTATTTTTGAAATATTATAGAGAGTGACTGTTATTAATGGTTTAAGTGAAATTCATATTAATGGTTTCAATGATATGTTGAGTACATGATATTGCTGCTTTCGAATGTTTAAAGAGATTTAGAAATAATTTAAGTATGCAAGTGGATTCATCCGGTTCGCCGGTGAGGTATAAGTGGACCTATCTAGGACGCCGGTAGGGATTAAGTGGACTCATCCGGTACACCGGTGAGGTATAAGTGGACCTGCATGGATTAAGTGGACCTATCTGAGACGCCGATAGGGATTAATTGGACCCATCAGGACGCTGATGGGGTATATAGGTAACCTACTTGGGACGCCAGTAGGGTATTTTGTGAAATCCTTTGAATTATGTACTGCCGTTAAAAGTGTTATAATCATTTCAATTACTCGGATTATACTTAATTATGCATTTATTGAAAGTGAAACTGTTGATGCATTTCTGTTAATAGATCTCATTTTGGAAAATATTGATATCTTTCAATCATGATTATTTTTAGGATTATGATGATCACTTACTGAGTAGCCAAACTCATCAAACTATGGTAAACATTTTTTCAGGATAACTGCGGATTCATTTTGAGTGCTAGTCAAGATCAACCTTGGAAGATACTGTTGTTGTGCTAGCTTTCTTTATTTACTATGTAAGACCTCGCCACTATAAATTTGTCCTATCAATAGATATATATATGTTTTGTCCGTCACATCTCAGGAATAATAGTATTGTAAATTCTTAGGGTGTGACACACTTGGATTAGATCTCTCCTTAGTTCAACCCTGAGACATGATGCTCGAAATATGGTAGACTAAAGGCTTGGAACTACCTAGATAAACCAAGCAAGTTCCCTAACTAAAATTACTCTATACAAAATAGTACAAAAAAATGTTTAAAAATATTGACCTAGTTTATATGGGTGGGTTAGGCCAAGGTGGGGATGCTTACTATGAACAAGCTGAAATGTAGTTAAGTCTCAATGGGTACCTATGTAAGTCCCGAACCACCCTTATGGGTATTGCTATAGGGCCTTACTTAATGTGGGGTACTTTGGGATAAAGAATTGTGGATGGACACTCACCGTTAAAGTTGCACTATCCCCAACCATCGTGCTCTCAATAGCTAGGTGTCCCCATGACTTTAACGTCAATTTGGGGGGTTTGAGCAGTAGTTGTGTGCAAGATTGTTTGGACAAAAGCAATATATGCAAAGTGGTGCAAAAGTGTGGCAAAGCATGCAACAAACAAGAAAATTATAATTTTAATAAAGTAATATTATTTTTCATTATAAACCAAGAAAATTAGAAAAAAAAACAACTACATAAAGCAACTACAATAAGTTGGAACAAGACAAACCCGAGTCCCAAGAGGTCTCAGAAATCAGCGACATACACCACATTCTCTGCAACCCATATGTGCCATTGAACTGAGTCAATTAGCTACGCAAGTTGGGTCACTGAAGTATTTTGGCCGCCTGACCTTCTAATATGCCTAGGATTGTGTTTTGGAGTTCTTAATTTGACAAAAATAGGCCCTAGAAAGAAGTTCCATTTTTTAACAGATTTTGCACAATTTCAAGCTCGATGGCCCTATAGTAGGCGCCAAACTATTTATAGCCAGATTCGATAGGATTTTAGAAAGAAATCCTCTATGATTCATGCTTTAAACGAACGATTAAAACTTCTAATAGAGAACAATGGGTCTCATCACATCATACTGAATGGAAAACTGGATCTTTAGAAGCAGATCTTCTCCTCACATATGGTCGGGGGAGTTGGCTAAAAATTATGCAAAAACCAAGAAAGAAACTAGAAAATAGAAAATAAACTAAAATCAAACTAAAATTAAAGAAGAGAAGTTATATAGTCTAGGCCTATTGGCCCGAGGCACTGGAACCCAAAGTTCGGACCCATATAAGGTCGTGGGTTGATTTGCTCCATTCTCCTTTTCTTTTCTGCAGAATTTATATAAATGTAACTAGGGCATTTTTTTCCTAGGGTTTTGATGCTTGGGCATTGTTCATCCTAAAGCTTTTTCTGAAATTAGCGTTTTGCTTAGGGTCTTAGATTTTGTATGAATTTTAGGTTGAAAGGATTTTCTAATGTAAGGATTCTAGCCAAAGGGATCCTTTTTTTTCTTTCTAGCCTAAGGGATCTTCTCCTCTCCAGCCTAAGGGTTATATGTTTGGACTAGGCCTCTTGATAAGTCAAATCTATTAAAACCATCCTACAACTAGTCAAGTAGAAAGTCCTATAAATACATAAGACCCTTCAAAATTTTTTGGAAGCTTTTATGACCCAAAAGCTATCAGCCACCCAATATGTGCCACTAACCCAAACTTATATCTAGCTTATAATGGAGATTATGCTAAATCTAGCAGCCATAATTTGGTTCAATTTGGACGCATTTTGGGGGTTACAGTTGGTTGTTTTCTAATATTTTTGCATTGTTATGGAAAAGTTTGGATCAATAAGGATGTCTTCCAACTAATTTGAACATATTCTGATAAGATTTGGTGGCTTGGATAGATTTGGTAGTTTTCGTAACGATTATAGATTATGGTCTACCATGTGTTAGGGATTACTAGGCTAGTATGGGCCCCATGGTTAAGGTTGTAGGGTTTTTGAGATTCTAGGGGTGTTTAAAACTTAAGAAATTAGGTAATTACAAATTGGGTGTCTTCAACTTTGTGGAGAACTCAATTACTGCTGCATTATGAATATGGTAGAAAGAAGGTAATAAGATAACCTCTTTAGGGTGTTATGTCGAGTGTTGACAAAATAAAATATCAAAATTAATTCTAACCATTAGATGTGAAATTAGATGGCTACATTTATTTTATTGGACAAGTTCAAACTTCAAAAAAAAAAATCTTGAACTTTGTGACACTCAAGCCCTCAATTTTACATCGGGTAATTGTAAATAGTTGTGACCTCCTTGTATTAAAGGTAAATAGTCTCATTGTATACCATCCCAAATTTATTTATGGACCATGAGTTGTACTTTGAAGAGAAACTTTGTCAAGTCTGAGTGGTCTTCACTAGTCTCGAGATATCGGTCCAACTAACTAGTATTGCACGAGTTGTTACAAAGTGCCCATCTATGCTATTTGCATGTGGCATACATATATATATATATATATATATATATAGAGAGAGAGAGAGAGAGAGAGAGAATCCATGGCTAAATTTGAGACAGTTGAGTCCATTGGTTAAGTTTGGGCTTGTTTGGTGGTCACTCTTATGTCCTTAAATGCTTTCACATGAGGGATTGTTTAGATATGGTTCTCCTGTGGACTATGGTGTATATATATATATATATATATATATATATATATATATATATATATATATATATATATATATATATATATATATAGAGAGAGAGAGAGAGAGAGAGAGAGAGAAAGAGAGAGAGAGAATCCATGGCTAAATTTGAGACAGCTGAGTCCATTGGTTAAGTTTGGGCTTGTTTGGTGGTCACTCTTATGTCCTTAAATGCTTTCACATGAGGGATTGTTTAGATATGGTTCTCCTGTGGACTATGGTATATATATATATATATATATATAGAGAGAGAGAGAGAGAGAGAGAGAGAGAGAGAGAATCCATGGCTAAATTTGAGACAGCTGGGTCCATTGGTTAAGTTTGGGCCTGTTTGGTGGTCACTTTTATGTCCTTAAATGCTTTCACATGAGGGATTGTTTAGATGTGGCTCTCCTGTGGACTATGATTGACAGGGTTCAGAGTTAAGAATCCAATGATTCAACTCTCACGATACAACTCCTTATAGATTGGGTGAAGTGACCGAAGGTCAACCTATCTCCTATATATATGCCTGGCAAGTGATGCATATAGGTATGACCGCCAGCTGGCACTGAATAGAGCTCGAATCATCTCTAAATATATTAAAATCTTGAGAGGAGGTTAACAATGCCTCAAATATGTTTTTTCAAATAAGTCCATGTCAATTCCCACATGTCACAAGTAGGTCCATTGGATAGGTATATTTGACTGTCGATGAAGGAAATCTTATTACATGGTATCCAATTTCGATGTTTTTTTTACTTAAAAAAATGTATAGTAGCCAAATATCAGTATCTGTAAAGTTTTCCCTCATTTGATATTAGGGATGAGATTTCACAAGGGTCCGCTCATCAAACCCTCTTGACAAACAGAGTCTCTCAAGACACATCAGTTTATGTCAAATTTCTCTAATATTGTGTGGAGAGGCATGTAATGGCCATGGGAATATGAGTCCCATAGTTTAGTCTCATATTGAGATATTTTGACAGTATTAAGGTGAGTCCATTTGCTAAAGCATTTGATGACCGGCTCTCAAGGCTTTCAAGGCATATAGAGGTCTTTGATGGCAACTCTTGATTTACCCTATATGTGATATTTGAGGTATATATTGTAGACATATCTTGAAATTATATCTATAGACCTCTCATAGGGTCCCTCCCTTTAATAAGCATGGATGTGCTTGACGATCATTGATATTGATTTAACTTCAATCCTTGGATTAATCTTGACCATTAGCGGCATATCTACTCATATGTTTATCCTTGAATTAAACATCCCAAACTTACACCCATGCAACTCCTAATTACGATTCCCTGCGCGTTGAGACTAGATTTACACACATGGATATTATAGGTTTGAGGGGCATTTGTACGGTGCCTCTTGCGTTGATAACTTAACGTCTTGGACCTAAGTTAGGATGAGGTCATGGGGTTAACACTTGGATTAGATCTCACCTTAGTTCAACCCTGAGACATGGTGCTCAAAATATGCTAGACTAAAGGCTTGGAACAACCTAGATAGACCAAGCAAGTTCCCTAACTAAAATTACTCTATACAAAATAGCACACAAAAAGGTTTAAAAATATTGACCTAGTTTATATGGATGGGTTAGGCCAAGACAGGGTTGCATACTAAGAACAAGCTGAAATGCGGCTAAGTCTCAATGGGTACCTATGTAAGTCCCGAGCCACCCTTATGGGTATTGCTATAGAGCCTTACTCTATGTGGGGTGCTTTGGGATAAAGAATTGTGGATGGGCACCCACAGTTAAAGTTGCACTATCCCCAACTATCCTGCTCTCATTAGCTAGGTGTCCCCATGACTTTAACGTCAATTTTGTGGGTTGTTGCGCAATAGTTGTAGGCAAGATTGTATGGAAAAGAGCAATAAATGCAAAGTGGTGCAAATGTGTGGCAAAGCATGAGCAAACAAGAAAATTATAATTTTAATAATGTAATATATATTTTTCACTATAAACCAAGAAAATTGGAAAAAAGAAAACAACCACATAAAGCAACTACAATAAGTCGGAACAAGACACATCCGAGTCCCGAGAGGTCTCAGAAGTCAACGACAGGCACCACGTTGTCTACGACCCATATGTGCCTTTGGACTGAGTCAATTAGCTACGCAAGTTGCACCACTGAAGTATTTTGGTTGCCTGACCTTCTGATATGCGTAGGATTGTATTTTGGAGTTCCTAATTTGTCAAAAATAGGCCCTAGAAAGGAGTTCCATTTTTTAATGGATATTGCACAATTTCAAGCTCGATAGCCCTATGGTAGGCGCCAAACTATTTATAGCTAGATTTGATAAGATCTTAGGAAGATATCGTCTATGATTCATGCTTTAGACTAATGATTAAAACTTCTAATAGAGAATAGTGGGTCTCATCAAATCATAATGTATGGAAAACTGGATCTATAGAAGCAGACCTTCTCCTCTCACATGGTCGGGAGACCTGGCTTAAAATCATGCAAAAACCAAGAAAGAAACTAGAAAATGGAAAAAAAACTAAAAGCAAACTAAACTTAAAGAAGAGAAGTTATATAGTCCAGGCCGATCGGCCTGGGACACCGGAACCCAAAGTTCGGACCCATATAAAGTCGTAGGTTGATTTACTCCATTCTCCTCCTCTTTTCTTGGGAATTTATAGAATTGTCACTTGGGCATTTTTTTCCTTGGGATTTGATGCTTGGGCATTGTTCATCCTAAAGCTTTTTTTAAAATTAGGGTTTTTCTTAGGATCTTAGATTTTCTATGGATTCTAGGTTCAAGGGATTCTCTAATGTAAGGATTCTAGCCAATGGGATCTTTTTTTTCTCTCTAGCCTAAGGGATCTTCTTCTCTCCAGCCTAACGGTTATATTAGGACTAGGCCTCTTGATCAGTCAAATCTATCAAACCCATCCTACAAATAGTCAAATATAAAGTCCTAGAAACACGGAAAACCCTTCTAAACATTTTGGAAGATTTTATGACCTAAATGCTATCAGCCACCCAACATGTGCCACTAACCCAGACTTATCTCTAGCTTATATTGGAGATTATGCTAAATCTACCAGCCATAGTTTGGTTTAGTTTGGACTCATTTTAAGGGTTACAGTTGGTTGTTTTCTCAGATTTTTGCATTGTTATGGAGAAGTTTGGATCAATAAGGATGTATTCCAACTAATATGAACATATTCTAATAAGATTTGGTGGCTTGAATAGATTTGTTAGTTTTCATAAGGATTATAGATTATGGGCTACGATGTATTAGGGATTACTAGGCTAGTATTGCCTCGATGGTTAAGGTTGTAGGTTTTTTTAGATTCTAGGGCTTTTTAAAACTTAAAAAATTAGGTAATTTCAAATTGGGTGTCTACAACTTTGTGGAGAACTCAATTACTACTGCAATATGAATATGGTAGAAAGAAGGTAATAAGATAACCTCTTTAGGGTGTTGTGTCGAGTGTTGACAAAATGAAATATCAAAATTAATCTTAATAATTAGATGTGAAATTACATGGCTGCATTTATTCTATTGGCCAAGCTCAAACTTCAAAAAACAAGTTCTTGAACTTTGTGACACCCAAGCCCTCGATTTCACATCGGGTAATTGTAAATAGTTGTGACTTCCTTGTACTAAAGGTAAATAGTCTCATTGTATAACATCCTAACTTTTATTTATGGACTATGAGTTGTACTTTGAAGGGAAACTTCGCCAAGTCCTAGTGGTCTTCACTAATTCCAAGATATCGGTTCCAACCAACTATTATTGCACGAGTTGTCATAAAATGCCCATTTATGCTATTTGCAGGTGGCATATATATATATATATATATATATATAGAGAGAGAGAGAGAGAGAGAGAAAAAGAGAGAGTCCATGGCTAAATTTGAGACAGTTTGATATGAGGGTCCATTGGTTAAATTGGGACAGTTTAATGGTCACTTTTATGTCCTTAAACACTTTCACAAGAGGGATTGTTTAGATGTGGATCTCTTGTGGACAATGGTTGATAGGACTCAGAGTTAAGAATCCAATGATTCATCTCTCATGATACAACTCATTATAGATTGGGAGAAGTGACCGAAGGTCATTCTATCTCCTATGTATATCCCTGGCAAGCGATACATATAGGTCTGACTGGCAACTAGAACTGAATAGGGGTCGAATCATCTTTAAATATATTAAAATGTTGGAAGGAGGTTTAACATGCCTCAAATATGTTTTACCCAATAACTCCAAGTCAATTCCCACATATCACTAGTTAGGATGTTAGTTAAGTATATTTGATGGTCGGTGAAGGAAATCTTATTAAATGGTATCCAATTTCGGTGTTTTTTTTACTAAAAAAATCTACAATAGCTAAATATCAATAGCTGCAAAGTTTGCCCTCATTTTTATATTAGTGATGAGGTTTCACAGGGGTTCGCTCGTCAAACCCACTTGACGAACATAGTCTCTCAAGACACATCAGTTACGTCAAATATCTCTAATACTGTGTGGAGAGGCTTGAAATGACCATGGGAATATGAGTTCCATAGTTTAGCCTCATATTGAGATATTTTGATAGTATTTAGGTGAGTCCATTTGTGCATTTGATGAACAGCTCTCAGGGCTTTCAATGCATATAGAGGCCTTTGATGGCAACTCCTGATTTACCCTATATGTGATATTTGAGGTATATCCTGCAGATATATCTTGAAATTATATCTATTGACCTTTCATAGGGTCCCTCCCTCTGATAAGCATGTATGTGCTTGACGACCATTGATCCTGATTTAACTTCAATCCTTGGATTAATCTTGACCACTGGCGGCATATCTACTCATATGTTTATCTTTGAATTAAATGTCCAAAAATTACACCCATGCAACTCTTAATTAAGATTCCATGCAGGTTGAGACTAGATTTACACACATGGATATTAGCATTTGTACGATTCCTCTTGAGTTGACTTAACATCCTGGACCTAAGCTAAGATGAGGTCATGGGGTTAACACTTGGATTGGATCTCACCTTAGTTCAACCCTGAGAGATGATGCTCGAAATATGCTAGGCTAAACACTCAAAATTACCTAGATAGACCAAGCAAGTTCTCTATCTAAAATTACTCTATACAAAATAGTACACAAAAAGGTTTAAAAATATTGACCTAGTTTATATGGGTGGGTTAGGCCAAGGTGGGGTTGCTTACTAAGAACAAGTTGAAATGCGGCTAAGTCTCTATGGGTACCTATGTAAGTCCCGAGCCACCCTTATGGGTATTGCTATAGGGCCTTACTTTATGTGGGGTGATTTGGGATAAAGAATTGCGGATGGGAACTTATAGTTAAAGTTGCACTATCCCCAACTATCGTGCTCGCAAAAGCTAGGTGTCCCCATGACTTTAATGTCAGTTTTGGGGGTTTTTGAGCAGTAGTTGTGAGCAAGATTGGGTGGAAAAGAGCAATATATGCAAACTGGTGCAAAAATGTGGCAAAGCATGCCGCAAACAAGAAAATTATAATTTTAATAATGTAATATTATTTTTTCATTATAAACCGAGAAAATTAGAAAAAAACAACTACATAAAGTAACTACAATAAGTCGGAACAAGACAAACTCGAGTCCCGAGAGGTCTCAGAAGTCAGTGACATGCATCACGTTGTTTGCGACCCATATATGCCGTTGGATTGAGCGAATAGCTACGCAAGTTGTGTAACTGAAATATTTTGGCGGCCTGACTTTCTGTAATCTAAGTAATATAATAGTATACACTTAATCTAAGTTTTTATATTTTTCTTTTCCTTTTTTTGTATTTTTTTTACCTTTTGTTTTTTTTAAAAAAAACAACTTGATCGGTTAAAACGGTTAACCGCCTTGATTAGTCCGATTTTGGTTCAAACCTGTAGAAATGAAAGGCAATCTACGAAAACAAAAAAGAAGAAACAAACACAAAAGAAACAGACAACCAAGCACAACGCAAAGATATACGTGGTTCGACAACGTGCCTACGTCCACGAGATATTAGAACTTCTCTACTGGCAGTAGAGAATAGGGTTACAAATCGCTCTTTTCCTCACCCCTCTCTGTTTTTATCTTTATCTAATGACAAAGAGATCTATGTTTTCCCCTTAACCCTTAACTTTTGATGAACGCCTAATCTCAACAAATTACAAAAATACCATTGTACGAATATATATATCAAGTCCCAGATATATCGAATCCCATGTACGGATATATCCAAACGTTGACAGATATAGTTCCTCAGAATACAAGACATCATTCCTCAACAAAACCGCTCCCAGCCCCAAAACTTGTTAACCTTCCAGTTCGATTTTGAAAACATTGAAACAAGTATATAAATAAAAATATATTATATGATTATATATTACATTATTGTATAATTTATAGTAATAAAACAAGTTTATTATTATATATATTGTAATATTTATTGAACTTGTTTATTATAATATATAATTACCTTAATTATAATTATATAATATATAATAATTATCATACTTGTTTATAATATATATATTATGTATATTATAATATATACTTGTGGAGTCCAGAGGAAGACACATTTTTTATGAAATAAAGTAAGAAACATTGATATATGGTTGTTGTAGAGGGAGAGAGAGAAAGAGAGAGAGAGAGATTTTCAAAATTATAATCTTTTTACTAAGATATGCATTATCGATAAAAAATATTCAAGCAACCTTCATACAGAGTACATAGATATGTATATAAATACAAAGAAAAACCACATGTATAGAAAAAGCTTACACGATGTCCAACTATAACAAAACCATGACTCACTGTATCAACAAACAGAGGGAAAGAGAACAAAATATCTGTAGAGAGAATAAAAAATCTAGACAAGCCTCCAAAGATATGGAAAACTCATGGCTCCTTGTTATAGAGAGTGATAAGAGAGGGGTTTCCATAGAGATATGAGAGAGATGAAAGTGAGAGAGAGATGGGTTCAAATAGAGAGATGAGAGAGAGTGAGAAGAGTTTCAATCAAGAGACGAGAAAGAGAGAGGGGTTTTATTTTTCAAAAAAAAAGAAAGAAAGAGGGGTTTTACAAAAATTTCTCTTTTGATTCTAAAAAAAAGAGGGGTTTTACATAAATATCTAATGTCACTTGGCAAATTTGCCTCACGTACGTATGTAAGAAATGTCATGGGGTTGAAAGCAATCAATATCACATATGAACTTATTGGAGGATTATGTATAAATACTTCTACGGGTCAGACACTTACGAAACTATACTTTTTTAGATAAAAAAATTAAGAATTTCAGTAAGAATATATTTACAAATTTGCTCTAAAAGCTAATAATTTTTCTGTTATAAAAATAAATCTATAATTTAGTCTTGTGAGAACACAAAACATTTCCTCCCCCACATTACTATAATATATTTAATTAATTAAGAAAAGTTGATGCGGGCTAGACCACATTTTTATAATATGCGATCCAAAGGTATAAAGCATCCATCTTAAAGATAGATGCAAGTAGGTGGTCCATCTAAAAAAAAGGGTAACTAACGGTGAATAGTATCACAATGAAATTTGTTGGAAATAAATTTTATAAAGAAATCCTTTATAGTCAGTGCTTGAAATAGAATATATAAACAAGTAACTTGTTTATATTGTTGAGAGAAACAAGTGTATTATACTTTTCTCTTCCTATATACAAGTATATTATACTGGTTAATACTTGTTTATAACAATTATATTAAAAGATTGTATTATATATTATAAAATATATTAGAACGATTATAACATACTTGTTTATTTATTAATATATAATATATTATAATAAAATATATTATAGTAAACTTGTTTATTATATATAATAAACATGTATATCATATAAAAAAGTTTCTAAACTTTTTTATATGATATATATGTTTATTATAATAGAAACTTGTTTATTATAAACTTGTCAATATTATTGTAAACAAATGTTTTATTATAATAAACTTGTTAATATTATTGTAAACAAATGTATTATATAATAAAATTGTTTATACATAATAATATATTATATTATTATATATTACATTATTGTATAATATATATAGTAATAAACTATTATAATAAACTTATTTATAATTATATAATATATAATAAAAATATATTATATAATAATTATCATACTTGTTTATATATATATATATATATATATATATATATATATGGAAAACTGCCTGTAGGCGAGAAGGCACAGTGCTTTCGGCTCTCCCATATCCATCGTCCGTTTATGTTAAGGCAAACAGACGGCCTGATCCACTTTAAAGGCCCCACGCGCGAAAACGAAATGCTACAAACCGACTGAAATATCAGGGCTACCCCCTCCTCCCGCGTGCTCTGTGACTCAGAGATTTCCTTTATGAAGCTCCTTCTCTCTCGCTCGCCTTCGGCTCTCCTGGCGGCTACAGACCCTTTGCTTCCTCTCTCAATAATTTGGTTTGTGTCATTTGTGTGAAGGTTTGGTTTGTTGTTGGAGAGATTGGGAGCCATGTCGACGAGGTAAGTAAACCCTAATGCAAAGAGATTTGCAGATAGCTCTTCGTTGTTAGTTGCTACTTCTCTGCACCAAAAATCTCGGTCATCTCCATTGCTATCAGTTGGTCTCATACGCGTGGTACTCTTTCTCTCTCTCTCTCTCTCTCTCTCTCTCTCTCTCTAATTCTTTTAATTAACAATTACATTTTATTTTTCTTCCCTTGATGCCAAAGCTTGGCTTTTTGCCTGCTAAGTAAGAAAATTTTTTTTTTTGTGGATTTTCAGGGTTCATTCCTTCTTATTGGCTACTCTTATAGCAATTCAGGTTTGCATCAGTATTTTAAATTGCATTGGATCTTACACCCATCTTAATTTGATTCTATAAGTAGATCTATTCAATTGGAACCAGAGTAATGTGGCTCATTGTCACTGCTGGCATATCAAGGAGCACGAGAAACATTTTGAGGAAAATCGAAGACAACTCAGGATTAGGTCACTGAAATCAGCGATTAACCAAAGTTTTATTTGATTTATAGTCTGTAAATCACCATAAAAATCCTAAATTTGATTTGAAAATTTGATTTTCTGAGTAAAATAAAACCCCATATCCCAGCTGAAATTTCAACTCATTTTTTCCTCAATTTTCACTGCTGAAATCGCCTGAATATATCCTCATTTGTATGATTTCTTTGCTCGAACGAAGCCACAATCTAGGAAATCAATCATAAAAAGTGGAAGAGAAAAGTACATATGGCAGAGAAAATTTTGGGTTGGGTTAATAATAAATTAGGTGATTTCAATTTATCATAGTGAAATCGAACCCTTATCACGAATAAACACAAATATTTTTCTTTCATGTCTAAATTAATGCCAAAGTTTGTGATTAGATCTCAAAATAGAATTTGTGAATGGATGCCTCTGTTTCATAGTGCTAGATGCAAAATAAGTGACCAGAAAAAAAAAATACTCAATAAATCACTACAGAAAATACTTAAAAAGGTATATGTGGGAAAGAATATTTTTTAGGACATTGTGCATTCGTTTGAATGAGATCATTGCTATCAAGCATTTGGATTTTGAGAATACGAACAGTAATTTGTTTAGCCTTTTTGCTTAAGTATTGTTCAATTTTTTTAATGGAGTTATTTCATTGATAATTGATCATAGCGAGTGGATCATACACTAGAATAGGTGTTAAGAGTGAAATTAAGAATTTTTGCAAGCTGATATGGTGTGCATTATATTTATTTTAAGCTTTTTACAGCATGTCTTTTTGTAATTTGTACTATAACTTAGAGATCTTTTCCAGTTTGGGCTTTGAGAGGACATTTTATAGTTCTTCTCCAGATTTCTTTCATGGTTTTTCTGTTGCTTGTAAATGTGTAAATGGGTTTCAGTGGAAATTTGTGTGTTGAATTATTATCATTATTATTATTTGCATGGGTACGAATTATTATTTGCACTATTTGTTGAAGACAACAATCTTAACAGCTCTTGTGCTGATTTGATTTTTTCTGAAAACAATTAGCTATTCTTTACTTTCTAACTCTTGATGAATTTTAATGAGTTGGGAAATGGATGTAGAAGACTTGGGTTTGTGGCATGTATTATAGCATTTGATGAAGTGAATTCACCTTGTTTTATTGCAGGCTGCAAGAGCCTTTTTGTAATTTCTGGTTTGTTATGGCACAATGGGTAAATCTCTGGCCAAATGGCTGAAAACATTTCTTTTGGCAAAAAAACCTCCAGATCGCATGTTTCGAAAGGGTCTTTGGTAAGTTAATCATGGCTTTGTGTGCCTAGACCTTTTGAAGATTTTTGGTATGGTTTTTTTTGTTTCTTATGTCAAATCCTCTCATACCTATGTGGATGTGTCCATTGTCTTGTGAAACCTATTTTTATTGTTTTTCTTTTCATTTTCTTGGTATTCAGATTTATGCATTTCTTCTCAACTTGCAGATTATAATGGAATCTTTGTGAACTGGAATAACATGATGGAACTTGACTTTTAAAAAAATAACATGATGGAATTCTGATTAAGTAACATTATTTCGTCTGATATCCTCAATTGACACTGCATTTTATTTGATTGTTTATTATTTTGCAATCTGTTCAACTTGGAGATTATGCATTTGATTGGCTCTTTATTTGCATATGAAGTGTGGTGTGAGTGTCTTTGCTGGGTTTCTATGTAAAGTCATAAACAGTGAGAAAGAGTGAATGGATTTCTATTGCATGTGAAAGGTCAAAACTACCTATCCATAGAAAGGGAGAAAGGAAAACTTGAACTTTATGGGCATCTTATGAAGTGTGCAAAAGCAATATGGCCTAGTCATGGGGAGAAAAAAAGACAAAACACAACAGGGAGAAACTTACTTGTATGGGCTGCTTGCTCAGATATTTTCTTTATATTGAAGAGGTTTACAGTGAAGTAATGTGTTGTTTAAGCACTTTTGAGTAAGATTTACCTTGTGTTACACACTATAAGATGGTTATCCTCTCTGATATTGTATAACCAGTTCACTGGTAGCCACATTGCAACCTCCCATAGTAACATGTCAAAATTATTGAATTTGTGAGCATTATTTTCTTCTCGAGAGTAAATTATGTCTTCTAGCCAACCCCAAACAATCGGGATAAGGCTTGGATAATGATGATGATGATATTGTTTGTTTCTCTTTTTATTACAATATACAACAACCATTAATAAAAAGTGTAATTGAGTATTTTATTTCTCTCTGAATTTCTGAAATGCTTCCAAATGGCCACAGCGAATTGATGACGACTTGAATCTAGTATAATTGGTACATAGGTTGTGGCTCCCTGTTCAAAATTGCATCTATCGTGATATTTGGAATAGGCTGCATATTTACTGTGCACTCGATGCCTATAGATTGAAACTTTGATTCTGTCAGAGTCATGAATACAAGTCATGAAGATTTTGTCTGTGACTATACATTTTAGATACATATATGTTGACTTTCTTTTATAACCATCTGGTTCTCTAAGTTGTAGATCTTTTGGAAGCAGTTTATCCTTCCCTCGTACCCCTGCTCCTGTTGCTAATTTGTGCTCCCAGTGCTTGTTTGATATTTGTTATTTATGACATTTCTTTTCTTTTCTTTTTTTTTAAATTGCAGTCATGTATTGTAAATTCAAGGTGGAATCTAAAATGTCTTCTAAATACTGCATATTTGTCGACAAATTCATGAAGAAGGATGCAATGTAATTGTGCTTTTTGGGGTTCTTCACAAGGATGCAGTGTTCAAGACACACCCCATGAATGTGTTCATGAAAGGACTCTCAAAGGAATATTTTTTGGAAACTATAAGCCACATTCTGATCTTCCACCCATTGCCGACAAATACATGAAGAAGGTATACGTCATATGGAGAAGTTCATTACACATTCAATCTTATTCTTAGAGATCAATAAGACTTTTGAAAACATGCTCAAAGGGGATGATCTTTGCTGCATTATTTGAATGGAAGAGTAAAAGAAGCAAAACAAAATAAATTACTTGGTGGTTGAGTCAGCTCAATCGAGTTACCTTTTTGAAGCTTCATTTGTATATGGCTTTTTCTTCTTTCATGAGGTGTTTAACCTCTTTGTATCTTTCCAGTGGTTTGTAATTGATTGTAATTGGTCGTTGCTTAATTAATGGTAATTTTTTGTGAATGGAATTCTCGGTTTCTGGTATTTTTCAGTTTGTCTTTTTTTTTTTCGAGATACACACATAAAGAGAGAGAGAGAGAGAGATCTGGTTATCAACTACGATGAAACATAAGCTCATTTATTTGGTTGAGACGAGAGAGAAAGATCATTCAAATCTGAGGCCTATAAGAGAGAGCTGGTTATCCAAAATAGGTCTATGATGGTTATAAAGCTATTATGCACGCCTTCTGGCATGATAAAAGGTGAAAATGTATCAGCATAAAAAGTAAAATAAAGTGAGAACTGTAGATATATAAATACATTCACTATCCAAGTAAACCCACATTGCACACGTTAATGATGTACAAGAAAAAGAAAGAAATATCACACATATGTTACCAAAAATTCACCAAATAGATTCTCTAGATGCCCCATAAAGAGGTACTTTACATGCTTCCATAAAGAGATCCTTTACATGCTCACAAAATTACATGAATATTCAATATTCACATAACCCCTAAAGTCAACTACAAAAAGGGGCATTTACATGTCTCCAAAATTCAAAAACTTAGTCAATTCCTTTACATGCCTCATAAATAGATCTTTTACATGCCTGTAAAATTCATTGAATATTCACATAACACCCAAAGTCAACTACAAAAACGGGCTTTTACATACCTCCAAAATTCAAAAAATCAGTCAATACAAAAACTCCTTTAAAAAATCCTCGATGCCAATGTGTCGGGATTTGATCTTCCGATTGGGAGCTTCTCACTTCAATGTTCCCAAGTACATCATCGTTCACATTGTCATCCTGGGGCTCCTCTAAAGGGATTGGACAATACTTCGAAAGGTAACCTAATGCCTCAGTGGCCCAATCCCAATCTTTGGATCGGATACTATCTCTCAAGAACTCTGTGCTATGGTGGATGTCCTCCCACTACACTATAAAGCCGAATGTTAATTGGAAAAAAGAACACAACAATGAACACTAAAGAAATTCAAAGCATGAACTCTGTGCTATGGTGGATGTCCTCCCACTACACTATAAAGCCGAATGTTAATTGGAAAAAAGAACACAACAATGAACACTAAAGAAATTCAAAGCATGACTAAAGTGTAATTAATATAATCTGTAACAAAATCATAACATGACTAAAGTGTAATTGGTATAATCTAGCCTCCTATGAAAATTTAGAGCAGCGCATGTCAATGGTTGTGATGCTGTTTTTTACACCATGAAAATGCACAACACCACTATTTTTACATTCAACCATACCAGCCTGCTGGGGAGTATTCCCTGATACATTATAAGATGTATGTTCCCCACTGTAATCAGCAGCACGTTAATAGATTTCTCAAACTTGGTTTGAATAATCGTATTAGGGAAACAAATACATGTCACTGTCTTCAGATATGCTTTATAAAAACCCAAGAATACTAAGAGAAATCATCGGCCAATAACACAAGTAGACGTGCAAGTTTTCAAGCAACAAGAGAATCCACACATCATTAAAATGCACCATTAAAAACTTGAAGAACATCTCAATGATTGTAAAGGAAAATAGAAGACCAAAAATCAGATGATCCAATGAAGAACTATAAAGGACCAAAAAGGTTGTGCCATCAAATTAATGATAAATATGTAACCAGTATTCACTGCCTCTAATATCAGCGCACAGTGTTCAATAAAAACATTAGGTGCATTACTAATATCAGTCTCCTTAGATTTGAAACCCTTGAAATAAAAGTGCCAAAATAAAGAGATGGGATGCACTGAAGATTGAAATAAATACATACTGCATCCGTGGCTAAGAAATCAGCATCAATAAAAACATGATTATTGAACCAGTCATAACATAAGTAAGCAAACACAGTCTTACAAAATTCAGATCATGTCCGCCACATATTGAACCATGTCTTTGGCATAAGTTACAGTAATGGCTTGTACACACTATCATTCGTTTGTGATTGTTCAGCCAACTTGAATCTTGAGCAAAAGTAAACACGAATTGTATGCGCTAGTTTCTGTCCCGACGCATTCAAGACTAACTACCAGACTTTAAGCAAAGAGTCTGAAAATAAACAATTCCATACCCCTAAAATAAACGAAGGTAAAAAATACTAAATTCTATTCGAAAAGGAATACTAATGAAAGTAATAACATCAACTTAGAAAATTTTGCTAATTAACAACTCCTTGATGGATTTTATAAATTAAAAATATAAATGAGATCAACCATGAGTACTCAAAAATAAAAATAAAAACTAAAAAAATGAGAACTATTGTTCATTAAATGTAATGAGGTATAAGACAAAAAGGCTCATCAAATTACTGTTCATATTATCAAAATCCAAAACCTTGATGGCAATGATCTCATTCAAATGAATGCACAATGTCCTCAAAAATATTCTCTCCCACATATACCTTTTTAAGCATTTTTTGTAGTGATTTATTGAGTTTTTTTTTTTTTTTTTCTGCTCACTTATTTTGCATCTAGCACTATGAAACAGAGGCCTTCATTCACAAATTCTATTTTGAGATCTCATCACAAACTTTAGCATTAATTTAGTCATGAAAGAAAAATATTTGTGTTTATTCGTGATAAGGATTCGATTTCACGGGGAGAACTTGAAATCACCTAATTTATTATTAACCGAACCCAAAATTTTCTCTCCCATATGTACTTTTCTCTTCCACAATTTATGATTGATTTCCTTTCCCCTTTTTGGAGATTTATTAGGGAAAAATGTAGGGTTTTATTCGAACTCTTCAATTTGGGATCTACCAAAATTTTGAGAATTTTGTTTTTCTTTTTTTTTTTTTTTTAAAAAAAAGGTTTTATTCTTGATTTGGGATTGTTGTTTATTTAGAGATTGTGGCTTCGTTCGAGCAAAGAAATCATACAAATGAGGATAGATGCAGGCGATTTCAGCAGTGAAAGTTGAGGAAAAAATGAGCTGAAATTTCAGCAGGGATATGGGGTTTTATTTTACTCAGAAAATCAAATTTTCAAATCAAATTTAGGTTTTTTATGGTGATTTACAGACTATAAATCAAATAAAACTTTGGCTACTCGCTGATTTCAGTGACCTAATCCTGAGTTGTCTTCGATTTTCCTCAAAATGTTTCTCAGCGTTCTCCTTGATATGCCAACAGTGACAATGAGCCACATTACTCTGGTTCCAATTGAATAGATCTACTTATAGAATCAAATGAAAATGGGTGTAAGATCCAATGCAATTTAAAATACTGATGCAAACCCGAATTGCTATAAGAGTAGCCAATAAGAACCAATGAACGGAAAATCCAGAAAAAAAAAAAATTTCTTACTTAGCAGGCAAAAAGCCAAGCTTCGGCATCAAGGGAAGAAAAATAAAATGTAATCGTTAATTAAAAAATTAGAGAGAGAGAGAGAGTACCACGAGTATAAGACGAATTGATAGCAATGGAGATGACCGAGATATTTGGTGCAGAGAAGTAGCAACTGACAACGAAGAGCTATCTGCAAATCTCCTTGCATTAGGGTTTACTCGCCTCCTCCACATGGCTCCCAATCTCTCCAACAACAAACCAAACCTTCGCACAAATGACACAAACCAAATTATTGAGAGAGGAAGCAGAGGGTCTGTAGCCGCCAGGAGAGCCGAAGGCGAGCGAGAGAGAAGGAGCTTCGTAGAGGAAATCTCTGATTCACAGAGCACGTGGGCGGAGAGCGTAGCCCTGATATTCCCGTCGGTTTGAAGCTTTTCCTTTTCGCGCGTGGTGCTTTTAAAGTGGATCAGGCCAACTGTTTGCCTTAACATAAACGGACGATGGATATGGGCCGTCTGTTTGCCTATCCATAAACGAACGATGGATATGGGGGAGGTGAAAGCAATGGGCTTTCTTGCCTACAGGCGTTCGGAAGTATTTTCATATATATATATATATATATATATATATATATATATATATATATATTCTTCTATACTGGGTTCAATAGTATGTGTTGTATGAGATTTAGATGTCACAACATTATCTGTGGTTCTTTGTGTTCCCTGAAATTGAATATTTGAGTTGGATGAAGAAGGTTGAGTAGGAGGAGGTAATATAATAACATTTGGATTGTGAGAATAAGATTTTCTACTTGGTATTTTATTTTTAATATTTCTTCTCCTATTAATATTAATATCATCCTGTACTTGTGGTTG
This sequence comes from Amborella trichopoda, assembly GCF_054954075.1. Taxonomy (NCBI): domain Eukaryota; kingdom Viridiplantae; phylum Streptophyta; class Magnoliopsida; order Amborellales; family Amborellaceae; genus Amborella; species Amborella trichopoda. The sequence continues at coordinate 20,832,065 of NC_142340.1, forward strand.
TTGAAATTTAATTTCAATATTACCATCTATATGTTCTATTATTTGATTGGGAATATGATGTTGAGGAATTTCTTGTGGTTGGTTGGCATTTTGTAATGCCCATGATTGGGGTAATACAATATCTGACCATTTGATAGTTTTTGGAACAATCATTTTTTATTTTTCTATTAAGCCAATCAGTAATATTAGAAGTCCCATTCCTAACTTTGCTCTATCCTATAACCATAGATGAAACAGGAATTTCATCAACAATTCAAAATATTCCAATACAGTTTAATTTTATTCATAAACCAAAATTAAAAGAATTAAATAATGTCAAAAGTCAATTACAGGATAAAGAAAGATTTCTTTGTACACTAAAACAAGAGATTAAATATAAAGTGATTGAAGAACAATTACAAACATCTTCAATACAACAAACAATTCAAGCACTACAACAACAAATAGAAACTTCAATATGCAGTGAACATCCTAATGCTTTTTGGGAAAGAAAAAAGCATAGTATAAGTTTACCATACGAACAAGGATTTGATGAAAAACAAATCCCTACTAAAGCTAGACCAATACAAATGAATACTATTCTATTAGATATGTGCCGAAAAGAAATAACTGAACTCCAACAAAGGAAGCTCATAAGACCAAGTTCTTCACCTTGGAGTTGTGCAGCTTTTTATGTTAATAAAAATGCTGAAAAAGAACGAGGAGTTCCTAGACTTGTGATAAACTATAAACCATTAAATAAAGTTTTAAAATGGATAAGATACCCTATTCCCAATAAAAAAGATTTATTGGATAGAGTTGCTCAAGCATGTATATTTTCAAAATTTGATATGAAATCAGGATACTGGCAAATACAAATCCAAGAACAGGATAAATATAAGACTGCATTTAATGTTCCATTTGGACAATACGAATGGAATGTTATGCCCTTTGGATTAAAAAATGCTCCATCAGAATTTCAGAAAATAATGCATGAAGTATTCAATGCTTATTACCATTTCATGATAGTTTATATTGATGATGTCTTAATCTTCTCAGAATCTATAGAACAACATATCAAGCATATTAACACATTCATCCATGCAGTAAAACATGCTGGCTTAGTTGTTTCAGCCAAAAAGATTACACTTTTCAAAACCAATATCAGATTCTTGGGACATATGATACATCATGGTACTATTATTCCAATAGATAGATCCATTGCCTTTGCTGATAAATTCCCTGATAAGATTTTAAATAAAACTGAACTTCAGAGATTTTTAGGATGTTTGAACTATGTTAGTGATTTCTATCCTAACCTTGCACTAGACTCTAAACCTTTATATGATAGACTCAAAAAGCATCCTCCTCCTTGGATTGACATCCATACTCAAGCAATAAAGGTAATAAAAAGCAAGGTGAAAACCCTCGAATGCCTTTCTCTTCCACATCCTACTGCTTTCAAAATTATAGAATGTGACGCCTCTAATAAAGGTCTTGGAGGCATTTTAAAACAACAAATTGATTCCAAAGAACAATTATTACGCTATACATCCAAAGCTTGGAATTCCACCCAATTGAATTATTCCATGATTAAAAAGGAATTATTAGCCATTGTCCATTGTGTCACCAAATTCCAAAGTGATGTTTTAAATCAACACTTTCTCCTACGAACTGACTGTAAAGCAGCCAAAGATATTCTGCAAAAAGATGTGCAAAATTTGGTTTCCAAACAAATATTTGCCCGCTGGCATGGCATTTTATCTGCCTTTGATTTCTCCATAGAATTTGTGCCAGGCTTCTATATACTCGGCGTATTTGAAATATTTATAAGAAAACTCTAGGTTATGTAATTTCTTTCCCTGTGCGGGATTGCAACCCCACTCATCATAAGAAATAAGTTTCTTTATTTGAACTTTAGAATAAGCTATTATTCTAGTATTTTGTTGGAAGTAATGGACAACAGAGATGGACCCTGTTTCCATGAGTATGGCTTCATAGTATTCTCGAGTCTTAACCCCATTGATAGGATTAAGATGATTGAGCAAGTATAAGGGTGCAAGTTTACTTGGATCCATGTGAACCTGATGTTCATCAATGGTTATATCCATTAAAAATGCTCTTTCAATGTATACAGATCTTGGGATATTTGATGGAGGAACATATTTTGACTGTGCTGGTGAGTATGTAGGAGTAGAAGCATGTGCTTCTGAATAAGTTTATTGTCTTCTATTGAATTAGAGGATTCTGTATTAGTGGTAGAATCAGAAGTGTCTGTCCACATAAGATCATCATCATCTATTTGGTCTAGATGAGAATCACTAGAAGTGGATGAGGAAGAATCACAAGAAATTATATTATATAATTTTGATTTTATTGTATCATCTAGATTTAATGATTCTATTTTCTTTTTTAATTTACATTGGTGTTTATAATGTCCTATTTTGCCACACTTATAGCATACTGGTAATTTTTTCCTTTTCTTTGTATTAGGGGAAAATTTAAATCAAAACCACTACCTATCAATAAAAATCCAGATGAATATAATTTTTCTGTTATCATAAAAAGAGTAAGTGAGCAACATATTTCTCAACAAAAGGAACCTACAATTCCAGATCTCAAAAAAGAGATTAAAGAAATAAAAACAGAAATAGTACAGTTAAAAAGTAGAATTCAATCACTAGAATTACAACAAATGTCTCAACAAGAGTCTGATACAGATGAAATAGAATTCAATGAATTAATAAATTCTGATCCAAATCAGTTAATAGATACTCCTGAATCCTCAGAAGTACACACAGTACCAATTCCTTCTGTCAATCTAATAAACAAAATAGTTGTACAAAAATGGTTTGTTCAAGTCAAAATTATCGTTGCAAAGAATTATAGTTTTGAAACTTCAGCTCTTATAGATTCAGGGGCTGACTTAAATTGTATAAACGAAGGACTTGTACCTTCCAAATATTTTGATAAAACCACTCAAATATTAAATACAGCAGATGGCAGTAGATTATTTATTAAATATAAATTATCTAATGCTTCTGTATATAACAATCACCAATGTATTGATACACCATTTATCATGGTTAAAGGATTAAGCCAATCAGTAATATTAGGAGTCTCATTCCTAACTTTGCTCTATCCTATAACCATAGATGAAACAGGAATTTCATCAACAATTCAAAATATTCCAATACAGTTTAATTTTATTCATAAACCAAAATTAAAAGAATTAAATAATGTCAAAAGTCAATTACAGGATAAAAAAAGATTTCTTTGTACACTAAAACAAGAGATTAAATATAAAGTGATTGAAGAACAATTACAAACATCTTCAATACAACAAACAATTCAAGCACTACAACAACAAATAGAAACTTCAATATGCAGTGAACATCCTAATAGTGCCATGATGTATCATATGTCCTAAGAATCTGATATTGGTTTTGAAAAGTGTAATCTTTTTGGCTGAAACAACTAAGCCAGCATGTTTTACTGCATGGATGAATGTGTTAATATGCTTGATGTGTTGTTCTATAGATTCTGAGAAGATTAAGACGTCATCAATTGGCGTCAGTGTTGCTCCCCTGCAAAAATTCACGGGTGAGAAAATCGGGTAAAGAATTAGAAGACCGGGAAGATGTTCAATGGAGAAATCAAAGGCAGATAAAATGCCCTGCCAGCGGGCAAATATTTGTTTGGAAACCAAATTTTGCACATCTTTTTGCAGAATATATATATATATATATATATATATATATATATATATATATATATATATATATATATATATATATATATATATATATATATATATATATATATATATATATATATATATATATATATAAAGCTTGGGTTAGTCCACTAGCTTATCAAATAGTATAAGCCTAACCGTTCAGATTGAATTTGAGACGATTTGATGAATTTTAATTTTTAAATTTTAATTTTTTTTCTACAAATCTAAATTATTTGAAAATTGAGGCGTGTGTTCTTCTCATCAAGCCGTACCTAATAAAAATATATAAAAAAAAATTAGTGAAAACAAATTAACCAAAATACCTCCGAAAATTTTTGGGGGTATTTTGGTTAATTTATTTCATGTAAAATATTTTTTTTGATATTTTTTAAAGATTCAACTATTTTTGATGTACACACACTCCAAATTTCAAGTGATTTGAATTTGTAGAAAAAATTAAAATTCAAACACTATCGGACATCTGTGATCTTCAGATCGGCCCAAATTCGATCTGGATCATTGGGCTCAATTTCATCTATATATATATATATATATATATATATATATATATATATATATATATATATATATATATATATATATATATATATATATATATATATATATATATATATATATATATATATATATATATATATATATATATATATATATATATAAAGGAAAACACTACGCAACACCTATAGGTGAAAATGAACAGTGATTCGCCTACCCCCATCACCGTCCAAAGTTAATCGCGTGGTCACGATTATCTGATAGTGTTTTATTGTTTATTTATTTTTACAAATTAGAATGACCTGAAATTTGGAGCGTGTATTCATCAATAATAAGGTAATGTTCGAAAAATATAAAAAAATATTTTACATGAAACATATTGACTAAAATACCCTTAAAAAGTTTTGGGGGTATTTTGGTCAATTTTGTTTTCCAGGATAATTTTTTTTGAATGAGCCTCAGTAAGATGTACATACTCTTGAAATTTCAAGTCATTCTAATTTATAGAAAAAAACTGAAAAATAAAACACTAACAGACAAACGTGACCGCACGATAAAATTTGGACAGTAATGAGGGTAGACAAAATCACTATTCTTTTTTGCCAATAAGCGTTAAGAAGAATATATATATATATATATATATATATATATATATATATATGGATGGAAAAGTCTTCCCAACGAGGTAAAAATGAATAGTAATTTTGTCTACTCTCATGTCCAAATTTCATCGCGTGGTCACAATTATTTGGTAGTATTTTATTTTTTATTTTGGTTTTAAAAATCAAAATGGGTTGAAATTTTGAGGATATGTACATCTTACTGAGGTGCTTCTAATAAAAATATAAAAAAAATTATCCGCTTAAACAAATTAACCAAAATACCCCTAAAACATTTCATGGGTATTTTGGTCAATATTATTTATGTAAAATATTTTTTTTATATATTTTTAAAAGATTCCCCAATTTTTGATGAACACACGCTTCAAATTTCAGATCATTCCGATTTGTAGAAAAAAAAAATGAAAAATAAAATACTATCAGACAATCGTAACCGCACGATGAACTTTAGGAGGTGATGAGGGTAAGCAAAATCACTATTCATTTTCGCCTATAGGCGTTGCGTAGTGTTTATATATATATATATATATATATATATATATATATATATATACGAGTAATGATCCTTTGAGACCCTCCCACACTATTGATAAGTGAGAGAATAGCAATTGTAATAGAGAGAAGAGAGAAATTTATTCCGTATACCTACTTGAGACCCATTCTCAAAGAGGGAAGCAGACACCGAAGTGACATCCATGTTGTAGATAAGATATATGCGCTGGCACCGAAGTGACATCCCTGCTGTAGATAAGGTATATGCGCTGACACCGAAGTGACATCCCTGTTGTAGATAAGGTATATGCGCTGACATCCTGTTGATGTAATTTGTAGACACCCCATTTTAAAAATGGTAAATTCAATGGTTTTCCTGAACCCATATGTAATAATCCTAAAATTTCAAAAAAAAAAAAAAAAAACAAAAGAAAAAGCTTTTAATAAGTGATGGTCCTTAGGGACGATCACTACTTTCAAAAGCTTTTGGTTAAAGTTTTTGCTGCCTTGCCACGTCCTTTAGTGGACATGGGCTTTAAACGTTCAGGTGTAATATAATTGTTACATCTCATGTATGAGGTGTAACTTAATAAAATAAAATAATAAGATGTGTTAAGAATTTAAATAGGAGAGGCGAGGACTCCCACCCTAGAAAATTTTTGAGATCTATCTCTCTCTAGTCGAAACACAGTGAGCTCTTTCTTTCTTTAGCTGAATTTTTATCCGAAGCTCCCTCTCAAATATTTTAGGTAAGTGACTTCATTATCTTGAAAAATAATCTGTTCTTTTTAAAAATGAAATGAAATAATTACCTCTGCTTATTATCATGAATTTTAGGAGCGATAAATTTTATGCGCAAGTGACCTCATTATTTTGAAAAATAATCTTTTTATAAAAGTGTGATATTTTATCTATGTTAGAAATTTTAAATGTTGTAAATTCTTAGAAATAAATTTATTTATTTTTCTTGTCTATTGTTAGAAAATTTTAGATACTATAAAATTATTAGAAATAAATGTGATATTTCTGCTTTTAGTAAAATTGTGAGATTTCTTTAAAAAATACTGTTTTTGAATATTTAGATATTGTAAAATTCATGTACAAATGACTGCCTTATTATTTGAAAACTGATATTTTTGCATTTGATTATAGCATTGTCTGTGAAATGTTTATTTACGAATTGACATCCCATAAATTGTGATTATTCTGTATTCTTGAATTTCTATAAGAATTTTTCTATACATATTAGATTGGAAATTATGCTAAAATGTCTTTACGAACAGCTACTTTTCTAAATTTGAGCCAAAAATATCTGACTGGTTATTTTTGAGATGTTATTAAAAGTGACTGTTATCAATGGTTTCAGTGAAATTCATATTAATAATTTTAGTGATATGTTGAGTACATGATATTGCTGTTTTCGAATGTTTAAAGAGATTTAGAAATACTTTTAAGTATGTAAGTGGACTCATCCGGTTCGCCGGTGAGATATAAGTGGATCTATCAGGTGCGCCAGTAGAGATTAAGTGGACTCATTCAGTACGCCGGTGAGGTATAAGTGGACCTGGAGGGATTAAGTGGACCTATCTGTGACGTCGATAGGGATTAAGTAGACCCATCAGGATGCTGATGGGGTATATAGGTGACTTATTTGAGACGCCAGTAGGGTATTTTGTGAAATCTTTTGAATTATGCACTGACGTTAAAATGTTATACGCATTTCAATTATTTGAATTATACCTAATTATGCATTTTGAAAGTGAAATTGTTGATGCATTTCTGTTAATAGATCTCATTTTTGAAAATATTGATATCTTTCAACTATGATTATTTTTAGGATTATGATGATCACTTACTGAGTAGCCAAACTCATAAAATTATGGTAAACATTTTTTCAGGATAACTGTGGTTTCATTTTGACTGCTCGTCAGGATCAACTCTAGAAGATATTGTAGTTGTGCTTAAACTTTCTTTTGTTATTTTGTAAGAATTCGCCACTGTAAATTTGTCCTATCAAGAGATGTATATATATTTTGACTGTCACATCTCAGGAATATCAGTATTGTAAATTCTTGGAACGTGACAATTAAGGTATCAGAGCAATAGGTTTAAGATTTTTAGGAAATTTAAAAAGAATGTACTTAAAATCACATTTATTGCATGTACAGACTGAGACGAAGTCAAGATCCAGAATAGCTGAAGCTAATATGGAAGGAATTCACAAAGCCTTGGAAAATATGGTTGCTCTAGTGCAACATCAGATGGAAAACAACAATCCACCCAAGCAGTCAGTTACGGGAAATGGTAGGAGTAATATCGAACAATTTAAGAAATTGAACCCACCTTCTTTTAAGGGTGTTGTAAATCCAGTGGAAGCCGAGGGATGGATTATGCAATTGGAGAAAATATTCGAGGTAATGGAATGTCCTGATGATAGGAATATGGCATTGGCTGTTTTTATGTTAGAACGAGAAGCACAACATTGGTGGCGAATGGCAAAAGGAGTATTGGTCAAAGAAAATAAACCCTTGATTTGGGAGGTATTTCTAGAGGCATTTAATGAAAAGTATTTCCCAGATTTTATCCGAGACAAAAAAGAAATGGAATTTCTGGAATTAATCCAAGGAAACGGGACAGTAGCACATTACGAGACCAAGTTTACCGAATTGGCCAGGTTTGCACCACATATGATTAACAATGAGGCAAGAAAGGTGAAAAAATTTAAAAGGGGTTTCAGACCAGCAATTAAAAGCAAAATATCAATCTTAAAATTGAGAACTTATGCTGAAATAGTGGATCGAGCCCAAATTGTCGAAAACGTTTTCAAAGATTACCAAAAGATGAAAGTCAGGTTAAACGCACACCATCTAATCGACAACCGCTTGAAAGGGCAAACAAGAAGCCAAGGCTCTTGCCACTTCAAAGCCCAATAGAATCATGTAAAAAATGTGGGAAAAACCATGGATCGAGCCCTTGTTATTAGAATACTAGAGCCTGTTTTAAATATGGAAAATTGGGGCACCAGATTAGAGAATGTCCTAATTACAGATGCAACAGCTTCCAAAGCAGGGAGAGATATCTCAAAAGCCTCAGATGAAGGGAAGAGTATTTGCGATCACCCAGCAAGATGCTGAGGCCTCAAAATCAGTGATCCAAAGTACTCTTATTATCTTCCAAAAAGTAGCTCATGTTTTGATTGATCCTGGATCTACTCATTCATTTGTGTCACCACACTTTGTATGCCACTTAAAGGTAGAACCAAAACAACTAGAATACGTTCTAGAGGTAGCCACACTGATGGAAAATTCAAGTGACACCAATATAGTGTACAAATCCTGTGTAATAAAGATAGAAGAAAATGAACTATTGGTTGATTTAATACTCCTAGAAATTCAAGATTTTGATTTAATCTTAGGATGGATTGGCTTTCTGCATACCATGCAAGTATTGATTGTTACAAAAAAATGGTTACCTTTAGTATTCCGAATCAACCGGTATTTTACTTCAATGATATCAAAGAAGACTCCCCATCATATTTAATCTCTCGTATTCGAGCTAATCGCCTTCTTCGAAAAGGCTATCAAGGCTTTTTTGCCTATATCAAAGAAGATATGAAGGAAGAGATAAATTTAGATACCACTCTGGTTATACGAGAATTTCTCGACGTTTTCCCTGAAGAATTGTCAAGATTACCGCCTAACAGGGAAATTGAATTCTCCATTGAATTATTGCCAGGGGTAGCCCCAATTTCTAAGGCACCTTACAGAATGACACCTGCAGAACTTAAAGAACTTAAACAACAATTGGAAGAATTATTAGATAAAGGTTTTATCAGGCCCAGTGTGTCACTTTGGGGTGTTCCGATATTATTTGTTAAAAAGAAAGATGGGACCATGAGACTGTGTATCGATTATAGACAGTTGAACCAAGTGACAGTGAAAAATAAGTATCCATTACCTAGAATTGATGATTTATTTGATCAATTATAAGGATCACAAGTGTTTTCAAAAATTGATCTTAGATCTGGATACCATCAGCTTAAGATTAAAAGTGAAGATGTTCTCAATACAGCTTTCAGAACAAGGTATGACTATTATGAATTTTTAGTCACGCTTTTTGGATTAAACAATGCACCGACTGCATTTATGGATTTGATGAATCGGGTCTTTAAGCCCTTTTTGGATAAATTTACTGTGGTATTCATCGATGATATTTTAATTTATTATCAGAAGGAACATGAGCAGCATGTAAGAATGATATTGCAAATAGTAAGAGAAAAGAAATTGTATGCCAAACTTAGTAAATGTGAATTTTGGCTTGAACAAGTGACATTTTTAAGACATGTCATATCAAAGAAAGGTCTATCAGTTGATCCTTTAAAGGTTGAAGCCATTGTTAATTGGAAACAACCAAGTAATGTGACTGAATTCGAAGCTTTTTGGAATTGACAGGATATTACTGAAAATTTGTAGAAGGATTTTCTAGAATCGCAACCCCATTGACTCGATTGACACAGAAAAATGTCAAATTTGAGTGGACAAGTGAATGTGATGAGAGTTTTCAAGAACTAAAAGTTCCATTAACTTCAACACCTATTTTAACTATTCCTGAGGGGAGTGGGGGATTTGTGATTTATAGTGATGCTTCACATAAAGGCTTGGGCTATGTATTAATGCAATATGGGAAAGTAGTGGCATATACATATAGACAGTTGAAAGAATATAAGAAAAAATATCCAACTCATGATTTGGAGCTGGCTGCAATAATATTCTCTTTGAAAATGTGGAGGCATTATCTATATAGTGAGCAATTTGAAATATACACGAATCATAAGAGCTTGAAATACCTCTTCTCTCAGAAGGATTTAAATATGCGGCAGATAATATGGATGGATTTCTTAAAAGATTATGATTGTACAATCCATTATTATTCAGAAAAAGCTAACGTTGTGGCCGCCGCTCTAAGTAGAAAATCTACGGGAGTCTTAGCTCATCTAATGATCCAAGAAATGAGATTGTTAGAGGAAATAGTGGATTGGCATCCGACTCCGTCCATTAATGGTGTGATAAGTATGTTTGCCAACATTAAGGCAGAACCCCAATTAATTCAACAGATTCGATCGGCACAAAAGAAATATCTTCAGCTAATAACAATTGTAGAAAAGGTGAAGCTGAGAAAGAGAGACGAATTATCTATATGTAGTGAGGATTTGCTAAGATTCAAAGGTCGGATTTGTATCTCGAATGATGAGAGGGTGAAGAAAACTATCTTGGAGGAAGCACATCACTCGTGTTATACGATACATCTCGAAAGTATTAAACTATATCAGGACCTGAAGAAAACCTTTTGGTGGAATAATATGAAAAAAGAGGTACCACTATTTGTGTCTAAGTGCTTAATATGCCAGCAAGTAAAAGCTAAGCATCAAAGGCCTGCTCGGTTGTTGCAGCCTTTACCCCTACCAGAGTGGAAGTGGGAGCACATCTTTATGGAATTTGTCTCTGGCTTGCCTAGAACAAATTCAAGACATGATAACATTTGGGTCATTGTGGACCGGCTGACCAGAGCTGCCCCACTTTCTGCCGATTCGCATGATGTGCACTTTGGATCGACTGGCCCAATTGTACATTAAGAAAATAGTGCGGTTGCATGGAGTTCCGGTCAGTATTGTATCGGACAAGGATATTCGATTTACTTTTAAATTTTAGGCTAGGCTACAGTCGGCCATGGGGACAAGACTCACCGTTAATATTGCCTTTCATCCCCAAACTGATGGATAATCGGAGAGGACCATCCAAACCTTGGAAGATATGTTTAGGGCCTGTGTCATTGACTTTACAAGAAGCTGGGATGACCATTTACCCCTAATTGAGTTTGCTTATAATAATAGCTTCCAAGCCAATATTCAGATGACACCATATGAAGCCTTATATGGAAGGAAATGCAGGTCACCCATCTGTTGTGACGAGGTTGGTGAAAGAAAGCTTTTGGGGCCAGAAATTGTCCAAGTAACCATAGATAAGATAACATTAATTCGAGAAAGACTCAGGACAGCTCAGAGACGGCAAAAGAGTTATGCCGATAACTGACGGAGAGATATTGAATTTGAGGAAGGTGATCGAGTTTTCCTAAAGATCTCACCAATAAAAGGCATTATAAGATTCGACAAGAAAGGAAAGTTGAGCCCATGTTACATCGGACCATTTGAAATCCTGGAAAGAATCGGAGGCGTCACTTATAGACTTGCCTTACCACCCGAATTGGCAAACGTCCATAATGTCTTCCATGTATCATCACTATAGAAATATCAGCCCGACCCATCCCATATCTTGAAATATGAACCTTTACCGATCAAGAAGGACCTATCCTTTATTGAACAACCAATTTTGATACTGGATAAAAGGGTACAAGTGTTGCGCAACAAGGAGATTCCTTTGGTCTGTATATTATGGCAGTACCACTCAAGAGAGGAGTCGACTTGGGAACGAGAAGACGATATCAGAGAAAAATATCCATATCTTTTTCAATAATCAGGTACACAAATTTAGAGGACTAAATTTCTTCAAGGGGGAAGAATATAATAATCCTAAAATTTCAAAAAAAAAAAAAAAAAAAAAGAAGAAACTTTTAACAAGTGATGGTCAATATGAGCATGATGGTCCTTAGGGACCACCACTACTTTCAAAAGCTTTTGGTTTAAGTTTTTGCTGCCTTGTCACGTCCTTTAGTGGATGTGGGCTTTAAACGTTCAAGTGTAATATAATTGTTATACCTCATGTATGAGGTGTAACTTAATAAAATAAAACAATAAGGTGTCTTAAGAATTTAAATAGGAGAGGCGAGGACTCCCACCTTAAAATTTTTTTGAGATCTTTTTCTCTCTAGTCGAAACGTAGTGAGCTCTTTCTCTCTTTAGTCAAATTTTTATCTGAAGCTCCCTCTCAAATATTTTAGCTAAGTGACTTCATTATCTTGAAAAATAATCCGTTTTTTTTAAAAATGAAATGAAATAATTACTTCTGCTTATTATCATGAATTTTAGGCCCGATAAATTTTATGCGCAAGCGACCTCATTATTTGGAAAAATAATCTTTTAATAAAGGTGTGATATTTTATCTATGTTAGAAATTTTAAATGCTGTAAATTCTTAGAAATAAATTTATTATTTTTCTTGTCTATTGTTAGAAAATTTTAGATACAATAAAATTATTAGAAATAAATGTGATATTTCTACTGTTAGTAAAATTGTGAGATTTCTTTCTACTGTTTTTGAATATTTAGACATTGTAAATTTCATGTGCAAATAGCTGCTTTATTATTTGAAAACTGATATTTTTGCATTTGATTTTAGCATTGTCTGTAAAATGTTTATTTGCGAATTGACATCCCATAAATTGTGATAATTCTGTATTCTTGAATTTCTATAAGAATTTTTCTATATATATTGATTGGCAATTATGCTAAAATGTCTTTACGAACTGCTACCTTTCTAAATTTGAGCCAAAAATATCTGACTGGTTATTTTTGAGATGTTATTGAACGTGACTGTTATTAATGGTTTCAGTGAAATTCATATTAATAATTTCAGTGATATATTGAGTACATGATATTGCTGCTTTCAAATGTTTAAAGAGATTTAGCAATACTTTTAAGTATGCAAGTGGACTCATCCGGTTCGCCGGTGAGACATAAGTGGACCTATCCGTTATGCCGGTAGGGACGAAGTGGACTCATCAGATATGTCGGTGAGGTATAAGTGGACCTGTAAGGATTAGGTGGACCTATTTGGGACGCCCATAGGGATTAAGTGGACCCATTAGGACGCTGATGGGGTATATAGGTGACCTACTTGGGACGCCAGTAAGGTATTTTGTGAAATCTTTTGAATTATGCACTGACGTTAAAATGTTATACGCATTTCAATTATTCGAATTATACTTAATTATGCATTTTGAAAGTGAAACTGTTGATGTATTTCTATTAATAGATCTCCTTTTTGAAAATATTGATATCTTTCAACCATGATTATTTTTAGGATTATGAAGATCACTTACTGAGTAGCCAAACTCATAAAATTATGATAAACATTTTTTCAGGATAACTGTGGTTTCATTTTGACTACTCGTCAAGATCAACTCTGGACGATATTGTAGTTGTGCTTAAACTTTCTTTTGTTACTTTGTAAGAATTTGCCACTGTAAATTTGTCTTATCAAGAGATGTATATATGTTTTGACTGTCACATCTCAAGAATATCAGTATTGTAAATTCTTGGGGCGTGACACCATACAACCACACTATCCTAGTAAACCTTCAACCATAGTCCATTCTGGCTACCCTGTGATCCAGAATCCTGCAGATCCCCTGTTTTGATCTAAAATATTGTATAATACCCTCTTTTACCAAAACAATCACTAAAAATAGTAAAATCACTATTTTTTATCCAAATTTTCTCTTGAAGCTTCATAAGAGCATGCACTACACACCTGAACCAACAAATTTCAATTTTGGTTAGATTTGGTCAGGGTGACACTGACAGTGCTGATCAGCCCTGACTGGGCGACACCACTAGTGTCACCTACCAGTGTGGGCGACGCTACTAGTGTCGCCCAACCCAATTTGACCTGAAATTATCAGGTTTTAGTAGGATAACTCACTGATCAGTCTTGAATAGGAATTTTCCATTTTGGGAAGTCCTGGCTTGGGTGACACTGCGAGTGTCGCCCAGCCTAAACTGACCCAAAATGGATGATATTTTGCAGGCAGTATCTTGACAGCACCAGAATATTCACTACATCAGAAATTTCTATTTTTAAATAGTCTTGACTTGAGAGACACTCCCAATGTCGCCCAGAACTGACAGTTATTTTGGGTCAAATTTCTTGAATTTGACCAATTTGGTTGAGCGACACCACTAGTGTCACCAAGACCCGGGACTCCAGAAATGGCATATGCAAGCTGGTGATTTGTTGGTGATAGTAAGTTTCCCTTTTGACTCAATTCCCAATCTATTAAAGAATCATGGCTGCTGGAGGGGGAGGAGGTGAGAAAAGAGTTAGCTCAGAAAAACCCTAGCTTGGAGATCTTGACTAAACCCCAAACCTGAGAAGCCTAAACCTCAGAAACCCTAGTTCTTCAGCTATTCTTACGACATAAATCCCTTTCAACCAGACTAAGGTCTGGTCAACACAACCATTCAACCAGGTTAGGGCCTGGTCAACATTTAGAGAAAGAGAGACAAAGATGACACCTGTTCCGATACGGGCGAGGCCTCGAAGGCTCGGGAGTCCCGGGCTGTCTAGCCCGGTTTGGTATACTTTTTACTCTTCCTTGCTTTCTTTTCTGCTTTAATTCATTTTAATTAGATTAAACTAACTTTATTGCTTCTTTATAGTGTTTCATAGTTTGTGGTGTTCAGCTTCGAGAGATCTTCCTTTGAAGATCTCTATAATTTTGCACTGTAAATAGTTTGGTGCCCACCGTGGGGCATTTCGAGGTTGATCCGAGCTCCAAAACACGGGTTTTATTTCACAATTTTTACTGTCTTCAGTCACACAAAAAAGTCCCAAAAATCGGTTGTGACCAAGACCTAGGGTTTCGGTGCAACGAAACCCTGTTTGTCTTGGGTGACAGCAGAAGTGTCGCCTGAGCTACACCACCAATTCCGCCCAGGTCTAGGGCGACATGCCCCCCTGTGACCCAGATCTAGAGGTCCTAAAAAATTTCTAAGAACCTACAGTCCTGTTCCAGGACCCTTTTTGTGCTTGATCATCATTTTTCAGTTAAAAATAAATTTTTAAAAATACCAAAAAAATATTCTTCTTAGTACATGTCTGTTATATCTATGCTTTTCTGTTTTATTTTAGTTTAATTAATTTTGTTAGAAATCATGATTTTCCTGCCATTTCATGTGTAGTTTAACTTTGATTAATCAAAAGTCATAAAACATAAAAAAAATAAAAAAATATATTTTTCTTGAGCGACATCACCCGTGTCGCCTAACTATGTGGGTGACACCATTAGTGCCGCCCGGGCGACAACACCCTGGTTAGGTGCCTCGATCTCGCCCTCCAGGTCGGGTTGACCTGATGGCGTGGTTCTAGGATCCAAATGGGCCTGTGACCTGAAATCGCTCTCTCGAGAGCGACATAAAGCGTGGGCAAGAGTACTAACCGGTGAGAGAGGAATTACGGTGGTGAGGAGGGACGTACCTCACATGGGTCTGTTACACGCTCGGGCAAGCTCACTTGGACACCCTCTTAGATCACGTTGGAATGCCCCCTGGCCTATGACTGGTTTGGAATCGCCTCCCTTGACATGTTTTTCCTTTCCTGCAAACACACACACACACATTAAAAGTACAAACATGTGGGGCATAGGTCCCCCACCTTGTTACAGGGTGAAGTTAAAGTGAGAGAAGAAGTTTGACCCGGCGGTTCCGCTGACACAGTGGCTAGACCAGTACGATGACTGACTTGACGTGGTAGCAAGACAGGTACGGTAACTCAGACCACTACAGCGGCAATATTACGCGATGGCAAAATCAATACTGACCAGGCTGGCACGATGGCTAGTCTGACGTGGCAGCAAGATCGGTATGGTAATTCAGACCGGCACAACGGCAATGCTGCTCGATGACAGAACTGGCACAATGGTCAGTCTGGCACAACGGCTAGTCTGACGCGACAGCAAGACGGGCACGATAACTCAAACAGGCACGATGGCAATACTGCTAGACGACAGGACTAGCACGATGACTCAAGGTTCAGCCTGCCCTTGGATCAAACAAGCGATGGAGAGAAAGAAAGGAAGTGAAGATTAGCTCGACTCTCGCTAAGTCTTCAAAAAAAGACGAAAGTAAAAATAAAAGTGATGGATGAGTAAGAAGACGAAAGGAGTAATAAAATAATAATAATAAAAAAGGGTGCTTTGGTTTAGAAAGAGAGTTAGGTGGTTTGCTCATTCACGGTTTTATATAAATATGAAAGAGGAGTGTTGGATAATAATACAAATCGTAGACTACTTAAGAGAAAGAGGGAAGCTTGAGGCGAAACAAAATGAAGTGGGGTGGACGAAAGCGGGAACGAAATATCATGAGAGTGTGTGAGACGAAACAAATTTATCGAGAACTAAAAACGAAAACGAAAGAAGACAAAAAAACAGGTAAGTGGGTGTTTTTGCGTTGTGGGTTTTTTAGAGTGAGAGAAATTGCAGGGAAGAGAATGGGATGCACGAGGTTGCGACGGTGGCGAGGAAAGGTGGGCTGCAGTTGGTGACGATAATGGGACAGCAGGGATGACCGAAATGGGACGGCAGTGAGGTGCAGCAGGGTGATGCCTGGTTTGTAGGTGAATGGAGAGGAGGCAGCTGGGGAGCAGAGAGGGCAGAAATTAGTGGAGGTGGTGGTTGGCTGATGGCAATAGAAGAGAGGACGAGGGAGCAACTGGTTGTAGGTGGGAGGTTGCTGGTCGGAAGGAGAAGCTGGGTGGAGAAGATGGTGGAGCAGCAAGGTGAGGGGACTGAGACGAGATGGTAGGGGGCAGCAAAGAGAGGTGGAGATGGGGAGATATCGTGAAGGGCAAGGTGGCTGGTGAGTGGTAATAGCACGGATATTGTAAGTGGTGAGTGGTAATAGCAGGGATATTGTAAGTGGTGGCTGCGACGAAGGAAGTGGCGGAGATGGAGGTGAGAGAGTTGCTGGTGGTGGAGATGAGGCGGCTAGACAGCTGGAGAACAGATAATCGGGAGAGATGACCGAGATAGACGATGGAGTGGGAGATCAGGGGATGCGGGAGGTGGTTCGCGAGTGGCTGAGCAGTGGCGGAGATAGCGGAAATGGGGACTGGGCCATGGCTGGTTTTAGAGAGAGAGAATAGCAGAATGGGTTAGTTGTAGAGGTTTAGAGAGAGTGAGAGAGCCATGGCAGAGGTTGAGAGAGGGACAAGTGGTGGTCGTGCTCGGCAGTGGGTTGAGGAAAGGGAAGGAGAGGCGCACGGCGATGGGGTTATGTTTTCACACAGTGATGGGGTTATGGTCCTGCACACGACGATGGTTGGTTCCACAAGAAGCCGTACGGTGCGTTGCACAAGGACCATGGATTGTGAAAGGGCAAAAGGGAACGCGAGGGTACACAAAGGGGTTTGATGTCAAGGTACATAGAAAAAGACGAAGGGAGGGGGAGACTATAAGAGAAAGAAAGAGAAGGTGGACCCGAGGGTACGTAAGAAGCATGTGGACGTGCAGGGGATAAAAGAATAAGAAAAAAGAGAAATTATGGTCATGCTGAACAACGAAGAAGGAGAGGAGAAAGTTGTAGTCATGAGGAACAGCAGGGAAGAGGGAAGAAGAGGGTCGTAGTCATACGAGATCACAAGAGAAGAAGAGAAGGAGAAAGAGTGAAACACGGACGACGATGGGTTCCGTTGTCCGTGAAAGATGAGAGAAAAATAGAGAAAGAGGGAGGAGAGAGAAAAATGAGAAAAATATAAGAGAGAAAAAAGAGAGAAAGAGATTTACCTTAAACTCAGGGGTACTGATAAAAAAATTTCTCTCATTCCTCTCTTTCTCTCAAAAGTGACCCAATAATGAAGAAATACCCACATTTTATTAAGTAAAGTGGGGTCCTTTGTACAATGATATCACGTGATATATATAGAATTTTGCCCAAACATGAGTGGATTAATCAAAATCTATCTTAATTGCCAAAAATTACAATTTATTTGAATTAAAGAAAAAATATAAAAATAGGTGTAAAATTACGATTTTACCCCTGTCCAACAATACATAGAATTTCAAAACAGTCACTGCTGCTGCCCTAGAACGTGCGTGATCTTTTATGACCGATCCGGGGTTGCTCTGACGCCCGTTTGACCAAAAGAAGATTACTTTCTCGTTGGGATCGGCATGACGATCGATTTAATATCAACTTCGAACCACGAATCGTGTTTTTAGGCAGCGATCACGCAACTTTAAATTTGTATGAATATTGGAAACTTTCGTTCGATAGTGAACTCGTTTCTTGTTTTTTCTTAGTTTCTTCGCTGAATCGCACTGCGTGCTGTCACGATTGCATGGCAACAAACGCAGCTTGATTTCGTGCCCGTACAAAGATTTTTCCATCTTGGGTATTTGGCAGGATCTTGAATTTCGGTGGTCGGAATCTGTAGCAATTTTATTTGCTTCGCGTGCGAAATCTGACCGTTCATAACGCACGGAGTTTTTACTAGACATAGCTCAGACCTTACGTACGCGATGCAATTGGCTTTGCATTGATCCGATTTGCGAGCACTGTGATATGACCGCTCGAGTGGGTTGTGTCACTGTTGATCTTCCTGTAACTGTCTGCACGAATCGCTAACTTCTCTTCGATTTTTCTTCCTGCTCGGTTATTGTCACGGGGTGTGCCACATATCGAAACGCTCTTCTTGACAAGATGAACACGCTTCAATAAGTTTGGGGTCGAGGCGACTCAAAACTAGTGAGATACGAGTCTTCAAAGTTACTACTCGTGTCTGTGTAAACCATTCACCTTTAATGGAGATTAGTGTAGGGAGGCCGCACGGCAATAGCGTGTGGCCCCCCTTTTTAATGTTTCACCCATAACTTTGTCCTAGAACATATGTTTAAGCCGAAACTCTACCCCTAGGGGTTTTTGACCTTGCCGGATCCAATGGCGGTGGTCCCCATAGCTGTTTATGCTCCGAAAATAGAGTTCCAGTTACGGGGTCCATTTCGCGGTGCAAGAGGTTGATTTTTCCGAAACTGTTTCTTTGTGTGCACTGCCTTAGACATGTCAGATTGCGACGAAACTTGACAGGTAGCATTTTGAAGTCTTTAGGAACATTTTCACCCGTTTTGGGGCAATTATGAGTCTGTCAAGAATTCCACTGTAAATTAGGACTTTATTGACTGGCTTCTCTTTTTTTTTGCATCAGGGACCCAAGGTGCTGAAAAATGTATTCAAACACACCCGTGTCACTCAGTTTCAGAGGTTTCAGAAAAATTCTGGGACCCCACAGCCCTGTTCCAGGAACTTCTTTGTTACATTGTTCATCAATTTCTTGGTCAAAATAAATTTTTTTAAAAAATACAAAAAATAATTTTCTTAAGATAGGTTTGTTCTATTTGTGCTTTCTGATTTTATTTTAGTTTAATTTATTTTGTTAGAAATCATGATTTTCCTACTTTATCATGCTTAGTTTAACCCTGCTTCATCAAGATTAAAAAAATAAAAATAAAAATCAAATATATTTTGAGGGTTGCTTGCATCCTCTTTGAATTGTGTCCTGTTTGAGCCACCCTCGGCTCGAACCACGCTCGACTAGGCACAGACTGTGCTTGGTTTTACTGATTTTATTGAATAGCTTATATGGGTTGCTTGCTCCTCCATCTTTACCGTGCTATCAAGGGAGCTTCCCCTCAAAGCACGCATCGCTTGACACGATTTGTGCCGAGCGCTCACTTCTTTTCTTTCTTGCATTGTGTGTTTGCTTGCTTGTCAATTATTTTTTATTGCATGCTTCTTTATACATCCTTGCACACACTGGATCTGGAATGCCCGAGAAACCAACAAATATTTTCAAAAGCCCCCAAAATCTGCAATAGCTGTGTGAAGGGAACCTAGCATTGAGAGCAGAGGCGATTGAGATTCGCGTAACTTTAATTGTGAGCGCCCCTCCATAATCCTTTGCCTCAAAGCAACTGCACACACAGTAGGACCTCGTGAAAATCCTATAACTGGAAGCCAAGACCTACGTGGGGACCTACTTAGCATAGTCGCATTTCAATAGTTAGGAACTCGCTCAGACCGAGCCTACCCATAATTTAGGGCACAAGTTTTCGAGTGTTGTGTTTGCTTTTCTTAATTTTTTAATCTTAACTCTCAGTCCGGATCCACTTCTGGTCCAAGTTAAAACCATCTGGATCTAAGTTCAGGCTTGTACCCAGCCTAGCCTAGGTTCAAACCAGGTTCACACCTAAGTGACCAGGTCTTCAATTAGAGGATGAGTCCCAAGGATACACTCCTAATCTTGAGATCTGTGTGGTTCGAAAAGTTAGCTCCGCCCGAAAGACTTTGAATAGTCAAGGGGTCTGACATGGGGTCGTCATGCAAGGGCTCTTAAGTAACCAAAGGAAGATTCGAGTGAGCGAAGAAGTTCATGCTGTATCAAACACTCATTCCCATAACTCGAACCAACATAATCCCGAGGCACAACGATCTCAAAACCAAAATCCACTTAGGTCTAGGGAATCTGAACCAGTCTTAAGCCACCAAAGTACAACTCATTATAATTTAAACGCTTTACGTAACAAAGGTATCGACCTGAACCGATCCTCAAGTGATGTAAGTATCCAAGCTGCCCTACAAAGCTTAGTTGACTGAGGTTACACTGTTCATGCCCCAACACATGGCTTGATTGCAAACCAGTTTAGTGATATAGGGCAACCCCTAGGACAACCGAGTCCACCGGTTCTTCAATCGATCCCTGTAGTCCATCCGGTTTAACAGACCGTGCAAGTTCCGCAGCCGGTGGTGACACCTATAGGAAAGTACGTCTTTCAGTAACGTGTTTACTAAATTATCTCGGTGACTGCAGCTCATCAACCTCAGGTCCATACGGGCCAATACATACCCCAAGCTTTGACTCATCAGTCTACACTTGGGAACCCACCAACTGGTGGGCCTACCGTCATACCGAATTCCCAATACAAAGGCACCATGAAAATAATGCAAGATATGCTTGTAAAATGGACATTCAAGAAGTTTTACCCCCCAAGGCCTACGTTCATGAGACCCTCAAAGGCATGGAAGATCTTCCCTTCAAATTTGTCATTCTAAAATTTTGAAACAAGTTTAACTGGAAGAGCCATCCAGATACCCATCTTAACGCATACCTCCTTTCCGTTCGACCTTTGCGAGATAGGCCAAATCAACTGAAGGCCATATTTTCGCAAACGTTGTTCGACGACGCACTGAACTTGCATCGAAGAGTGATGAGTACTCAACCGCACATCACTCCATATGAAATGTTCAAGCTATTCATTTCCCACTACCACGGATCGACACCAAGGCCTCTCTTCCTAAGCGAACTTAGTGCAACAAAGCAAAACCCGCGAGAATCCTTCGAGGACTTCATCAATCCATTCTACGAGGTGGCAATGCGGGTCATCGAATGTCCACTCATGGACTTGACCAAAATATCCATGGCCCTAGAAAATGCCGCTCCTGAATACTGGACCTTCTTCAGCCAAGGTCTTATCCCCTACTGTTTCGACTCAATGATTGAGCGGGCACGTCTTGAGAGGGCCAGAGGAACACCCCCAGCACTAGGCCCGAGAATAAACCAATAACTCTCCTTAAAATAAAAACAAAAACAGCAACAAGGAGAATGCTTCCGGCCAAGTTAATGAAATTGTCCTTAACAGGCCGGCTAAAGGTTCAACCAATCAATAGAACAACCAAAACCAAAACTAAAGGGGTCGGCCTAGAGTCAACATCAGAATAATAACCAAAGGCGATAGGATAATTTCACTCCTCTCAAAGACCCATTAAAAAAAGTACTAGAATTACACTTGTCTAGAAACATGGTTTATCTCCCATCACCATCCAAGCCACCATTCTCAGTCACGGACAAGAGCAAGTGGTGCAAATGGCACCAAAATGACGCACATGACACTCAAAATTGCTATCACTTGAAACGGGTTATTCAAGGGTTGATCGATAGGGGGGAGATCACGGTCTCACCAAAAAATCTGCTTGTTGAAGAGCTTAATCAAAAGATGGGTATCTTTGCAAATCCTCTCCTCGAAAACATGATCGCAATGATTGGAATAATGGGAGCCCAAGACAACCCGAAAGGGAACATTGTCATTCACATGATCGAGAGTGAAGATGAATAGGATGATCCGGCTCAATTCATATTTGTTTGTGGTCACCACATCCAAGAGCCGGAAGAAGATTTATTATATCTTCTAAAAGGAATCCCTTCACCCCAAAACCTCGACCATCCACCTAAGTGGGACCGATACGTTGAAGATGATATGTTAGAGATCAATATGGTTGGGATAGATGAAAAGGGATCATCTTCCAAACAAGGGGCTAACACCCAGAAATTGCAAGGGCGAACCATATCGAGCTTCAGGCAGATGACGTAGATTCCTTAACCCGTGGAGGCCGAGTTCTTAAGCCCATCCAACTGATGGTCGATACCCTCGAAGAAAGCATGGGAAGCACCTCAAAGGCCAAACAACCAGCAGGGGTCGCAGATCATGAACCAAACAAAGAAACCCTTGGATCTGCGACCACCTATGATCTACCAGCTCACCTCGGGAAAATCCTGGCTCAAATATCCATCTTGGAGCTACTTAATAACTCACCGGCACATAGGGCCTAGATTGAGAAAGTCCTCGCTAAGATACACATCCCGAGCAACACACAATCAGATGTGTTGTGTGGAATGATCAACCAGTTGATGGCACCAACGTCAATCGTGTTCACAGACGATGACATCCCAGCCAACTTCAACCGCTTTCATGTCCAACCACTGTACATCACCGTTTTCATGCAAGGATATGAGATACGGAGGGTGCTCATTGATAATGGGGTGTTCTTAAACATATGCCCTATGAAAATGGTGAAGCAGATAGGCAAGAGCTCAGATGACTTCGAGCCGTGTCAACTCAGTATCATTGTGTACGATGGGACTAAGAGACAAGCTGAAGGCATACTGTTACACTCAAGATTGGCCCCATTGTCCATGTGATAAATTTTTTATGTCTTGGACATAAAACCCTCATTCAACATGCTGTTAGGAAGACCGTGGCTGCATGAAAATCTTGTGGTGGCATCTACACTCCATCAGTGCATCAAATTTCCGACTAAGAGTGGTGTTGCAAAGGTATGTACTGAAATCCCTTCTCTTTTGAATCCTAGTGTAGATAACGGGAAGCTAGCTGTAGGGGATCTTGCTCATTTCCTTCGAGCAAGCCAATTGTGCCACCTTACGCTTAGAGGCCAGTGACCCTGTTCCTCAAATTTTACTAACTTCCGTATCGATGGAAGACATTATCCAATGTCAACAGCGATATGGTTTTGGGTCCCTCAAGGCTTGATACATGTTCTTCTCCAAAGGCTTCCAACCAAGCCAAGGGCAAGGCATAACAGAGGCAATATCTAAATCACCCAAGCCAAAAATTGAAGATGGGGATCGAAGAGGTCTCAGGTATTCTCTCACCTTATTTAAAAGCCGAATAACGCCTTCAAGCTATCTGGGTTTTGTATTTGGAGGCATTCAAAGCCTCAACCCTCTCGATGCTCGTCCTTCAAAATGGCTGAAGGTGATCCTTGAATCCCCAACGAGAAATAATTCGTCTTCCACTCCTCGGCACACACAAGAACTAGGAATTGAAGACCTTCTTGCTCACTTGGATTTGAAAGTATCCACAATTGGTTCTGGTACAGCCAAGCGTGCTCATCCGCCTATTCAAACCCAATGAAGGAATTCGTCAATCAGTCCCTTATCTCAAGAAATGATGGAAGCATACCAGCGACACCTTCATGTTCTAGTGCAAAAAAACAGATAAGTGCATGGTGCCCATCTGACCACCCTGCACGGCTAGTCCTCAACATTTCTCTCGCGAGTCTCATAAGGGACACCTCTTGTGTTATTTAAAAACCATTGAAAATTCAAAACATGATAAGACTGATAAAAAGGAAAAAGAGTTTTAAAAAATGGTAAACACTCAAGATAGCCCATTAATGGCGCATAACACCCAAAATGATGAATTGGACAACATGAATGCTGATCAAGAGAACCAAGAGTCTGAAGAAATATCTCAACCCGAGTAACTCAATTCCCATGTTGAGCAGTTCAAGAAGAGATTTGATGGTGACCCAACGGCTACCATTGAAGAGAAAATCAATGTCAACCTAGGAACCGAGAAGAACCCAAGGTTAACCAAAATTGGAGTCTCATTATCTTCTGAGGAGCGGAAAACATGACTTCCTTTCTCAAGGAATATCGTGATGTCTTCGCCTGGTCATACGATGATATGTCAGGATTAGATTCCACATTGGTGCAACATCACCTAATATTCAATGAAGGGACAACACCTGTAAGGAAAAAACTCCGACGTCAAAAGACCCAACTTGAGCTCAAAATTAAGGAAGAAGTTGATAAACTGTTCAATGAAAAATTTATTACCCCTGTCGATTACCCTGAATGGTTGGCCAACATAGTGGTCGTACCCAAGAAAGACGGGAAGATTCGAGTGTGTGTCGACTACAGAGACCTCAACAAGGAATGTCCAAAAGACAATTTCTTGTTACCAAATATATACCTCAACATTGCAGGCACGAGATGTTGTCATTCATGGACGGCTTCTCAAGTTACAACCATATCCTCATGGCAGAAGAGGACCAAACCAAGACATCATTCATAACGCAATGGGGAACCTACTATTATCGTGTCATGCCTTTTGACCTCAAAAATGCAGGGCAACTTATCAATCCACGACTTGAATCACATCATCATAGAAGACTATGTCGATGACATCCTGGTCAAGTCAAAGGCTAGGTCCGATCACCTCACCAACCTGAGAACTATTTTCGAGAAACTTCGAAAACATCATCTCAAACTCAATCCACAAAAATTTTCTTTTGGAGTTGAATCCAACAAATTACTAGGCTTTATAGTAAGTCAAAGGGGTATTGAGGTGGAACCGTCTAAAATATGAGCCATCACCGAAATGCCCCCTCCCCAGATCATCAGAGAAATCTGTGGGCTTCATGGTTGCATACAAGCCATAAGGCATTTTATCTCACAATTGGCAGACAACTGCGCACCATTCAATAGACTCCTTAAGAAAGATGCCCCATTCATATGGGATAATGAATGCCAAGAGGCATTTGACCAAATTAAGGAGTACCTAACCAAACCTTCCGCCCTTAGCCCTCATAATCTAGACAAACCACTATTCCTATACATATATATGACAGACAAGACCATGGGGGCAATGTTAGAACAATACGACGACCATGGGAAAGAACAAACGATATACTACATTAGCAAAACCATGGTCGACTATGAGACAAGATACACGGACGTGGAGAAGCATTGCTTAACACTTGTGTGGTCTAAGCAAAAATTAAGATACTATGTCTTATCTCACACAGTCAAGCTCATCTAAAAAATAGACCTACTTAAGTACCTATTGGAGAGACTTAACAAACATTTGGCAAAATGGAGAATGCTATTGAGCGAGTTTGAGATCGAATATATCACTCAAAAATCAATCAAAGGACAAGCCATTGCTGACCACTTAGCTGAACAAGCATTGCGAGATAACACACTCGTTAACACGGATCTCCTTGAAGAGAACCTCTTCACAATTGAGGACTCAATTTGGGAGCTATACTTCGACGGTGCAAGGAATGAATATGGGTCACGTGTAGGTGTTATATTATGCTTACCTAAGAGGATTTTACTGCCAATAGCCATCGCACTTTCCCATGTACTAATAACATTGCTGAATATGGAGCCTTGATAGCTAGGCTCGAGAATGCCATGGGACTGAAGATCCAGCAAATACGAGTCATTGATGACTCCTTGCTTGTCATAAACCAAGTTCAAGGGATTTGGAAGGTTAAAGAAGAAAAGCTCAAACCCTATCAAGAAAAGGTGGAAAAGATGATCAAATATTTCAAACACATCACCTTCCAGCATGTAACTAGGGAAAATATTCGGTTCGTCGACACCTTTGCAGCCCTTGCTTCGATGTTGACATTCCTTTAGAAGTCACCACATTGCCATTTTACATAAGGCAAAAGTATGACCCTTGCCCACCAAGGATCAAAAAAGAAACAGAACAAGAAAATGAGCATGATTAGGAAGTGTCTTTCGTGGCCTATGATGTCCTAGTTAAGGTGAAACTATGGTTCTACGATGTTTTGTCCCTATTAAAAGATGAGTTATACCCTGATGGAATTACCAAAAAGGATAAGGAAGCCCTTCGAAATTTTTCTATGGGTTTCCTTATAAGAGGTGACCTCTTGTTCAAGAAATCCTTTGATGGTGTCATTTTGAGGTGCCTCGATCAACCAGAAATCGATTAAGTATTAACAAAATTACACAATGAAAGTGGTCATTCAGGGGGCAGTTGTTTTGGCTCAGAAAATTAGGCACCAAGGCTATTTTTGGACCACCATGGCTGAAGATTGTTGGAAATTCGTTAGGAGGTGTCCCAAATGTCAGCTTTATGGAGACCTCATCCATGCACCATCACTACCACTTAACTCAACACCGCCTGTATGGCCTTTTGCCATGTGGGGTCTTGATATCATTGGAATGATTTCACCAAAAGCCTCGAATGGCCACCGTTACATACTAATGACTACAGAATATTTCACAAAATGGGTAGTGGCCAATCATATGTCAAAATTGAAGGACAACATATTGCCCGTTTTCATAAAGAACAATATTGACTTCAGATTTGGTGTTCTTGAGTAAATCATTACTGACAATGGAACCAACTTCAAAAATGAAAAGGTCACTAATGTGTGCAAAAAATTTGAGATAACGCAGAAATTCCCGACACTCTACTACCCTCAAGGAAACGGACAAGCAGAGACTACAAACAAATGACTTCTAAGAATTATAGACAAAATATTAGAAGGTAGCAAAGATTGACACGAAAAGCTAAACGACACACTATGGGCCTACTGAACAACTAAGAAGGCTCATACTGGCATGAGCCCATGCTGGCATGAGCCCATACTCACTAGTGTATGGTATGGAGGTTGTGCTACCCATTAAAGTCAAGATACCGTCTCTCTGAGTGATCATTCATAAAGATTTACATGAGGAGCAAAAGATCGAGGCACGAGTCGCTGCCCTCGATACTCTAGCTGAAAGACGACTACGAGAAATGCAAAATATGGTAGTTTACCATCGTAGAATCGAGAGGGCATACTAAAGAAAAATTGTTGCCCGACAATTCAGAGAAGGAGATATGGTACTCAAAAAGATCTTCCACACTCCTGCAAATCTATGCCATTAGGCAAATTCAAACCTAATTGGGAGGGACCATTTGTGGTAACCCGAGTGCATGCAGGCAATTCCTATAAAATAAAAAATCAAGAGGGGTAATACAATGTATCTCAGAAAATACTACCGTAACAGGCTAAAAAAAAAAAAAAGACATGCTGAAAACCTGAAAAGACATCATGGGTAAAAAATAAAAAAGAATAAAATTTAAAAAATAATAAAAAAAAGAGGCGCTAATCCAAAACCTTAAGTACAAACATGTACTTGCAAGTTACAACAATACTGCATAAGCAGACTCTAAGGATGAAAACTCCTCCTAATCCCTACAAGTTCCCAACAGAACCAACCTCCGGAAGACATGGGAAGGCAACATGAACAGGAAACCGAGGAAACTTCAACGAACCCTGGGAAAAATGTCGAGACCTCTCTAATAAGGAAGCTCGACAAGAACCCAAAGAACTCTTCATGGTTCTGCAACACACAGGGTGGAAGTTTTAAAGGCCAAGGGAAACATCAAGACTCTTGAGCCCTCACAATCTCACAAGGAAATCCTTTTTATCATCTTTAAATAAAAAAGAAATAAAGAAAATGATCACCAAAGGGGCCACAGGTGGCAAATGTAAGGCCCGTCGCTCTTTGAAAATGCTTTTCAAATTTACTTTTAAATCATCCATTTTAAAAAATAAAACTCTTTTTAGAAAGGACTTCCTCCATCACTACAAGAGGCTAAACTGTTAGTCGATCTGGCCTCACTCTTGAAGACAACTTCCTATGCCTGTTATAAAGGCTTGAAACTAACCAGGCACTCTATGGTTGTATGAGTATAAATGCCAACTATCACACATCGGAGATGAGTGAACCTCATCGATGAAGACATTGGCTAGTTTGGGAGCATTTTCTCTCTTAGCTAAATCCCCTGAGACAAGCTCATCCCCATGTGTGTGTATGACAGTTCGATAACCAGAATTTTGAGACAAAAACCCTATAACTGGGGGATGAGTATTTCCAAAATTCAGTCTAAAAGTGTGTGCAGATAAATGTCCCCCTCAACTTCGATGAATCAATTGTACACGTAAGGATAAAAAAAAAAAATCCTCAAGATAGGGGCAATAAAAAAAACAAAGTGTTTTCCTCCAGACGACACAGGTAGTGTCGCCCCCTAAAAAAACAAAAAGAAAAAATGTTTTTTTCTATGGGCGACATAAGTGGTGTCGCCCATCAAAAAACAATTTGTGTTTTTTTCTATGGTTGACCCAAGTGGTGTTGCCCAACAAAAAAAACAAAAAACGTTTTTCTCTGAGCAACACAAGTGGTGTTGCCCACCCAAAAATAAAGTGTTTTTTTTCTATGGCCACCAGTGGTGGTGTTGCCCACCCAAAAAAAAAAAGTTTTTTTTTTTTTCTATGGGCAACACTAGTGGTGTCGCCCTTCAAAAAAATAAAAATGCTTTTTTTCTATGGGCGACACAAGTGGTGTCGCCCACAAAAAAAAAAAATGTGTTTTTTCTATAAGCGAAGTAGGTGGTGTCACCCACCAAAAAAAAACAGAATTTCCCAAATCTGTGTACCATTTGGGCGATGCTGGGAGCATCGCCCGGACGACACCACTAGTGGCGCCCACATTTTTCTGGCCAAAAATGCCCTGCTCAAACTTTGGAGCCTTTGGGGGATCAAGATGAATTTTCTAATGCAATTTTCTTTTCAGATGCTTTTTGGTGGCATGAACCTAAACTGCCAACCACTTTTAGAATAACAAAAAAAAAAAAAAAAGGGAAAGCAAAAGAAGCAAATGCTCCTCGGTGGCACGAGCCTAAACTGCCAACCAAAACCCAATTCAGAAAGCGTCAAACTCGTGCAACGTAAAAGAGCCAAGACAGGAAAATGTAAAACTCGTACGCCGAGATAGAAAGAAACATCAAACTCGTGTGATGTAAAACAGCAGAGACAGGAAAACGTCTAGCCCCATTTGACGTAAAAGGTCTGGTGTATTCAAAAAACTTCTAGCCCCTTATGATATAAAAGGTTGGGTGTACTCAAAAAACGTCTAGCCCGTGTGACGTAAAAGGTCGGCTGTATTCAAAAAATGTCTAGCCCTATATGACATAAAACGTCGGGTGTATTCAAAAAATGTCTAGCCCCGTATGACATAAAAGGTTGGGTGTATTCGTCTAGCTCCGTATGATGTAAAAGGTCCGGCGTGTTGTCCATCGCTGCATGACGTTAAACTGCTTAGAGGGCTCTATAGTTGCAGGAGCTAAAACTACTAAGTAAAAATTTGTTTTTCAAAATATCTTTCTCATTTCCAATATTTTCACTATATGTCTTGTGTTTTCAAAAACCTTAATTTCTTTGTTAAAATTGTAACCTGTCCAAGTTCTAGGTTCAATTTCAAATCTCCCTCTACTTTCAAAATTTCTAAAATGTCTTTTAAAATAACGGGGCTTGGACACCTATATACAATGATTACCGCATTGTCGCCTCATCTATCTCTTCAGAATTGACTTGGCCTAGCCTTTTCCTAAGCAGTAAAACCTATAGAAGACCTTAGGAACCCTAAGAAAATCATAGAAAATGCTAGGTTTAAGAGTTTGAAATTGTGAAAACCCCTGAAGTTAAGTGGCATGGCCAGAAAATCCAACTCGAGTTTCAATGACGTGAAAAGATTAGTTGGTGCGCCCTCTGACTATGTAATGTTAGGATGAAATGTAAAATGTCTGCATTATCTTTGTCGCTCACTTGCTCCTTGAAGGACAGCGAACGCCAAACTATCGACTTCTTTGCCACTCACCTGTCCCTCGAAGGACAGGGAGTGCCAAAGATGGGCAACTGTGGACATCCCATTTTAAAACTGGAAAATTATGTAGTTTTCTTGAACCCATAAGACCGCACTATCCTAGTAAACATCCAACCATAGTCCATTCTGTCTACCCTGTGATCCAAAATCTTGTAGATCCCTTGTTTTGATCCAGAATCTTGTAGAATACCCTATTTTACTAAAAAAATCAATAAAAATAGTAAAATAACTATTTTTGATCAAAAAATTCTCCCGAAGCTTCACAAGAGCCTGTAGTACACACCTGAACAAACAAATTTCAATTTTGGTCAGATTTGGTCTGAGCGATACTGGCAGTGCCGCCCAGCGCAGATTGGGTGACACCACTAGTGTCGTCCACCAGTGTCGCCCAGGCGATGCCACCAGTGTCGCCCGAGCGATGCCACCAGTGTCGCCCGAGCGATGCCACCAGTGTTGCTCTAGTGACACCGACACCACTGGTGTCGCCCAACCTAATTTGACTCTAGTGACACCGACACCACTGGTGTCGCCCAACCTAATTTGACCCAAAATTGTCAGTTTTTGATAGGACAACTCATTGATCAGTCCTGAACAGGAATCTGCCATTTTGGGCAGTCTTGGCGTGGTCGACACTGCTAGTGTTGCCCAGCCTAGATTGACCCAAAATGGACAATATTTGGCAGGCAGCATCTTGACAGCACCAGAATATGCCCTGCATCAGAAATTTCCATTTTTTAGTAGTCCCTCAGCTATTTTGGTTAAAATTTCCTGAATTTGACCACTTTTGGCCGGACCCCAACAATGACATATTCAGGCTAGTAATTTGCTGGTGATAGTAAGTTGCCCTTTTGAGTCGATTCCCGATCTATAAAAGGATGTTTTTTGTGCCTGTTGGAGGGGGAGGAGGTGAGAAAAGAGTTAGCTCAGAAAAACCCTAGCTTGGAGATCTTGACCAAACCCTAAAATTGAGAAGCCTAAACCTGAGAAACTCTAATTCTTCAGCTATCCTTAGGGCATAAATCCCGTTCAACTAGACTAAGGTCTGGTCAACACACCCATTCAACCAGGCTAAGGCCTGGTCAACATCTGGAGAATGAGAGACAAAGAGGACATTGGTTTTGATATGGGCGAGCCCTCGAAGGATCAGGAGTCTCGGGCCATCTAGCCTGATTTGGTATACTTCTTTACTCTTCCTAGTTTCCTTTTCTACTTTATTTCATTTTAATTACATTAGACTGACTTTATTGCTTCTTTATAGTGTTTCATAGTTCAGATCATGCTGGCACTGCCACTGATCTTAGAGTTGGTCCGCTCGTTTCTAGGAGGATCTGGCCTTAGATCAGAATTCGATTTCACCACATTCTCTATCACTTTTCTTAAAATCAGTTTGAGGTGTTAAAATCCAAGGGATCTTCGTCTGAAGATCTCTTCGATTTTCATCGTAAACAAATTTCTTTTATTTTGATATTTCTGTATAGTTCCCCTCCCAGAAACGAATGTATAGGTCTCAAGCCTAGCATCAAGGGTAGTCGATCTTGTGCATTTTACTTGATTGATGTAAATGGTAAAAACGGATTAAACCTCTAGAATTACTCTGTTCCCAGCAATATATATATATATATATATATATATATATATATATATATATATATATATATATAGCAATATATATATATATATATATATATATATATATATATATATATATATATATATATATATATATATATATATATATAACCTTATATTTCTTTTATATGGAAATATGGGGGTGAATTTGGCCCCGAATGTGATGTTCTCTGGTAAAGAATCTAATTGGAGTCTATGCTTGTTTTAAATATTTTATAACATCCCGCTCTTTTTAACCATCTGTATTTCAGAGCCTCCAGATGGCTGGATCGTCGGGATTTCAATTCCTTTCTTGATTTTGACCTATTTCTTATTGGTTCATGATTAGATCTTATCTTAAATTTCCTTTCTTAAGTGGGTTTTCTATTTTCTAGGGTTTTAGGATAGCATTTTAGGATGATGTCCTAGATTTTTAGGATTCATGGGAGATTCTATAGGGTGTTCTAGAAGGCTAGGACTATGGTTTAAGGGACTAAGGATTATAGGATAGGTGATTTAAGGTGTACTAGGATAGCATGGTCCCTAGGGATTTACTAGGCACTTCTAAGATGTTTTTAGGGATTTTAAAATTAAAAAAATTAGGGAAAATAATAGCCAATTTCAAAATAGGGTGTCTACAACTTTGTTTATATTAAAATGTTTTAAAAATTCCGAAGTCATCTTCTGAATCGGCCGAACGACTGGATTGCTACATTTTGCCATCTAAACTGAAGAAGGCTCTCAAGCGGATTTAACAAGACTAGCTGTAAGTAAAGCCTCACTTTAGAACTCAAACAAATTTGCAGTGCTGGCATTGGAAAAACTACAAATCGATTATCTTGGTCTTTACTATTATCAATTTTTTTTTAAAATATATATATATATATATTTTAAGGCCTAGAAATAGTCTATATTGTAACACATTATTTAGACCATCCATTTCGTACAAAACATAAGTTTTATCTTCATATTTCATATGTACCATTGTTTTATCTTCATATTTCATAGTTAGTATTTGAAATTAATTTTACAAACTGTCATTCAGATTCTAATCGCCCGTACTTTTCGTATACATAAAGGCAAAAGTTTATATAGAGCTGAGGCTCTAAACAATCAAATTTGAGCCTACCTCAAAACGTTCACTAGAAGAGGTTGTTTAGATGCCCAAATATCCTCAAATTGATCATCTCGATATCAAGATGCATGGACATGAGAAAAAATGAATTTTAAGTTTTGGAAATAGTGCATCTTGCAATGTATTTTTGGACTATTAATTTACAAGATTTTCAAGTTTTCATAGATCTGCCGATCTACACTATTTTTTAAGCTTTGAACTTGATAAATAAAGATAAAAATATATTTTAAGGCTATCACAAAAATTTCCAATATTGAAACCGTATTTCTCGGAACTATTTAAAGGTAGGCTCTGATTTGATTGTTTAGAGCCTAGGCTCTATACAAGCCCCACCCTTACATAAAACTTAGGCAAAACTGAAAATATGCTAGTTTCCCTCCAATGCGATAATAAAATGGTACACAAAAGATAAGGAATACTTGGTGGAAAGAAGCAACAAGAAGTAAGTTAGAAAAGGGACCTCCTACCCTAATTCATTTATTCAGGTGTCACACATCCAACAACTACACCTTTTTCTTGCACAGCGGATACTTTTTCCTCTCCTGTCAGCAAGTGCCAGTGGCTTCCTCAACGCAACATGAGAAAAACGTCGTTGGGTGACAAAAATAAGAAGTTCCTAGCAAGGAGCTTTCACTTTTGCGGTTCTTTAATATAGTTAAAGAATAGGTATATGAATATTATTTTATGCTTGTATCACGGTTAAGTCAATTATGATCAAGTCAATTATGATCTTAGAAGGGTGGCAACCGGTGGGTCGCGTTAGGTTCAGGTGCGGTTGGACTTGGAATTGGACCCAAAAAAATTATGGACCCAGAAACGGATCCAACTAGAACCAGAATCGATTGGAGTCGACTCAAAATAAAGTAAATAAATAAATTAATATATATATATATATATATATATAAAAGAAATAATCGTAGAGGATCCTCTCCTACCCATGCGTGTAAGACCCTAAAAGATCACCATTAAAGTTGGCATGGATATCTAAAAAAGTTATCACATGGGTATGAGACTTGACTTTTCTATAAATCTGTGTCAAATTTAATGGTGAGCCTTTGGCTACACACATGGGTGGGGGAGGGTCCTATAGAATCATTTTTTTCTTTCTTTTTTTCTCTCTCGCTCTCTCTCTCTATATATATATATAGAAGAATCTAATAAAAATATAGAAAAATAATTCACAAAATATAAATTGATCAAAATACCCATGAAACTTTTTAAGGGTATTTTGATTAATTTATATTTTGTAAATTTTTTATTTTTTTATTTTTTTATATTTTTATTAGGTGCGTTTTGATGAGAAGAATGAACGCTTAAAATTTCAAGTGATTTTGATTTGTAGAAAAAACTGAAAATTAAAATACAAAATAAGGTTGTAACCTTCAGATCGACAAAGATTGAATATGGGGCATTGGCTGACACTGTACATGTGAACCCGTGAGCTGATAGAATCCATTCATATATATATATATATATATATATATATATATATATTTATGTGGGCAGTGATTTTATGCAATGGTTGTATAGTAATATAATGCAACAACTTTAAAAAATTATGTTAGGGTCATTTGTTTGATTTTAAAATATACACTTTTTTCACTCTAATGAGCAAAAAATTTGAAAACGCAACCTAGAAAGTATTTTTAAGCCCAATTAACATAGGCTGTCAATTTTTATGAGATGCTTAGATTTAGGGATTAGAATGATCATTTTTCTTTCTAATTTTTTTAGATAATTTTATTATCATTAGATTAACAATATTAAAAAAGAAGAAAAATGATTTTCAATTCATAAAGGCCTAGATCTTGAAATTCATCAAATTGACAGTCTAGATTCATTTTTGGAGGGGACTCATTTTTGGTGCAAATTTGTTTTTTTTTTTAGATTGATCATTGAGATGAAGAGAGTGTGTACTCAAAATTTCGGGTCATATAAATACCCCAAACGTGGTTTTCTAGCGATTTGATTGTGTAATACTATGGTACAACAATTGCATTACATCACTACCATATATATATATATATATATATATATATATATATATATATATATATATATATATATATATATATATATATATATATATATATATATATATATATAGGGCAATGATGTCATGCAACCGTTGTATAGTAATATGATGCAACAACCCTAAAAAACCATCTTATGGCCATTCGTTTGATCCAAATTTTGAAATATACACTCTTTTCATTCTAATGAACAATTACAAACAAAAGAAAAAATTGAAAACACAACCTAGAAAGTATTTTTTAGTCCAATTAACATAGGCTGTTCATTTTGGTGAGACGTTTAGATCTAGGCCTTAGAAGAATTTTTTCATTTCCAATTTTTTTGGATAGCTTTGTTATCATTAAATGAACAATGTTAAAAAAAAAAAAAAATGATTTTGAGTTTATAAAGGCTAAGATCTTGAAATTCACAAAATGAATGGTGTAGATTCGTTTTTAGAGGGGACTCATTTTGACTATATCTAGGGTTCAAATTAAACTTTTTTTTTTGGGGGGGGGGGGGGGGATTGATTATTGATACGAAGAAAGTGTGTGTGCAAAATTTGTGGTCATACAAATACCACAAACATAGTTTTCTAGAAGTGTCGTTGCATTATACTATGATACAACGGTTGTATTGGATGATACACTTCTAGAAAACCATGTTTGTGGTATTTGTATCACCCCAAATTTTACACACACACTCTCTTCATCTCAATAATCAATCTCCAAACCAAAAAAAGTTCAATTTGAACCCTCAATATGGTCAAAATGAGTCATCTCCAAAAACGAATCCAGACCATTCATTTTGTGAATTTCAAGATCTTAGCCTTTATGAACTCAAACTCATTTTTTTCTTTTTTAACATTGTTCATCTAATGATAATAAAGCCATTCAAAAAAATGGAAATGAAAAAATCCTTCTAAAGCCTAGATCTAAGCATCTCACCAAAATGAATGGCCTATGTTAATTGGGCTAAAAAAATACTTTCTAGGTTGTGTTTTCAAAATTTTTTTTTTCTGTGATTGTTCATTAGAATGAAAAGAGTGTATATTTTAAAATTTGGATATATGTTGGGGTATAATGCAACGACAATTTCTAAAGCGGGTTTTTAAAATTTCATTTTCTGTGATTTTTCTCTCTAAAACGTTGTTGCGTCATATTACTATACAGCGGTTGCATGATATTATTGCTCTCTCTCTCTCTCGATATATATATATATATATATATATATATATATATATATATATATATATATATATATATATATATATATATATATATATATATATATATATATATATATATATATATATATATATAATTTCATGCAACGATTGTATAGTAGTATAAAGCAACCATCTTAAAAAACTATGTTAGAGACATTTGTTTGGCACATATTTTTAAATGTACACTCTTTTCATTCTAAATAACAATCACAAAAAATAAAATTTTGAAAAACTGCTTTAGAAAGTTTTTATTCTAGTCCAATTAATATAAGCCGCCCATTTTATTGAGATGGTTAGATATAGGCCTCAGAAGCATTTTTTTATTCCCAAAGTTTTTATATAGCATTATCATTATTAGATTAATAATACTAAAATAGAAAAAAGTGATTTTTAATTTGTTAAATCCTAGATCTTGAAATTCACCAAATGGATGGTCAAGATTCATTGTTGGATGGGTATTAATTTTGACCATATCTAGGGTGCAAATTGAAATTTATTTTCCGTAGATTGATTATGAGGATGAAGAGAATGTCTGTATAAAATTTGGGGTCATATAAATGCCAAAAATATGGTTTCCTAGAGGTGTGATTGCATTATACTGCTATACAACGGTTGCATTAGATCATTTCCCATATATATATATATATATCAAAAACACAAAATCATCTCAGGGGGATACCACCCATGCCCAAAATCAAACAAATCACCGTTGTGGAGGAGGCAAAACTCATGGCAAAGCCTTACCTTTAATCTAGCTGTAGAGATTGAAAGGGGGCACGCCCTGCTGGGTTGTATGCATGGCTGC
Source organism: Amborella trichopoda (assembly GCF_054954075.1). Taxonomy (NCBI): domain Eukaryota; kingdom Viridiplantae; phylum Streptophyta; class Magnoliopsida; order Amborellales; family Amborellaceae; genus Amborella; species Amborella trichopoda. The sequence goes on from NC_142340.1 coordinate 20,869,035, forward strand.
TCGCCCTGTTGGTTGTAGAGAGAGAGACTGTTGGTTGTAGTAAGAGAGACAAAAAGGGGCATGCCATGTTGGTTATATGTGTGGCTACTCCCACTACTGGTTGTAGAGAGAGGGGGGCATGCCCTCTTGGTTGTAGAGAGAGCGAGTGTGAGCTGAGAGGGAGTGGGCAATGATTGTACAGAGAGAGAGAGGGGTGAGATGGAAGAGAGAGAGGTTGAGGTATATTGGTTGTAGAGAGAGAAGGTGAGCTGAGAGAAAGGGTGAAATAGGAAAGAGTGTGAGGGTGAGATATCAGGGGAAGCAGCTACTGGTTGTAGAGAGAAGAGAGAGTGAGCGATGGTAGTAGAGAGAGAGACGTTGGGTTGGGAGAGAGCGAGAAGGTGATGGTTGTAAATGGGATAGAGAACGAGAGTGAGAGAGAGAGAGGGCCTTGCTTTGCACAAGGCATTAGGTCCCTTGACAAGTAGCTGAGAAGCTATTAATTGGGCTTTTCAAAATTTGAAAAGCGGGGACCAGCCATGCATCATCCTCGCCATTGAAATAGGACAAGATGATCCATGCCCTTGGGCGCATTAGTGGTGTATACACGAACAGGCTTACGAGATCATTTTCCAAATATATATATATATATATATATATATATAGAAAAACACTACGTAACTGTTAGAATTTGTGGGAACATAAAATATTTACATAGTTCAGGTCGAACCCTTACGTCCCCTTACGTCCACGGATCTAAAGCCCCAACCGGCTATATTTTCATTATATTGGATTAATGTTTACATCAATAAGTTCCTCTTTATATAGAGGACAATCACATGTTAGAGGGGATAATTATAGTATGATAACTTGATGACCAAGTAACTTGGTCTCTGTCTTCTAGATACCTAACCTTTTCAAGAGACATATACATCCATGATGTATATCAATATGAACCCAATATAACTATATCTCAACATTCCTCTTCAAACTCAAGATTCTTTGACACAAAGCAGCTCGAGTTTGAACAATACTAAGTTACCAAAAAAAAAAAAAATCACATGTTACCATGGTCTTTCAAGAAACAACATTTTTTGGGCTCTCTAGACTTTCTTTCTCTAGGGTCTTCCAAGAAGCAATCTTTCTTGGGCTTTCTACTTTCTTCTCTGAAGCTCTCTCTCTTCAGAAGCTTCTCTAAAGGTCTCTCTCTTCAGAGCCTTCTCTGAAGATCTCTCTCTTCAAAGGCTTCTTTTCTTTCTAGAGGCTTTCTCTCTCTAAAAGAAAATGATTTTTCTTTCTCTCTCTTCGGAACATCCGAGGTCGAGTAACGAAAAACTCGACGATCATCACACAGGATGGAGCAACGGAAAACTTCAGCATCAAACAAGATTAAGGAACAAAAAAATTGATCATCAACCAGGATCGAGAAATTCAATCAATTTCATCTCCTCATCTGGAGACGGAACACTTGATCATCAACCAGGATCAAAAAATTTGATAATCTTCTTCTCCTCATCTAGAGATGGAACTCTTGATCATCAACCATAACTTCGGAACTCTTGATCATCAAATTGAAACTAAATTGGAATTGGAGTCTTGATACCAAAGACTCCTGAAAAATCTGCTAATAATGAATGACTGAAAAATGCACGAATACCGGAACATGGTGAGGGGCTAGGAGGAGTAAATAATGCACGAAACAACTGAAAAATGCACGAATACCAGAACTGTTCTTGTCCACATAGCGGGTACATTAGATATGTTGACTACATTTCTATTCAACAATGGTTTGAGATGCAGAGGGCTCATCATCTAGTTCTCCTCCACTGCCAGGAAGTCCGATGATGGTTGTTCCCTTGCAAGAATTCGTAGCATCGAGCAGAAGCGTGGTGGGCCCATAACCTACAGGTCCAAGGATCGTAACGTCGCTCTGATACCATGTTAGAATTTGTGGGAACATAGAATATTTACGTGGTTTAGGCCTAACCCCTAGGACCCCTTACATCCACGGATCTAAAGCCCCAACCCCTAGGACCCCTTACGTCCACGGATCTAAAGCCCCAATCGGCTATATTTTCGCCCCAATTGACTATATTTTCATTATATTGAATTAATGTTTACATCAATAAGTTCCTCTTTATATAAAGGACAATCACACGATTAGAAGAGATAATTATGGTATGATAACTTGATGACTAAATAACTTGGTCCTATCTGCTAGATACCTAACTTTATCCATAGACATATACATCCATAATGATGTATATCAATATGAATCCAAGATAACTATATCCCAACAACACTTCCCTTATCGCGAGCCAGGTAATGATCGAGGCAAGACCGAACAGAAACTCTGATGCTTTGACAAAGGGGGGTTCGATCTCTTTTAGAACAATGGTTTGAGATGCAGAGGGCTCATGACCTGGTTCTCCTCCACTGCTAGGAAGGCCGATGATGGTTGTTCCCTTGCAAGAATTCGTAGCATCGAGCTCAAAGGCTTCCGTACCCTTATTTGTGTGAATTAATAATGTTTATGCTCTTTTAAGAAAGAGAACTTTGAAAAAAAAAAAAAACAACTTCCGGCTTCAAAGCTGAGTGCAAAAAAAAAAAAAAAAGTAAATAAAAAAATAAAGAAGTGGAAAAGGAAAAAAAAAAAAATGAAAAAGTGGAAACGAAAAAAAAAAAAGAGTGGTATTTTTTTTTTAAGATATGGGTTTTTGTCTAGAAGCTCAATTTTATTGGTATTTTTTTTTATATGATTGTACTCAAAAGAAAAAAAAAAATGCCTATAGGCGAAAATAAATTATTTATATTTTATGTATTATTTAAATAAAAAAGTTCATATTGAGCCATAACTTCTAAACAATCTTTAAAAACCCACCTCAAATCTTTAAAACATTTCTTCAAATAGTGTCGAGAAAATATGAGATTGTATACTATAAGACCATATATTTTTAGTATGAGGAGGTCAAAATTGGTATTAGCTATTAAATATCAAATTGGATAGTTTGACGTCTGTCACAAAGTTCAAAAAATATTTTTTGAACTCTAAGTCTAATTAATGATACACTTACAACTATCCGATTTAAAATTTAATGGACAAAAGTGATTGTGATCTCTTTATATTAAAAGTAAATAATCTCTTTACATATTTTTTTTTGAAATATTATAACTAAAACATATAGTTATATTTATTTATATATTAAATATTATTTAAATAATAATACTATTCGGATCGGATCCACATGGACCAAGACCTATGAGGATCCATACCCCACTCGTCGGTTCGCAATCAGGGTCAATCATGGGTCCATTGCCACTCCCACGGGTGACAGAGATGTCTATGGACCAAGCTCAAAATTCAAACAATGATCCTTTTTTTTTTTTTTTGTACTTTTGAGGCACCCTCTTACATCCAACAAATGGAGTGATGTGACCTCTTATACTAAAAATGAAAAATGGAGTGATGTGACCTCTGATACTAAAAATGAAATGATCTTACAGTGCGCAATGGCAACAAAATTATAAGCCCTCTAAATTGATCCATCCCTCCAACCAAAAACCAGCTAAGAAGAAAAGGATGTGATTAGATGTATCAAGAAAAACCAGCTAAGAAGAAAAGGATGTGATTAGATGTATCAAGAAAAACCAGCTAAGAAGAAAAGGATGTGATTAGATGTATCAAGAAAAGGATGTGAGTTTATGTAACATGCAAGTTTAAGAACTCGTGTAGCCCTCTAAATTGATCCATCCCTCCAACCAAAAACCAGCTAAGAAGAAAAGGATGTGATTAGATGTATCAAGAAAAGGATGTGATTAGATGTATCAAGAAAAGGATGTGATTTTATGTAACAAGCAAGTTTAAGAACTCGTGTAGCCCTCTAAATTGATCCATCCCTCCAACCAAAAACCAGCTAAGAAGAAAAGGATGTGATTAGATGTATCAAGAAAAGGATGTGATTTTATGTAACATGCAAGTTTAAGAACTCGTGTAGCATCTTTAGTGAAGGAAAAAGTTTATATAATGTTACAACTATTAAATGTAGAATTACTAGTACACATCAAAAATGGATATAAAAAAGTTGTTTTTAATACTAAAAAACCTTCGAAATGTATGAATATTAAAAAAAAAAAAAAAAAAAAAAAAAGGATTTTGAGTTTAAAAAATAATGTATCTTGCAACACAATATCTAGACCGTTCATTTTCAATATTTTCGAATATTTATAGATCTACTTGATTTTAACCATTTTTAGAGTTTTAAATTGTATAATTAGAGATAAAAATAAATTTTAAAACAATCTTTTAAATTTTTTGCACCAAAATTACATGATAAAATTTCAAGATGCACCTCAATTGGATTGTTTAAGGTTGGAACCTTTTAGAAACCACACCCTTCAGTGAAAAGAATATTGTGCTAAATATTAGGAGATTTTAATAATCTAACCCATCCTACGCTCCTAAGTTATCAAAAACTTGGGGAAAAGTAGATAGAGATCGGAGCCCAAAAGAACATGGGAGGTAGGTTCTTGAGGGCGTGGAATCTAGATAAGAAGCACAACTGTATGACACAATGCTATGAGTATGACCTTCACACCGTCATCACTACCCAATATGATAACAAAAGATTGGCAGGCTGCATGGATGGTTGAGAATCTCCCACTTGTTCCTTTTATTTAACTAAAAAGGTTAAAATAGACAGTGAGTATACTGTCTATTTACTCCAGCGGGTAAAACCCCCACCGAGTATTAGTTTTAGGAACTCAAATTTAGAGATATAATCTCTTTAACACATAGATTAATTCAATAAAAAAATAAAAATCCTAAGCCCTCTAAACACTTGAAAAAAAAAATGTCTCAAGAATGAATAGAATTTGACAAATTTTTAAAGGGTGAGATCTAAGTGTAAAAAAACTCAAAATTCAATTTTTTTATTTTAAAAATAATCATGTAGTGTTTACAAGGTGGTTATTAAAATTTCATTAACAAAATCCTCCCGACCAAATCATCTGACAGAGTAGAAATAAATTATGGTCCCCCAGGGGCATTGTATACAAGGCCATTAATAAATCACCTTTCAAAATATGAAAATAAGCCAAAAGGGGAGAGACCCTAAGTTGGCCTTGCCGCATTGCTACTAATGGAAGAAACGTCTCCGAGTGCATAATCTCCAACCCTAGAGAGCATTTCCTGAAGTACAACCCAACCTTCAGGGATTTTTCTTGGTGATCTCCCTTCTTTCTAAGAAAAAGTGGGTTGTACTCCTAAATTCCAAATCTCAAAGCGTGCTATAAATTTGACTCATTCTCCCTCTTTCTCCTCTCATCTCTTCTGCTTCAACAAAACACTCTCTCTCTCATACCAAGGCTCTCTCTCTCCATCTCTCTTTATCATGGCTCGCTTTGTACCCATCTTGGCTATGTCTTTCCTTGCTCTGTTGCTCATTGCTGAGTGTGGGCTAGCACTACAACCGCAAGAGGTATGCACCCTCAATTATCGAAACCGAATTCTTCTCTCTACCTTCTAAACCTTAAGTTTTCTTCCAAATATTATGAATCTATTAAATTACAAAAGTTGATTATATTAACAAGGGAAGTATATAAAGAGAGAATTTACTTTTAGTTCAAAGAGATAACAATTATTGATGTCTGTCTGATTTTAAATTGGGTGGTTGTGAGTGTGTCATTGAGTGGACTTAAAGATCTAAAATATATTTCTCGAACTTGGTGATACACTCCAAATTATCGGATTTGATATCTAATGGCTATGAGTAATTAGAACATCCTTGTAACAAAGATAAATAGTCTCAAATAAAATCCCATATTAATAATGTTTGGGAAATAATCTAATTTTCTTAGCACCATGATGTAATCCCCATCTTATAACACGCAAAAGATAATCTAGTTCTTCTTGCATCATTTCATTCCATCCTTGTAGTGTAGAAATTAGCATAGGTTCTAAATGAAGCTGATGGTCCTGTGTTTTTATATGTTATGTAGGTGACTGAAGGCTCCCTCCCCACAGGCACCATGGGTAATAATACCACTATTTCTTGATAAACTACTGTTTCTTAATTTATTTCAATGTTTCTAAGAAGTTTTGTGTCTCTTCTTTTTTTAGATTGTGAAAAAGCATGCTCAGGCAGGTGCAGATTATCTTCGAGGCCGCACCTTTGCAAGAGGGCTTGCGGCACGTGCTGTGCGAGGTGTAATTGTGTGCCCCCAGGGACTTCTGGCAACCAAAAAGTGTGCCCATGTTATTATAACATGAAGACTCATGGGAATAAACGCAAGTGTCCTTAAATTTATTATCACTGTGCTCCCTATCTCTTCAATCTCTCCCTTCTTTCTTCTTGGGCAAGCTCAATGCTTTTGAGATGATTTAGGTTTCCATGTCAATCTCTCTCTTCGTTCCTACACAGGCTCAGCTTATGCTTTAGAGTTGCGCTCTATTTTTTTATTTGTTTATGTGTAGATATAGGAGCTACTCCAACTCTATTCTATAGATTTGGTTGCACTTTCATGTGTCTATGTACATATATGAGTGAATAAATGGCATGGATTTAAAAAATAACCCATGGAAAACCATCAAGATTTTTTTTTTGGTGCGCACGCACATATGATATATGTGCATATACACGTTTTGCATTATTTTTAGAGCTTTAAATTTTATAATGAGCAGTGGAAGTGGAACTAGATCTTCGGACAAACAAAGGGGCTTCTGGTATCGAAATTGATTCTTTGATGGGGTTTGGAGGTGAGCCTTAATATAATTGCTTTATGTAAATGCCTTACATAATCCGCACGCTGTGTATAAAAAGGAATATATATCACGAGACCATTTATGTTTTGTGGTGATAGATATTAAGATGTTTTTGGGATTGTGCTGGTTATATTTTATTTTTAAAAATATTTATTACTCCTCCCACTCTTCTCTCACGACTCTCACTATCTCTTTGTCTCTCTTGCTCTCCTCTCTCTCTCTCTTCTTACCTTTTGGTCAGGGAAAATCACCCAATGTGGTGTATGGAACTGTTTTTGTGAGTGTGTACTGAACTAGACTATAGTCTTGCCATTACCAAATGGGCTCAATGATAGTGGTATCCATAAAATTGAGCCCATTGAAAATTTAGAAGTTGGGTCATCAAATTCCTCTTCATCTCCTCAATTTCTCTCACTATTTTCACTGCTACAAACCAAATTCCTCTTCATCCCCTCTTTTCTTTCTCGCACTCCTTTCCACTATTTTCACTTTTACAAAATAGCCCAATTCTCAATCTTGCCTTCTTGCCTTCTTGCCTTGAAATGCCTATGGATACTTGCTCTCACTCATTGAAGCCCTAATTTTTGGAAAGTTTTTTTTGCTTCTTGGGCCCATGGAAATCAGAATTACGACAAAGTTCAAGCACCAAAAACTAGTATGAAACTAGTTTTGGATATTTCAAAGAGAAGTAGGTTTTGATAGATGGAAATGTTGCGAATGATGTTTCATGAGCATTGTTGGATGTCGTGTCCCAAATAGAGGAGGGTCCCAATGTCATTTTGGTAATAGATAGAGGACACTGGCATCATTTTTAAGTTGGGACCCACTATTATTCCCTTAAAAAAAGGCCACAAGTGAAAAGTGTTAAAATAAACCTAATCAAAAAATATATATATATATATATATATATATATATATATATATATATATATATATATATATATATATATATATAGGGTGCGGTTTTTATAAGGTTGTAACTTTAAACAATCCGATTAAGGCGCACCTTAAAATTTTATCATAACATGTAATTTTGTTGTGAAAAAATCTTAGTATTATTTTAAAATCTATTTTCATACCTAATTAAAAAATTTTAAATTTAAAATATAGTTAAAATCAAGTAGATCTATAAATATATGAAAATCTTGAAAATGGATGGTCTAGATTTTGTGTTGCAAGATGCACTATTTTCGAGATTCAAAAACTTTTTTTTTTCATATTCATTGATCTCGATGTCGAGATGATTGATTAGAGGGCTTTTTCAATATTAAAACAACATTTTCGATAGATTTTTTAGGTGCATCTGTGATGTTACATTTTAAGGTTGCAACCTTATATAAAATTTTTCCATACATATATATGTATAAATATTTGTCGGTAATTCTTGAAAGGAATGAACCCAAGAGATAGGACCTCTAGAGAGAGAAACCCTAAGAGGAATCAAACCGTTGTTGGAGACATGTGGCCTTTTTGTTGCCTTTCCAGCATTTTACATGAGCCCCTTGTATATAATGGATTGTTTGGCTCCAGCCGGGGCATGTTTGAAGTGGAATTACTGATGTGGCTTAGGCTCATTTGACATGGCAAGTTAAACATAGGAAAAATTGCCGATACCTCCCAACTTTAGACTTTCTTGACAACCTCCCTCTAATTGATTTTTTTTTCTCATAATTTTTACCCCAAAACATAGTTTTTTAGCAATATCCCCTAACCAAAAAGTCATCATTTTTTGATAAAAATGCCCTTGTCGGTACAAGCTGACGTTACACCCTGTGGGGTGCCCAATGACCAACAGCTCACTGTTGGATCGTGATAAATAACTGCCGGACTAGTAACATGCAAGAAGACCAATCCGTCACACAACCCATGCGAGTAGGTTAACTTTTGGATCCCACTAAAAAACTGTCGGTTGGGCGAAGATTGTCTAGAATGTCCAAGGTTGGGGGGTATCTGCACTTTTTCCTTAAACTTACCTATAGTGCCTGATTGGGTTGTGGCTGTATATACAGGTTAGCTTGTAGGAGAAGCCCGCACATCTAGAAATGCGGCGGTTATTAAAAAATCTATTTTTGAGATGAATTTTTAAACTTAATTTTTAAGGACATGTAATCTCTAACATGGAGATCATGAATATGAAAAAGTAAATAAATTTTGAAAGCTAGTAATAATATTTCTATTAAGAAAATATTTGGATTGTTATTTTTCATTGTTTTTGCATGGACCACCTACTTGCATCCATCTTTAAGATGGACGCTTTACACTTCTTGACCGCATATGTAGAAATGCAGTTCAACTTGCATGAAACAATTTTTGTTTCTATAAAATGACTCAGGTTGTTTTTGAGCTTTTCCAAAAATGAAACCCTAACCTCTAAATCCTAGCTTAACTTCAGATTTGATATACTAAATCCTAAACTTAGGCCACTAAAACCTTAGATCTAACAAACCATTTCAAGCAAATTTGGAGAACAAAACAACCTTGTCATTCAAATAAAAAAGTCCTAGAGGTAAATTCAGAGGCATGCCTCTTTCTCCTTTGAGAAAAATCAAACACGGATATGCACTATTTATGATCAAGGAGGAAGAGTCAATCTTCGCCTATCTAATTCTTGCCCCACTTTGGGTGTAGGGCTTGAGGAGCTTTCAGGTTTGTTTCTTCTTTTATTTTATGTTCTTTATTATTTCTCTTTTTTATCTTTGTATTATTGTCATTTATTTCTTTGGAAAATCCCTTTTAAATCTGTAGTTCCTATTTTCTTTTGATTTTTGGTGTTCATTTTGGATTTTGCACAAATCTAAGCCGATTCAGCCAATATTTTGTGAAGAGAGACCTTTTGAGGCTAATCTGCTTGTAAATTGGGATTTGATGGAACCCACCTCTTTTGATTTTAAAAATTCCAGTTTAGATCCGATTCTGATACAAATCAGACTTTGAGCTGTCTGTTCAGTCTCGAAATCATTATGTGCAAACAAACAATAGAATAATTTGGGTATAATTGTTTTGCATCCAACTTTTCTTAAAAGTAATTATTGTGTCTGGTGTTATGCTTCTTTCATTGTATGCTTCCTAAAATTACCGTACGGTTTTTGTCCCATGATAGCAGAGGCACCATGCCATACTGTGTATAATAAAAATTTAGACAAATAGTTTGTACAAGGAAGATGTTAAATGGACCAAGTACTGGCGTAGTACTATCGTGCAATAATTTACTGTATCCTCAAATAGAAAATATGCTCATACCATATGAAAATATGTTATTCAAATATTTATATAGAAAATAGGGTTGTCCAAGTACTGGCGTAATACTATCGTGCAATAATTTACTGTATCCTCAAATAGAAAATATGCTCATACCATATGAAAATATGTTATGCAAATATTTATATAGAAAATAGGAAAATTATTGCTAATTTACCTATATTTTATTATAATCAGAAAAAAAAAAAAACTCTCAATTTTTTGAAACCTCACTTGCACCCTTTCTTACAATTTTTGTGTTTTTTTTAGACAAAAATAACCTTCATAGTAGTCTTTTTACTGTAAAGAACCTTACGATAATTTAAATACCGTAATAAGTTGAAGGAGTATTACGGTAATTAAAATACCGTAATACTTTAATAGGTATCATTTTATACGGTATTTAAAATACCGTAGTAACTTCAATTAGCATCACAGTACTTTAAGTACCATAAAACTATGGCTATGACCGTCAAGCCAATTACGGTACTTTAAGTACCTTAAAAACTAAAACCAATTTTACGGCATTTTAAGTACCATAAAAACTAATGCATGTTATACGGCACTTAAAATGCCGTAAAACCCATTCTCTTTATTATATTTATCTCTTTCATCTCTATTTTTTTTTATGTTTATCTCTTATTTCTTTCTCTCATTCTTTTTAATATTCTCTTCTTTCTCTCTCTAGATCTTTTCTCTCCCTAATTGGGATATTTGGAAGTGTCCAAATTGGCTCGTAGAGTAAGATTGTAGAGAAAGAAAGAAGAGATAAAAAAGAATGAGAGAGAGAGAAAAAAAGATAAATATGAAAAAGAATTAGAGAAATAAAGAATAGATAAACATAAAAAGAATTAGAGATGAAATAGATAAATATAAACCGAGAAAAATAATAGATCAACATAAAAAAAATTTGAGATGAAATAGATAAATATAAAATGAGGTTGCTGTATAACATGGGTTAGCGTTTACGGTACTTAAAACGTGGGCCAGTGTATGTTTACGGTATTTAAAGTACCGTATAAAACGCATTCACTATTATGGTATTTAAAATACCGTATAAAATTTTCTAAGTATTACGGTACTTAAAGTACCGTATAACATGCACTAACAATTAAGGTAATACGACTACCGTGAAGGTCATTTTGGTAAAAAAAATAAAAAAATAAAAAAAAAGGTGTAGACGAGATAAATAAAAGTTTGAGGCTTTTTCCAATTAAACTTATATCTACGATAATTTTATGTTCATATCCAATTTTTTAGCTCCAACTGTTGCCCTTTAGCAATTCCATTAGGGGTACAGTTTGTGTAGGGCCTAGGCTCTAAACAATCAAATTAGAACCTACCTTCAAATAATGTCGACAAATTTGGTTTTAAAATTGGAAATCTTTGTGCTAGACTTAAAATATATTTTCATACTTATTTATAAATTTTAAAGCTTTAAAAATAGTGTTGATCGACAGATCTATGAAAACTTGAAAATTTTTAAAATTGATGATCCAAAAATGCATTACAAAATACACTATTTTCAAAACTTGAAATCCCTTTTTTCTCATGTGCATACATCTTGATGTCGAGATGATCAATTTGAAGATATTTAAACATCAAAACAACATCCTCTAGTGAAATTTTTGTGGTAGGCTCAAATTTGATTGTTTAGAGCCTCGGTTCTATATAAACTTTTCCCTTCCGTTAAAGTTACAATTTTCATTTTCAATTTCATGAAACCATCTTTTTCTTGTCACTCACGGCCTCTATCTCCATGCCCTTCTCACTACAACTTTTACCACAATAATACTAGACCCAATAGTACTAGTCTTGTAGGTACGTTTGGCTCAGGGGATTCCTACGTAGTCTCAATTCTAACTGAGCGGGCCTAGGCTTGGTCACCTCCCCAGACCTAAAACCCAAGTTTTATCCAATCCAAATGCTAGACTGGCGAGCAAACTTTTTGGTTGGTGTATTTTGTTCATACTCTACTGGATTCAGAGAGGCTCTTCAATGATGTTGACATCAAACCGCCTCTTATGTATTGTGAGGTTGTCTAAATAAGTGGTGGTTTGATGTTTGCAACATTAAATTGACTCTACTATTTTAAAATAGAAAAAGTCTACATAGTCCTGAAGCTTTAAATAATGAAATTACAGCCTGCCTCAAAAATTTTATTAAAAGAGGTTGTTTTGATGCTCAAATATCCTCAAATTGATCATCTCAATGTTAAGATGCATGGACATGAGAAAAAAATAGATTTTAAGTTTTGGAAACAGTACTTCTTGCAACGCATTTTTGGTCTGTCAATTTTCAAGATGTCAAGTTTTTGTAGATTTTCTCAATCTATACTATTTTTGAAGCTTTAAATTTTATAATTGAAGAGAAAAATATATTTCATAGCTATCATAATGATTTTCAGTATTAAAACTACATTTCTCTATACTATTTGAAGGTATGCTTTACTATGATTAGTTAGAGGCTTGGCTCTATACAAACCTCACCCTTATTTAAAATGCGTCAATGATATTTTTTGGTGAATTTCTAATTTTTATTTTTTTTATCTTTATACATACAGTGAACGTAAATTAGTGAACGTAAATCAGCTATTTTGTTTTAAAGTCCAAGTGGACGTTTCAAAGGAACACCTGTATAACCTCCATATAACATCGAAATAAGCAAAACCCTCAAATGCAATTTTTTATTTTAAAAACAGTCTAAGCTAAACTTTGAATGCATATGTGTGACTTTCACTTCCTCTTTCTAGCTAATGCATTTTAAAGAGAAATGGAAAGCCTTAAGTTAGATGTCTAACGAAGACCATTTACTTTTGGTTCAAAAAGTTCACAATTTCTTATAGCCATAAGATATAAAATCTAATAGCCTGAGGTATGTTACAACATTCTTTTTTTTTTTTTTTTATGTGGAGTCTAGTCAGTAGAATACTTCAACCCACAGATTTCACATCCAACAACCATGATTAATTGTAATCTCTTTCTACAAAATGTAAGTAGTCTTATTGTAAACTTTTACTTGTAAATATGTAAGGTTTTTAACTTTAAAATGGAAATTCTTGTTTATGATAGTATTTGAAGTAGATTATATTCATCGGATGTGTCTATTTGGCTAGTTTCCAATATATTTTAACTTGAAAAACGAATTTTAATTAAGATATTCCTAGTAAAGAAAGCATTTCCTATGAATAAAATTTAGAAAGAAAAAAAAAAGAATAGGGTATATTGGAAACTAGATCTGGGTGCTTTCCATTTTGAGAAGAAGTCATTTCCATATATTTTACCATGAAGTTAGGAGAGGGAAGAGTATAACTAGCCATAAAATAATGGGTAGGTTCTTATGCGACGAAGCCTGCATATGTAGAAATGTAGGCCTATTAATAAATCTATTTTTGAGATGGTATTCGGGACTTAATTTTTAAGGATATGTAATCTCTAACAAGGAGATAATGAATATGAACAAATAAGTAAATTTTAAAAGCTGGAAATAATAATACTAGTAAGAAAACATTTGGGCAGTTAGTTTCTATTGTTTTTAGAAGAAAGAACTACTTACATCCATCTTTAAGATGGATGCTTTACACTTTTTGTACCGCATATGTAGTCATGGATGCTTTAGACTCTTTGGTCCGCATATGTAGTGATGCGGTTCAGCTCGCATGAAACAATTTTCCCAAAATAATATTAACTTAGGTAAATCTGCTCCGCCTATTCCATTACCATAGCTACCAATTAGATATTCAATTCTTGAAAATTTTCCTTTACTCAGTAGGGCCAAAACTAAAGAAAAACAATATATAAGAAGAAATCAAGTTTTATTAGATTTTTTGAAATCTTTTAGTAGTGCTTTGTGAAACTGCACTCAATGAAATTGTCTTCATGAATGATTTATAACGTTGTCAATCCATTAGAACATTTTCCTTGAAATCAGCGAATGCATGTTATTCAGAAAACTAAAAGAAACAAAAGAACTATACTTGGTTAAACATTTCTCACGCACAAGGCATTTCTTAAAAAAATAGCAAAAATATCACACGCGCAAAGTATATTCATTCTAAAAATAAGCTAATGAAAAGAGTAGATTAGAGTCCATATAAACAAGGAAAATGCATTTAATAAATAAAATTCAAGATAGAACAAAATAATACTTGACCACGTCAAATTGAACTAAATAAACTTAAAATCGATAACTAATAATATTCTCTGTACATTAAGGCCATTAGAGAAAGCACACAATAACACTGTTTACTTTTTATCGAAAAGTCAACGTAGTTTCTACTCGGAGTAGTTACTTGGACTCGGGCCCTTGCCAAGTCCGAGTTCTCCGGAGTTGGAGGTCCATCTCGGGAATTTTTTAAACAAAAGCTAGAAAATCTAAAACGTTTGGAATAGTTACTTGGACTCCGGCCCTTGCCAAGTCCGAGTTCTCCGGAGTTGGAGGTCCATCTCTAGGATTTTTTTTAAAAAATCTAGAAAATCTAAAAAGTTTGGAATATATATATATATATGTATATATACATGTATATATGTATATATATACATATATACATACATGTATATATATATATATATATATATATATATATATATATATATATATATATATATATATATATATAATCTGGGCCGATCGGACGATCACAAATGTCTGGTAGTACTTGACTTTTATTGTTTTTTCTGCAAATTCAAACTACTTCAAATTTTAGGTGTGTATTCTTCTTATCAAGGTGCACCAAATAAAAATATATAAAAAAAATTATTCGTTGAAAACAAATAACCAAAATACCCCCCGAAATATTTCGGGGGTATTTGGTCAATTTATTTTATGTAAAATATTTTTTTGATATTTTTTAAAGATTCAATTATTTTTGATGAACGTATACCTAAAATTTCAAATGATTTGAATTCGTAGAAAAACAATTAAAATTCAAACACTACCAGACATCCGTGATTGTCAGATCGTCCTAGATTCAATCTGAGCCGTTGGGCTGTTATGTTCATATGAACTAGTAGGCTAATCGTATCTTTTCCCTATATATATATATATATATATATATATATATATTTATTTATTTATAACATATTTAATTATATTTCTATTATTTTGTCAATGATTGGAAAGTATTTTAGCATTCATGGCAATGAATTCTTATTTTTTCACTTTTCATCTTTTTAAAAAATTTCAAGAATGACCCCTATCACAAACTAGTTTTTTAAAATCTATGTTTTGCTACGGTTTTAACCTGTTTTGTTGAAATTTATTTTGAATATACTTGTCCTATTTTTATGATTTTTCTATTTTATTATTTTTTAAAATTTTTTAAGTGCTACAGTATTCGGCTCTACTCAGACCGAATTACTCGGACTCAGGGGAGTATTTGGTTGGGGATTGGCATAGTAGCAACCCCAATCGACGTTTCAAGAACTGCTTTTAATACAAGGAGGTCAAAATGATGTTAATTGCTAGATGTATAATTGGGTGGCTGAAAATATATTCGATAAAAAAATCAAAATAAAATTTATTAAACTTTGTGACACTCCACGCCATCGAGTTTTACATCTAGGGTTAATTGATCCCATTCCATTAACATATTTTTCAATGAAATCATTTACTAAGTGCTTATTCCAATGAATCTAACATAAAGTTTTTTGCTAGAGTATTTGTAATTTAGCATTCAAAAATTTCAGGGTGATGTAATTTCCACACTTTCCAACTTCAAAAATTTGAAGAGAGAAGTCGTCGTTTCATTGGTGGGCGAAGATCCCATGCACCATTGTTTTTCAGTGGTCGTTGGATCATGGCTTATTTGCCCACTTTGAAAGCAATTCTTGTGCAAACCCTGGGATTCAACACGCTAGAGAGGGTCATGGCCGCATGTCCAACATGCATTGAGAACGTTCTCTTTGTATGGCACTTTGTCTATGTTTAGTGGGCCCTCTTAGGAAGTTTTACACGATTGCAGCAAATTGTAGTAGACATCGTCGTTTAAATCGTAGATGATCCATTACTCATATTTTTTATAAGACCAATATGGTGGCAGATATTTTTTGTAAAGAAAGCTGCATCTCGCTTACAAGCCACTGATTGACACTATCGTCTCCCTGACTTTATTTCCCTATTTTACTTCATGATCTAGCACAACTGCCCTATTATAAAGTTATAAAATAATGAGTTGTTACTTCTCTAATTTTTATTAATGAAAAATAGGTAGGAGGCTTTCTCACCCACTAATTTTTTTTTTTTTTTTAATGGGGCCCTCCTTCTATATAAACGGGATCCCTCACTCCTCTACCTTAGAAATCAAACAAATGTATAAATTTTCTAAATACTCTTCATTTTTTCCCATGAACATTGTGTAGTCTCTTTGCATTGTATAATCTATATTGAAAATAAGCATGTTGTGTAAACAATGGGCCATGTACTATTTGCCCATATATATGGTACTAAATGATGTTACTTGGAAACAATTTTATATGTTGTAGTGTTTCATGATTGAGATATTGAGGGGCCGTTTAGGAACCTAGAAATCCATTATATATATGAAAATATATGATATTTCCATTGTTTGGATACACTTTAATGGTAAGAAAATGGAAAAACATTACTCGAGATTTCTCCGAAAATCAAGAAATCTATTACGGGCATAAGGATGGAAAAACATTCCTGTGATTTTTCCAAAAATCAAGAAATCTATTACCGTAAGCTCCCTTTGCAAACCAAAGCAGACATATATTTAAGCCTCAAAAATCACATAGCAGCCCCATCCCATATATATTTAAACCTAAAAAATCACACAGCGACCCCCATCTTCTTCAACTAACAGTTCAAACCCTACAGGTGCATCTTCTTCAACTAGCAGATAAAACCCGGTAGCCTATCTTCTGCAACCACAGTTGCAGCTATTATTTATTTCTAGATATCGAAAATTTAGTTTTTTTGGTTATGCAATAGCTATTGTTCCAAAAAATAAATGGATTTGGATTCTCTGCTAAGATCAGTTTGTTTATTTTTTTGGCTTTATTTTTTCTTTTTTACTGCTACTGTTTGCTGATAAATTTGAAATATTTGAGTTCACTCGTAGAGAATCATCAAATCAGTATGCTTGAATTGTTGTTGTTTTTTTTTTTTTTTTTTCAGAACTTTTTTAAATTAATTTTCCTCTTCAATCTCCTCCAATACCCCAATATAATTTCTCCTCCAATACATCTCATATAGTCATAAAACCTTCTACGTTACTAGCCAAATTTCTCCAAACTTGTTTTTTCTTTTGAATTTACGCATGGAAGTTTTCTGGAGAGAGATGATCGAAAGTCTTTAGCGCAAGAAAAGAAAACATAAAAAATATGATGGTTTATCATAATAAAAGTATGTTATTCCAAAGTATTAACATCTTGAAAAAATGTGATTCCAAGTCAAGATGCAAAGGCATACAAAAGGTGTGGCTAATTCTTATGCTTGATGCAATTATAAAGTTTAAGCTACATACTAATAGGGATGAAGTTTGAGCTACATACTAATGGGGATTGTACGCTCAACCATGTTTTGGGTATAAAGCCAAAAAAGAAAAAAGAAAAAAAATGTTAGTAATGCATTTCCCATATTTCTTCTAGACATAGCCAAACAGTAACAATGTATTTCCCAGGTTGCATCTAAATACTACTCAAACAGTGACAATCCATTTGCAGGATGTATTACGCAATAATGTATTACGTCAGTAATATATTTCACAGACAATATATTTCCAAGTATCCAAACAGCCCCTGAATGGATTCCTACTCCCAATATTCACTTCAAGGGCACGTTTCGGTACGCCTAAAAATACTTTTGTAAAAATATTTTCATATTGTATGCTTTTATGTGATTAAATAGGCTTGTTTCACGCCAATTGGCCGCCAATTAATGTTAAAAATATACCGAGAGCAAATGATGTGAAAGAACTCCCATACCTAAATCATACGGAGGAAGTTTTTTATATAAAAGTACTTTCACGCTTACCAAAAGTGCCCCAAGATATTTGAAAAACATTTATGTCTAAATATTTCTCTCATTAATTATTTAGTTTCACTGATTACTAGCCCTCGACTTAGCAGAAAAATGGTGAGCTTTTGAGTGGGCAAGACCTCTGTCTGTGCTATACCGTACACTTTATATATATAAAATGTATTTCCCATTTCAACAAGTATTAATCCATCTAAAAAAAGAAAAAAGAAAAAAGAAAACTGATATTAATCCTTGAAATATGGAAAGTTCTTTCCCCGGAGGGAGAACTTATCTTCACTCGCTTTTTTAAATGCTGCATGCAGGCATCGTCTAGCCATTACCATGTTGCGGCGACAGTAGAGAGGCACTGGGCCCAGGCGTTTCTTAACACTCTAATGCTTGATGTTATTTATGGCCGCTTTCACCCCGTGCTGTGAGGACTGTTGTGAATGGGTTCAAGCAATCAAGACCCCCGCTTCTTGTACTTTGACTTCTTTAAAGAGAATCATGATCCAAGGGAAACCAACCTTTTTCTAGAAAAGGATCTTAAAGTAGGAATGAACGAATTTCTCTACTTTCGCATGACGGAATTCAGTTGTGCCTCTCATTTCCTTTATCGCGAGGATGAAGATGCCATAACTTTCTCGTATGTTGAGCTCCCATGCATCTTACAGCGCTTCTTGTTTCCTCCCTCTTCTAGTGAGGCTGTACAAGCGGGTGTGAATCGTTGGAAGCAGGGGAGAAATGCCTAACTTCTTTAAAGGCCATGTTAGAGTATGGTACCCCCTCTGCTGCTCAGGACCATAACATTATGATGCTCCGCACTAAAATTAACAAGGATTCTATGCTCCAAGCTACACTGCAACAAAATTGCAGAGGATGCCTGTTAAGCCATGCTCCACAGTGTGCCATACATGCCTTGTCCTCGTGCTGTCTGCTATTGCCACTATATCGGAGAAGGAAGAATATACTTCAAAGGGGAAGAAGGGAGCACGGTAGAAACAATTGTGAGTTGCCAAGCCGACACTAAGAATTGGGCACTAGAATCAATCTGGTTTCAAGCCATCCCCACAGGCGAAGAAGCGGATCAACACGATGCTTGCCGTTTTTTACCTGATACCCACATCGTTTGGGTTTATGTTTAAGTCCCCATGATCAGAGAATGCAATCAGAATAACTCATGCTACCTGTGTAAAAATTACTCATGCTACCTATATGATTGGAAATTGGAATAATAACAATGTAAAGTGTGGCTTACATAACTTCCCACATATTGTTCTTGGTTCTTATTACATTTCTAAAGTATTCAAAGCCCAACCCTGCTGAAACCCGCATTTACCAGTGTATCTTGACTCGGCCAGAGTCCTTGGACTCTAGCCGATTACCCCAGAGTTGTATGTACAATATGGGGAGAAAAACAAAAATCTAAATAATCATTAAAAACTCTCCCTCACTCTCTCTAAACCCGTTCTCACTCCCGCCCTGCTAGGACCCCCTTTTCTCCCTCCATCTCTCTCTCTCGACCATCTTTCCTGAGCAACCATTTTCATCCCCATCTGCCCTTCTCCGGCATTAGTTACTGTTGGGATTCCAAAATTCCAGCAAGAATAAAGAGAGCTTTCATGCCCATAAAAGACTCCTGTTCAGGGAAGCTGCCTTCTTGGGGGACAGAGACCATGGAAATCTGTTCGGCGGAGTCATCAACTTGGTGGAGAGAGACCATGATTGGAGAGAAGCCATGGAGCGGGAGAGAGAGGGAGAGAGAGAGGTGCCATGCCTGCCGTTGGAGACGGAAGAAACGGCGACAAAGAATATATATATATATATATATATATATATATATATATATATATATATTTTGTGCAGAGGGTTAAGTGGGTGCAGGGTGAAAGCAGAGACAGACCTCTTTCATGCAATTTTCCTACCTGCCACGCATTTACCTGTGCTTTTCTGTGTTGCTCGTGCCCTAGAGACCTGGCCCGGCCTTTAATTTTTCATCGTTTTTGCTTTACTTTCTTTTAAGGGCCAGGTCTGGCCCTTAAGGATATAAGGCCGAGCTAGGCCTGGCCTTGCCCATTGTCAGCCTTACTCTCTGCATTGGTTACATAAGCCGAGAGCATGGGACATAAAAGGATCACTAACTACTCAACCATCTCTGTATTTAATCAAGCATCGCAAACAGACTAGGAAACAAGAAAGAAAAGTGCAAAAGGTTTCGACGATGAGATCGTCCTTAAAGAAAAACTCTGAACTAGTTCTTAGGAGAGATAACTATCGTCTATTTATTCAAGATGTTGTACTCACGATACTATATGGATACATAGATACAATTGCAGTAACTATTGACCATAACATGCAACTACACTAACTACTTAACAGGTGATATCCATGACCAGTGCTTTTAAAACCTACTATAGCTTCCTAATGCTACATGTCCAATTACCACTATTTGAATACATGCAAATACTCACTTTCCAATATTAGTCCCACCAATTTTGACTTAATAAAAACAAGTCCTAATAACTTTGGTATTTCCATCTTGGTCGTTGAGTGAGTTTAGGCTTGGTTGATTTCAAGGGTTTATGGGTTCCCAACAAGGGTCCAACTAAGTTTAGGTGTTGGTTGAGTGTGTTTAAGGTTAACTTGCCACGGTTTAGTTAATGATGGAGCTTATGTGGGATCTTTAGGGTGTTCTATAGAATGTAATAGAGTACGGGGAGTGATGCGTTCGGACCTATTAGGTTCATGTAGCACTTAGTGTGCTTAGGCTAAGAATTGGGGACCTTTATGGGGCGAAATCTAGGTGTTAGTTTTGGGACATGCTTGGGAAGATTGTAGGTCAGGGTCCCATGGTTTCTGGAATTTTGGTTTTGTGGAATTCCCTCATCTGAGAAAAAGGTGTCAACAAGAACCCACATGCATGGTATGCGAAGATCACGAAATGTCCCTACTCCTTTTACAGAGGTTTTTCTTTCTAAAGATAAACCCTTTGGATAACTAAAGGAAATGCATGTATAGAAAACATTACATGTCCCTACTCCTTTTACAGAGGTTTTTCTTTCTAAAGATAAACCCTTTGGATAACTAAAGGAAATGCATGTATAGAAAACATTACAAGCAAGGCTCTTCCTAAAATCAAAAGGTAATAAAGGATAAGTTTCCCTTCTCCAACGTTCTATTCCACCCATTTTTCTAAGAGAAACTTCTTCTATCTAAAAGAAACCTACCAAAAAAAACAACATAATTATCTACTCTACACGTTTTCTAAAAATGAGCATTTTCAAAAGGATGTGGTTTTTGTAATGTTGGAACCTTAAACAATCCAGTTAAGGTGCACCTCTAAATTTGACACTTTGTATTTTTGAAATAGAAAATTCCTATGATTATCTCAAAATCTATTTTCATATCTAAATATAAAATTTTAAACTAAAAAAATGGTTAAAATCCATAAATATATGAAAATCTTGAAAATGGAGGATCTAGATAATGTGGTGTAGGATGCACTATTTATGGGATTCAAAATCCTTTTTTTTTTTTTTTTCATATTCATGCATCTCGGTGTCGAGATGATCAATTAGAGCTTTTTCAACGTTAAACCAACCATTTCCGATACATTTTTGAGGTGCATATGTAATTCTACATTTTAAGGTTGCAACCTTATATGAACGTTTTCATTTTCAAAATTAACTAAACTTAACTCTAACTCTAAAATAAATATAAATCCTAAAAATTAACCAAATAAAAAAATCGAAGTTGACTTGAAAATAAAATAAACAAGAAAATAAAAATATTAATTTAATCATATCTTGATCGGCATCATTCTCCTCTGGTTGGAGAAAACTCGCCCCCGAGTTTCAAAATAAGCTAAGAGGAATTATCTGTTAGTCCTGCAACTTGCTTCAACTTGAATATGGTAAACACGATCCAGGGACTTGTCATTATTTTGCTAATCAAAACCCAATGATTGCACACTAACACTAAAAATTCTCGAAGAAAGGGTCACGATATGTCGATTTCTCTCTGTGTTGTTTAATGGTCCTTCTCCAAAATTTTCGTGGGGCCTTTGGAATGTTTTTGGTCCTAGCAATGTCACCCTTAAAGCAAGTTTTCTCTTTGACTTATTCAATAGTCTGTCTACGGTTAATCTGCCTGTTTGTGTGGGGCAAGACTTTAATTGGATTCGGTGGCTTGAGGAGGTTTATTTACCTTTGCTAGGCGTCTCTTTTACGTGGACCAATAATAGCTCTGACAACCTTATTATGACAAACATTGGCCGGTTTATGGTCTTCAATGAGTTTTTGGAAGCATTCCTTTTGACCTCTGTGAAAACTCTGCCTAGGTTGTCCTCTGAACATATACCTCTGTTACTAAATTCCTGCAAGCTTATTGTTGGTCCCAAACCATTTCGGATGGAGATTGCTTGGTTGAATGAGCCGGGGGTAGGGGACCTTGTTAGAGCTACTTGGGCTAATACTATCACCTTTAGCTCCCCTGATTTTCAGTTTTAGAAAAAGTTACTGAATGTGAAGCATAAGTTGATAGAATCAAAGAGAGATAATTAGTTCAACTTAAGTGCTAAGATTGATAGGTTGTTGGAAGAAATTTAGGGTTTTGATCAGGCTATGCAGAGAGAGGGTACTTTTTGTGAGCTTAGCCTTTGTGCTAAGGCTGAGAAGGTTAATTCCCTGCATGATCTTCGTAGATTTGAGGAAGTATATTGGAGAAAAATATCCTCTGTCAAGTGGCTGAAAGAAGGGGATCTCAATACTAAATTCTTTCATTCTATAGCCAATGCTTGTAGGAGGTAGAACGATATTTCTGGCTTATCCATTTTTGGGATTGACCAGGATGATGATGATGGCCGGGATCAAGCCATTATTGATCATTTATGTAATGCTTTCACTTTAGAAGTCCGTTTTAATCCCTCGATGGACCGTATTCCTTTAAAGATACTCTTAGTAGAGATGGTGGCTAGTCTCGAGATGGTGGTGTCTATGGAAGAACTTAAGGATGCAGTTTTCTCTTTAGCGGGGAATAAGGCACCTGGGCCGGATGGCTTCCCTATGTGTTTCTTTCAGAGGTTTTGGCAAATGTTATCAGGGGAACTGTTAGGGCTGGTTCACAGTTTTCTTTTGAGGGAAGAGTTGTTTAATGGGATTAACTCCACTTATATTGCTCTGATCCCTAAGAAATCTGCTATTGCGGAGCATACAGATATTAAGCCTATTAACCTGCTTATAAGCTTATACAAGATTATTGCTAAGATGCTAACTATCAAGCTAAAGCGAGTGTTGCATACGGTCATTTTTGGTCCCTAGGCAGCCTTTATCCAAAACAGGCTTATTACTGATAGTGTGTTAATTATTAAGGAATGTATCCACTCTCATATTGCGAATGGAGAACCAGGAGTTGTGATTCAATTGGATATGGAAAAGGCCTATGACAGAGTGGAATGAAGTATGATGTTAAAGATTATGAAAAAGATGGGGTTTGGGGCCACTTGGAGGAATTGGATTTATGGTTGCCTCTTCTTAGCTTATTTTTTTATTCATATTGAGGAGCATCCCAAAGGGTTTTTTAAAGCATCTAGAGGTCTTCGCTAGGGGGATCTTTTGTCGCCTTTTCTATTCACTATCTACGCTGAGCGCTTTAGCCTTATGTTGTCTAATGTGGTGAATAGGGGGCATTTCTCAGGGATTTCTGTTAGCTTGGGTGGCCCTAGTGTCTCTCATCTCCAATACGTTGATGATACCTTGATTTTTGTAGAGGCTAGGAAGGAAAATATTGTTAATATTGGCAGATTTTTAAACTATTGTGAGCTGGCGGTTGGCCTGAAGGTAAATTTCTCCAAGACTTCTCTGTTGGGGAACAATTGTAATAGGGAGTGGTCCTTGGAACTGGCCACGACTCTTGGTTGTAAAGTTGACTCATTCCCCTTAACTTATTTGGGTCAGCCAATTTCCGACAGGAGGTTCCCAAGCTATGTTTGGGATAGTGTGATTCAATGTGGCCAATTTAAATTGGATCTTTGGAAGCCCAAATATTTGTCCCTTGGGGGTAAGGTAACTTTGTTACGCTCCTGTCTGGCAAATATACCAGTCTATTAGATGTCTCTTCTTAAAATGCCAGTGAGTGTGATTAAAGTTCCGAAGAAAATGATGAGAAACTTCTTACGGGGGTCATTTGGGGATGGAAAGAAGTTCCTTCTTTTGAGATGGGATAGTTAAAGAGAGAAACTATCTCAAACTTTAAATTTAAGATAGAGAAAATAACTAAAAAATTTTAGGAAGAGAAACTATCTAAAAATTTTAAGACAGAAACTATCTCTAATTTTAAGTTTTAGTGAGAGAGACTCTAAAAAAATTTACATGCTTTTAGAGAGAGAAACTCTATGAAATTTTAAGTTTTACAAAGAGAAAGTACCTGAAAATTCAATGAGAGAAACTATGTAAAATTCTAAGTTTTATAAAGTGAAAGTACTTGAAAATTTGCAAAGAGAAAAACTATATTAAATTTTAAGTTTTGGAGAGAGAAAGTACCTAAAATTGTTAGACAGAGAATCTATCTCTAAATTTTCCAAGTGAGAAACTACCTCAAAATCTTTAAAGAGATAAACTATCTCAAATTTTAAGTTTTAGAGAGAGAAAGTACCTAAAAACTTTTGCGTAGATAAACTATCTCAAAAATTTTAGAGAGACAAACCATCTCAAATTTTAAGTTTTACTGAGAGAGACTCTCTCCAAATTTTTAGAGAGAAATTATCTCAAATTTTAAATTCTAGAGAAAGAAAGTAACTAAAAATTTTTAGGGACAGAAACTATTTCAAAATATTTAATGAGAAAAACTTTCTCAAATTTTGTCTTAGAGAGAGAAACTATCTTAGTTTTTTTTAGAGAAATCAACTATCTCAACTTTTAAGTTTTAAAGAGAGAAAGTACATGAAAATTTTTAGGGAGAGAAACTATGTCAATTTTTAAGTTTTAAAGAGAGAAATATCGTAAAATTTTGGAGAGAGAAACTATGTCAAATTTTAAGTTTCGGAGAGAACAAGTACGTAAAAATTTTTAGAGCGAAAATATCTCAAAATTTTTAGAGAGAAACGATCTAAAATATTTTGAAGAGAGAAACTAACTTTAAATTATTAGAAAGAGAAAGTATATCAAATTTTATGTCCTATAGTGAGAAAGAATCGTTAAATTTTTGTTAGAGAAATCATCTTAAATTTAAGAGAGAGATGAACTATATCAAATTTTAGATAGAGAAATTACCTAAAATTTTTAGATTATCTTAAAATTTTTAGAGCTAAAAACAAACTCATATTTTTTGGTGACTCACGAAGAAGAAAACATGTTTTATTTTTGGTTTCAAAATTTAAAACTTCTGTTTTACTATTGTAGTAAACAAAACTTCCACACCCAACTTTGTCTGGGGCTAGGGAAGTGTGGGGTCCAGGGGCTGTTTCTTTTTGTGGGATCGATGCAGTGGGTGCATCCGATGGAATTTGGGTGCTGTGGGATCCTTTAACTTTACAAAACTTTGAAGTTATTATTAAAGCTAGTAGTCTGCTTTTGGGTTTCCATGGTCCTAGACCAGATTTCTCTTGGGATTTGATAATGTTTATGGACTTACGGGCCCTATGCTTAAGGAAAGCTTTATTTTTTATTGAATTTTGCTATCCATTCCTTTAATTTTCTTGTGGTACTGAGGGATGACTTCAACCTTAAAAGATGGCCCGAGGAGTGTCTGGCTAATACTCCTATTAATACTTCAATGAGGTTGTTCAATGGTTTCATTGAACACAATGCTCTTATGGATCTACTTATATTGGATCAAAATTTACTTGGTCCAATAATAGTTTGATCAGGCCAGCTATTTCTAAGATTTATCGGTTTCTGATTTCATTGGAATGGTTAGAGGAATTTTCTTTAGCCTCGGTTAGAATGCTGCCACGATTGAGTTCTAACCATCAACCAATTTTGTTGATGACTTCGGTGAATACTGGGGGTCTTAAGCCTTTTCGTTTGAATCTGGAATGGTTGGAGGTGGAAGGGGTATCAGATCTAATTAAAAGGGCATGGACTAATTGTGTAGTTGAAGGATCTGTTGACTTTCAGCTCATAATAAATTGTTGAATATCAAGCGCAAATTAATTGATTGGAAGAAGGAGAACAATTTTGATGTATGGCTGAGGCTCTACTTGACATTGAAAGTCTAGATCAAAACATTCAAGAACAAGGCTCCTTCGCTGAAGAATTTTTTGTGGAGAGAACTCTTAAACTTAAAGAGCTTAATGATCTATGAAGAGCAGAGGAAATCTATTGAAAGCAAAGGTCGAGAACGAAATGGATCAAAGAAAGTGATCTCAATACAAATTTTTTTCATGCCATTGCTATTGCTCAGAGGAGGCAGAATGACATCTCGGGATTGACGTTTTCTGGGGTGGATCCAGATAATGGATGAGAAATGGAGGCAGCAGTAGTCAATCATTTCCAAAAGGCCTTGTCAAAGGAAGTGACTTTCACCCCAAAATTCAGCAGAATCCCTTTTAAAGTATTGCATCAAAGATGCAAAGTCAGCTGGAAAGAGATGTTACGATCATGGAGGTGAAAGAAACAATTTTTACTTTACCAAGAGATAAAGCGCCGGGACCAGATGGTTTCCCAATAGCTTTTATCCAAAAATTTTGGGATTTGGTGAAAGGGGAGCTGTTTGAAATGGTGAGAAGATTTATGATCACAAGGAAGCTAATTCGAGCTTCTTGGTTTTGATACCTAAGAAATCTGTCATATCAAATATTGAGAATGTCAGGCCGACTAGCTTACTCACCAACCTTTTTAAAGTGATTGCTAAAGTGGTAGCTGAGAGAAATAAGCAAGTTTTACCTTTTCTGGTCTCTAGCATGCAGTCAGCGTTTATTGCAAATAGACAGATCACAGATAGTGTTTTGCTGGCCCATGAATGTATATATTATAGGGTGGTTACCAAACAGCTAGGGATTCTTTTGAAAGTTGACATGGAGAAGGCTTATGATAGAGTGGAATGGGTGCACTCCTAGAAATTATGAAGATGATAAGTTTTGGAAATAGGTGGTGTAGTTTGTAGAGATAAAGATAGTAGAGATAGTCAAGGAGATATAGATAGTTGAAGATAGTTTTTTTTTTAATTTTAAGTTTATCTTGTATTTGATGTAGATATCTCTCTTGATAAGACTAGATTAGTTCATTATTATCAGTAATTGATTAGCCCTATATGTATAGGAGACTCTGGATATTCTTGATAATTAATCAATACACAAAGATTTCTCTGGAGGATTGAGAATTTTAACATGGTATCAGAGCTAAATTCCCTTCGAGGGCCCCATCGATCTGATCGCATCTCATTAGTGGTGTTGTTGTTGTTGCAAAGAGCTAATTGTCCACCTCATCAGCTCGAGATCCATCAGAAACCCTAGATGCTCGTCATCAAATCCTCGGTCAAATACCCTTCTCCAACTGCCCCAGGACGCCGTAGTTTGGATCTTTTTCAAGACAACATGCTTAATCCTTGACCGCTGCTTTTCACACGTTTTACTCTACAAACCTATACCCTATTTTGTTGAAATAGAGACATGGAACCCTTTCACTCTCTAGTTAAGTGTTAAATGGAAGTTGTCCTCGTTTGATATTGGGGCAACACTGGACAAATAAATAAAAGAAGATAGAGAAACAGGCCATGACAGGTGCCATTTAAATCTCTACAAGCAAGCCACATGAGAAGGATGTGGATATACGGGTATTAAATGAGGACGTCATCGCAAGATGTCTACTCTCAACAAGGTTAGTTGACAAAGTATGGTTTTTTTAGCAAGAGCAAAAAATCAAACATGGAGAATGGAATCTCAGGCTTGAGATAGAATTAGTGGCCTCTGAGGCTTGGGAAGCTCGACTCTGAGAGAGAATACTTAGACAAAAAGTATATCAAAATTCTTTATCACATCTGTGAGTTCTGATACAACTTACACATGGCTTTTGAAAAAGGAGATATATTGGCTATAAAACTTGATGGGAAAAATTATTCTGATAGGGGGTTCTATTTTCAATTCTTTGTTGAAGGAAAAGGATTGTGGCGGTATGTTGATGGCACTGAACCTGAACCGGCTACACCCAATACAAAAGATACCCAACAATGGAAGATCAACAATGCAAATATTATCTCATGGATCCTTAGCTCTATAGATTTGGTTATTGGAAGGCCAATAAGAGGCTTCCATACTACGAAAGAAATGTGGGAATATTTGGAAAAAGTTTATCAGCAATCAAATCTTGCAAGACGCTTCCAAATCGAGTATGATATGTTTTCCTATAGTCAAGGGGAGAAAACCATTCAGGAATATTATGCTAGTTTCATGAACTTGTGGACAGAATATGAATATGTAAACTTGAAGGCTATTATTAGTGCTTGTTGCATTCCGAGCTTAATTGAGATAAATGGTGACAGGATGGTGATGCAGTTTTGATGAAGTTGTGCCCAGACTATGAGATTGTTCGAGCCAATATTTTGAATCTCGAAAAACTAGCAAATATGGATGCTATTCTCGGTGAATTACTTCGTGAGGAAACAAGAATCATGACCCAAGGGAAAGAAGGATATAGAGTCGGTACTTGTAGCTCAACGGGCTAGAGGAACACCATCACAAAAGGATCCCTATTTGCTGCAATGTTATGAGTGTAAAGAATACGGTCATATAGTATCCCAGTGTAAGTCGAAATACTTTGTACTTATTGTAAACGTGCTGGGCATATTATCACAGAATGTTCAAATCCTTCTTGGCGAGGCAACTGGGCATTCAATACATGAAGACCTTTGTACAGGGCATACCAAGCTGCTAATGATGCTTCCAAGGGACTAAAAGTAAAGACCCCTGATCCAGCACTATTCATGACCCAAATATGACAATGTCCCAGATATCAGATAATATTCTACAGTTGGTACAAAACTCTGTATCTATGGCTATCACTTCTGCTTTCTCTGCTATGGGCTTGTCTGGTATAAACTCTCAACTATCACCTAGTGTAAATCCCCTTTGGTTTATTGACTCAGGTGCCTATGACTGGAGTGCACACAAGTCTAGCATCTACTAAACCATATCACGGTAATAGTCAGATTCTCACCACTATTGGAGACAAACTGAATGTTATTGGTACTGATAATCTTTCACTTTCTATCTCCCGTGGTACACCTTTTCATTTACGTAATGTCCTCTTCGTTCCTAAATTAACTGCTAATATAATATCTGTGGGCCAACTAGTTGATGATGGTTACAATGTTCAATTTTCTCGTAATGGTTGTCTAATACAGGACCAACGCACTGGGAGAGAGACAGGGAAGGGGCGTAGAATTGGTCATTTGTTTGCCTTGGAGTTTGAAAAACCAAACCATGATAGTTTTTTTCTTTTCTCCATCGAATTCTGATTTTTCTGTTTCCAATAAACAATGGCATATGTGGCATGGGAGACTTGGTCATCCGAATGCAAATAAATTAGATACTTTGTTTCGTTCTGGTTCATTGCCAAATAAAGCACTTGATTTGAATTCTATTAGTTGTTCTTTAAATAAAAGCACCAGTTTGCCCTTTTCTGACTTGAGTAGATACAACAACTGCACCTTTCCATCTCATTCATAATGATGTTTGGGGTTCTGCTCCAACTTTATCCAGAATGGGATATAAGTATTTTGTTTTGTTCATTGATGATTGTACACGCTATACCTAGATATACTTTATGCGCCATAAATCAGAAGTGTTCTTCCATTTTAAAACGTTTTTATTCATGATTGCAACTCAGTTTAATACCAAAGTAAAAAATCTTACTGTCAGACTCCGGGGGAGAATATTTATCAAATGATTTTCAAGACTTTTGAAAACACAGGGTATTCAATCACAGAAAACTTGTGCATATACTTCACAACAGAATGGCATGGCTGAAAGGAAAAACCGCCATATCTTAGAAGTTGTGAGGACCCTTATGTATGACTCTCATATTTCTCATAGTTTTTGGGCTGAAGCTGCATCAACAGATGTTTATCTCATAAATAACCTCCCATCCTTGGTTTTGCATAAACAATCTCCATACTTATTTCATGTTCATTCTGATTATTCACTTTTGCATATTTTTGGGTGTGTATGTTTCATTCATCTTGCACTGCATGAACGAATAAAATTTTTGATTCAAGCAGTCACTTGTGTTTTTGTGGGTTATTGTCCCGACCAAAAGGGTTTTCTATGTTGTGATCCAACAGCTCGTCGTGTGCGTATTTCTCGCAATGTTGTCTTTTTGGAAAGCATCTTTTATTACTCTTCAATTGCAAAATCATCAGGGTCCTATGCTCATTTATTTCCAGATTTCTCCATTGATAAACTATCACACCTTTTAGTGCCTCAACATTAAGGCCAACAACACCAATCTACGCACACTCCATCTCACCAACCAGAGCAAGGTCAAACCTCCACCATATCTGTAAGTGATTCTTTTCTTACTCCTATTGATAACTCTACTCAGTTACGACGTTCTTCACGTGTACTTCACGCACCTGATCGATATATTTTCTCCCTTGATGATTTTGACTTTTCACCACAGCCTAGAGCTTTGTTAACTTCTTTTGATATGATTGAGGTTCCTTTTAAAGACCTAGATCTCTGTTTACTCCCTAGATCATTATCTGGCCCTTTAGATTTGGTGGATATTCCTCCATCTTACCAGCAAGCTTTGACTATGCCTTGTTGGAAAGAGGCAATGGATGCAGAAATCAATGCCTTGTTGGAAAACGATACTTGGGATCTTGTTCCGTGTCCTCCTCACACATCTATTATTGACAGTAAATGGGTATTTTATATGAAGCTTAAATCTGATGGAAGGATCGAATTATATAAAGCACGATTAGTTGCTCAAGGTTACAAACAGGCGTATGGCATAGACTATGATGAAATGTTTGCTTTTGTTGCTAAAATGACTACTGTACGAACCGTAATTGCCCTCTCCGCTATTCGTCAGTGGACTATATCTCAAATGGATGTGAAAAATGCATTTTTCTATGGACATTTGAAAGAGACAATATATATGCAACCTCCTCCTGGTTATTACAATGATAAATCTATAGTACGTCATTTGAAAAAGTCTTTGTATGGTTTAAAACGAACTCCAAGAGCTTGGTTTGAACGATTTCGACAGGTCGTTTTGCATGTTGGGTTGAAACAAAGTGCTCATGACTATTCGCTATTTATTCCTCATTGTTCTTCAGGAATAACAATTCTTCTCCTATATGTTGATGATATTCTCATCACAGGAGACAACCTGGATAATATCAGACACTTGAAAGAGTTTACCAGTCAATCATTCAAAATGAAAGATTTGGATCCGTTAACTTATTTTCTTGGGCTGGAGATTCATTATTCCCCTAATGGATACATAGTTAATATTAAGAAGTACACAAAAGACTTGATAAAACTGGCCAACTTATCTGATGAAAAACGAGTAGATACTCCTATGAAGGTGAATGTAAAATATAAAAAGGATGATGACGACGACAAACTTCCGGATCCTACTCTTTATAGACAACTGGTTAGGAGTCTACTTTATCTCACTATGACTAATCCAGATATTTCTCATGCAGTTAAGGTCGTTAGCCAATTTGTTGCTGATCCTCGTCGTATCCACCTCTTTGTTGTTTATATTATTATTTATTATCTACGGGGTACATATCATAGAGGTCTTTTATTCTCTTATAACTCTTCTCTCTAGTTACGTGCCTATGCCGATGCGGATTGGGTAGGATGCCCCGCTACTAGACGTTCAACCACTGGGTGGTGTATTTTTCTTAGAGATTCTCTCATCTCATGGAAATGTAAGAAACAACAAACTATGTCTAAATCTTCTGCAGAAGCCGAATACCGAGCAATGTTCTCAGCTTGTAGTGAAATTACTTGGTTGAGAGGCCTTTTACAGGACCTCAATATTCTTCATTGAATTCCTACACCATTTTATGCTGATAATATGAGCGCCATATGTATTGCGTCAAATCCAGTGTTTCATGACCGCACAAAGCATATAGAGGTTGATTGTCATTTCATTCGTGGCAAGTTTCTGGCCGGAGAAGTTACACTCCCATATATTACTTCCCAACAACAACTTGCAGATATCCTTACTAAGGCAATGACTCGTGCTCGTCTTGACTATCTCATTGACAAACTGATGATGTTCACCCAACCTCAGTTTGAGGGGTAGTGTAGAGATAGAGATAATAGAGATAGTTAAGGAGATATAGATAGTTTAAGAGAGTTTTTTTTTTAATTTTAAGTTTATCTTGTATTTGATGTAGTAAAGACTAGATTAGTTCATTATTACCAATAACTGATTAGCCCTATGTATAGGGGACTCTGTATATTCTTAATAATTAATCAATACACAGATATTTCTCTGGAGGATTCAAAATTTTATTATAGTTGGATTTGGGGTTGTCTTTTTTCAGCCCATGTCTTTGTTCTCTATGAAGGCAACCCCATTGGGTTCTTTAAGGCATCAAGAGGACTGCGACAAGTGACCCACTCTCACCTTTTATGTTTACTATTTATAGTGAGTGTTTTAGTTTAATGCTAACTAAGGTGGAACGGGTTGGATACTTTTCGGGGTTCAATATCGCAAATTCAAATATTACAATCTCTCATCTGAATTATGCAGATGATATTTTTATTTTTTGTGATGCAGACATTCAGCAGGTGAGGGGTATCACGAGATTTTTGATGTGCTATGGGCTAACTTTGGGATTGAAAGTGAATTTTAATAAATCTTCCTTGATTAGTATTAACTATTCTACTCCTTTAGCAGAGAGTCTAGCTAATGCATTGGGATGTAAAGTGGGAACCTATTCCATCATATATCTTGGCATTCTCATTTCAGATTCGAGGTTATCTATTTCAGTATGGGACACGATTTTGGAGAAGGTTTAGTTGAAACTTGATTTATGGAAGCCTAAATACTTGTCTCTAGGAGGAAGAGTGAATTTGCTTCGCTCATGTTTGGAGAATCTCCCTCTTTATTAAATGTCGATAAACTCTATCCCAAATTCAGTAGCAAAAAAAATTGAAAAGGTGATGAGGGACTTTCTGTGGGGAAGCTTTGGAGAAAATAGGAAATTTCATTTGTTAAAGTGGGATAGAATATGCACCCCAAAAAGATAGGAGGTTTGGGTAATCGAAAGATTAGAATTTTTAACCAAGCACTTTTATGTAAATGGTGGTGGCGCAACATTCATTCGAAGGACCATTTGTGGTATAGGGTGTTGTGTGTGAAATTTGGTTTAGACAAATCACTTTTGTGGTTAAGAGGTTGTAGACGAAATAATGTTTCACCCTTGTGAAAAACTATATTGAGTTGTAGATCTATGATTTCAGGATACTTTCGATGGAATGTGGGGAGCGGAACTCAAGTTTCCTTTTGACATCATAAGTGCCTGGGAGACTATCCATTGAAATCAAGGTTTCTTGATCTTTTCAATTTGGTGGCAAGGCCTGATTTATTAGTAAGCGATGCAGTAGAAAGGAGGGGCCTAAATCTATCGTGGGACATTTTTGTGGCATACAGTCGGCTTAATAATGCTCTACTGGCTCAATGGTGTCAGCTGATGAAAATGTTGGACAAAATATATATTTCACATAATGTTGAGGATGAACTAATTTCAGAGATAGAAAAGGATGGAGTATTTTCGGTGAAATCTTGGTACAACCTATTATTCCATGATAGATGGAGATGGTCACAACCAAATATTGCATATATATGGAAATGACCAATCCGTCATAAGGTGCAATTGTTCATATGGTTGGTAGCGCAAGATAGAGTTCAAAATACAGATAATTTCATTAAAAGGAGGAAAATATTACCTAATGTTTGCCTATTGTGTAAGGCCGATGGAGGCTCTGGGTCCCATGTTTTTATTCATTGTCCTTTCACGGCTACATTTTGATTCTGGCTCTTTGGGATGGTAGGGGTTCAGATGCAACTTCCACAAAGGATTGGGAATTTAGTGTCATCTTTGAAAGCACCATTCTTACAAAAATCAAGGAGAATAGCATAGAAATTTCTATTGGAGTGATTCTCTGGGAGATTTGGAAGGAGCGAAATAGGAGAACTTTTAATAGTGCGGTTTGTTCTTTTGAAAAATTAATTTATGTGTGTAAATGTTCGATTTGGTCATGGTTTTCGGTGAATAAAGAAGGATGGGGATTATCCAAGGTGGATGTGATGGCCAATCTGCAGAATTTATTCTTTCTTGGCTTTGGTCATTCGTGGGTGAGGAGTATCTGGATGGCACCGACTGTAGATAGTTTTAAGCCAAACTTTGACATGAGTTCGATGGGCAACCCGGGATTAGCAAGTTTTTGAGGTATTCTACGCTTTGGGAATGTTACTTTTTCTTATGCAGGTCCTATTGGTATTGCTACAACTAACTATGCCGAACTTACAGCATTGCTGTGTTGATTGATAATTTTCATTCAGAGGTATAGGGACAAAAATTGCACTTCTGAAGGTGACTCTTTAAATGTTGTTAGATGGTGTAATAAGGAATAGAGAGTGCCTTGGGAGTTATGATCCCTATGGCTCGAAGTTATGGATCTTGTTGCTAATGAAGTGGTGTCTTTTGCCCATGATTATAGAGAAGCTAATGACGTAGCCGATTGCCTTGCAAAAGGGGGCAATTCTCTCTCTTCTCTTATAGTTTCTGATGATGTAATCTCCTTTTTGTAATTTGAATAAAATTATTGATGTTGGTCAAAAAAAAAAAAAAAGATAGTAACATCATCAATAATAATAATAATAATAATAATAATAATAATAATAATAATAATAATAATCTCTACATAAAAAGACTGATAATATATATATATATATATATATATATATATATATATATATATATATATATATATATATATATATATATATATATAATCTCAAGGTATAAAGCATCCATCTTAAAGTGGGATGCAGGTGGTTCATTTAAAAACAATTAAAACTAAAGGTCCAAATGTTTTCTTAATAGAATTATTATTTTTAATTTTAAAATTTTATTTACTTTTTCATATTCATGATCTCCATATTAGATATTACATATCCCAAAAAATGAAGTCCAAAAATTCTAAAAAATAAAATTTTAAATGGTAACTCATTTGTACATGAACTTAGAGAAACCGTGTCCATGTATAAAACACAAGAACAGTTTCACACGAGAAATACTGAAATACATGTCACAGTAGATCACGCGTGTCATTAACCCTCATGGAAACATATATTAAAATTTAAAGGAAAAGGTTTATATATGGTTGCAACCAGTGTTTAAAAAAACGCCAAGTCGAATCGGACTCGGTTTGACTCGAGAATCGCCATGGACGGATTGAATCGGCAAAAAAAACGGGAATCGTCTGGTTCTAGAGAGAACCGGACGATTCTGCACAGTGACTCGCCGATCACTATACGGAATCGACGAGTCCCGTATGGTTTTTTTTTTTTTTTTTTTTGTAATCCATGATAGATTTTTTTGTAATACTTGATCAATTTTTTTGTAATCCATGATCGAATTGTTCTTTTTTTTTTTTTGTAATCCATGATCGAATTTTTTGTGTTTTTTTTATTTTGTAACCCATGATAGAATTTTTTGCAATCCATGATCAAATTTTTTGTAATCCATGATCGAAATGTTTGCTTTTTTTTCTTGTAATCCATGATCGAATTTTTTGTTTTTTTTTTTTGTTTTTGTAACCCATGATAGAATTTTTTGTAATCCATGATCGAATGTTTTGTAATACATGATCGAAATGTTCGTTTTTTTTTTTGTAATCCATGATCGAATTTTTTATTTTTTGTTTTTTTTGTAACCCATGATAGAGTTTTTTGTAATCTATGATTGAATTTTTTGTAATCCATGATCGAATTGTTTTTTTCTTTTTTTGTAATCCACGATTGAATTTTTTGTTTTTTTTGTTTGTTTTTTTTTGTAATCCATGATCGAATTTTATGTAATTCATGATCGAATTTTATGTTATCCATGATCGAATCTTTTGTAATCCATGATTGAATTTTTTTAAAATTTATGATTTTTTTTTTTAATCCATGATTGAATTTTTTTTTGTAATCCATGATAGAATTTTTTGAAAATTTGTGATTTTTTTTTTTTAATCCATGATCGAATTTTTTTTTGTAATCCATGATAGAATTTTTTGAAAATTTGTGATTTTTTTTTTTTAATCCATGATTGATTTTTTTGAAAATTTGTTTTTTTTTTTTTTAATCCATATTATTCAAAGAGAAAATGAGAGAGATGATGATTCTGAGGGCACCCTATCCCAGCCATATTATTCACATATCGAGTCCCAACAGCAACAGTGTAAGGATGAGCACGACAGTGCAGGTGAGCATGAAGGATGGATAATCTTCGGGGATTTTAGATTGGGAACACAACAAAACACTAACACTCAGGGATTTGGGAATAGTCAGACGCCTGCTAATATCGATGATTCGTTTTTTGATTGAATCAATGAATTGTTAAACGAATTCAATCAATGGCACCAGCGTGACCAAGAAGAACAATAATGTCGTCTATCATTTTATTTTTAGATCATATGTTACTAATTTTATGCTTTATTGTAGTCCATGTATGTTAATATACTTATTCCATGATAATTCTATGTTTATCCTTTTGTGTGATGTAAATTAAATGCTGAATGGCTGTTCATGCAGAGAAAGAACATATCAATATTCGCATATTCATTCAAAAACATGAAAATTCTTAATGGAGTACCCTCATTTCTTATTGAATTCCTAAAAAACAATATTTATAATGAAATTTAATAATTTTTTCGGAATTTTTTGAAGCTTTATTCTGGCTGATTCACCCGATTCCCGATCCGAATCGCCGATTCGCCGATCTGGATTGGTTTTTTGGGAGCCCGATCCGGGTCACCGATCCGTTTTTTAAACCATTGGTTGCAACCTTCAAATGTTGAATTACAGGTGCACTTCAAAAATTTATCGGAAAGGTTGTTTTAATATTGAAAAACCCTCTATTTAATCATCTCGACATCGAGATGTATGAATATAAAAAAAAAAGAAATTTTGAGTCTCATAAATAGTGCATCTTGCAACACATTATCTAGGCTGTCCATTTTTAAGATTTCCATATGTTTATATATCTCCTTAATTTTAACTATTTTTCTTGTTTAAAATTTTTGAATAAAATATGAAAATAGATTTTAAGATAATCCTAAGAATTTTTTACAAAAAAATTATATGTTATGATAAAATTTGAAAGTGCGCCTTAATTGGATTGTTTAAGGTTGAAACCTTTTAGAAACTGGCACCCAAATTTAAATAGAATGACCGGTCCCAAACTGTGTTTAGGGCATTCAAACATCTAAGGGATTTTGTGACCCCTCGGTGTTTACTAGCTTATGGGAAAAGCTTAAATATAGAATTAATTTTCTATTAAAAATATTCTTACAGTCATTTTAAAGAGTATCTCAGGATTTTGGTCAAGAAATTATAAACATTGTCCTATTTAACCTAAAGAAATTTGTGTACAATAAGACACTACGGGACCACAAAGAAATACGTGTACAATATGATACTGGGGACCACATCCTGTTGTAAATAATATGCATTAAATGCTGCTGCAATGACAAACTTTCATTACTTTTGTACTCTTGAAAAGTACTAATATCTTCAAAGGAAAAAGTGAGCATAAGCCTTTACTATTTTAGATATATTATTAATTTTTACAAATGAGCATCCCTATCTAAATTAAATTTGAATGGATAATACAATACATCGATTTTAATGAAGGAAATTGTTTCATCCGGGCTGGATCGCATTTCTACAATATGCAGTCCAGAGGTATAAAGCATCCATCTTAAAAATGGACGCAAATAGGTAGTCATTCTAAAACAATTGTAAGTAACTGTCCAAATGTTTTTTTGATATAAATACTATTTTTAGTTTTTATAATTTATTTATTTTTTCTTATTCATGATCTTCATGTTAAAGATTATATATTTTTTAAAATGTTGGATCAAATTATATTTAAAAAATATATTTATTGCCAAGCCCGTAGTTCTACAATATGCAGGCTGGCCGCATAGAAACCATGTCCTTTAATGAAATCTTACATTACATATTATTACCCAATATTTATATTAAAATATGAGAATTTCATATAAAATTTAAATTATCTAGTTATAAAATAATACCTACAGTATTTTTTTAGGAAAATTAAAAAATTAAATTTTAAAAAATTTAACAATAAATTTGAGTTAAAAATTACAGTTATAACTTTTGATATGTCCCATATATATTCATTAAAATATAAAAATGTTATGTAAATATTTTAAATTGTTCCATAATTAAATAACGATATTAACATTTTTTAGGATAATTTAAGAAGATCCTATTTTAGAAAATTGAACTAATAAATTTGAGAAAAAAATTCAAATTATAACTCAGGATAGCTAAAATATTTTATGTACCCAAAATATTGTCTATTTAATCCGTTGGGATTAATTTTAGCACTCCAAGACCACCTAACAACCAACTTGGAAAAGGACAAAAAATAAACAAATAAAAAACTACATGAGTGAGTAATGGTATATGTGTTCTTTGGAATATGTAATTTCATAATATCATTAAACTGTAAGTAAAATTAAAATTTATATAGAATACATTTTACTTTTCGTAGTATTTTTTAATACTTATGTTAAAAACGATAAATTTATTTTGTTAATAAAAGGGGATACGCTCGCCGCATACTAATAAAGGCAAGTTCTATAGGACAACAGTGAGACTTGTTTTGCTCTATGGGGCGAAATGTTGGATGAACAAAAAATAATGTACTCATAGAATGAGTGTAGCAGAGATAAGGATTTTGAGATGGATGAGTAGCAAGACAAGACATGGTAGAATTCAAAATGAATCTATTCGTGAGAATTTAGGTGTGGCACTAATAGGCAATAACATACGACATAGTAGATTTAAATGGGCTGGCCATGTGTGTCACCCACCAAGTATAGCACCTTTTTTGAGTTTTTTGATATGCGAATTAGTTCAAGTAGAAGGACTGAAAAGGGCAAGGGGTAGGCCGAAAAGGACATGGCTGAAAGTAATCCGAAAAGATATAGGGACTTATGGCCTTACTGAAGATACGGCTTTTAATAGAACATAATGGTATAACAAGATTTGTGTATCTAACCCTAATTAATTGGGAAAAGGCTATGAAAATGATGGTGATGATGATGATAAGAGGGGGCACACCGCACACATACTAGACATTGAGGTTTAGTCTTGAGTTTTTGTTCCACCCTTGCTCACTGATTTGAAAGGGTTCACAGTCTAAGATTTCTCATACAATGAAGATCTGCGAGAGACCAATGATCTTGTGCGCTATTGAACGAGGAGAGCTGGAGTGGGGTGTACAAAGTCCAACGGAGGTAATCTTGTGCCATCTTATTCTATGCTTTGCAGTCTTGTAATTTCTTGTTCCAAAAAATCTTATGTGAGTTTTATTTATTGAATATAAATTTTTTTATTAGTGGCCAAAAAATGAGAACCTCATTTTGTTATTTATTTTAAGTTGATTTAGTTGTATTTGCACCTCTGTTAGTGCTCCATCTGGTAAAAAGAAGAAAAAAATTAATAACCACATATTCTGTGTGTTTATACTCGAAATTACGGGCATGTACTTCACCCCCACCTTGGTTTCGGGTGTAAACAAATCGACGAGTTGATAGAGTATGGGTCCTGTCAAATTACATTCTAAAGGAGAATCGGGTCTTAAGACCTTATCCCCCTCGGACTGTCGACAAAGTTGACTTCCCTCTTATCTTAACGATGGAGCTCAACAAAGAAAGCTTTTGAAAAGGGGTTGAAGCTTTTGAAAAGGGGTTGAGAGAAAAATAACATCTTAGGAAAATAAGTTTAGAAAGAGAACAATAGAAGAGAATCACAAATAGGCAATTATAGTAGGAAAATAGAAATAAACAGGAGTAAAAAATCTAACTACAAAATGCATGATGAATAAAAAAGTAAAAAGCATGAAGACAAGGGATTAAGACTAATCTAAACATTCATAACATAGGATGAAAGAGAGATAGAGAACTGTAGAGATGCAAGTATGATTATGAAGAAGAAGGAGATGAGGTCCTTATCTATGAGCTACATAGATATACGTATAAGATGAGCATGGAATGGAATAAAATGAGAGAAAGAAGCTAGAAAACTAATACTAATAAATAACATGCAATGAGAATAATAAAACTAGATACAAGAAAGAGATGGAGAAAATATCGTTAGAAAGAGTGTTAAGTTAAATGAGATAGACAAAAATAGAGAATGTAGCATTGAAAAGAGGAGAGAGGAGCAGATGAACACGTGTCTATTAATGCAAGGTAATAAAAGACAAGTAAATATGACAATAAGAGAATAAGGGAGACTAAATTATTGAATAAAATATAAAGGAAAGAGATAAAGTAAGTATAAAAGAAAGTAGGGAATGAAAGGGATGGACGATACAAGATTTGAACTACAAGATAGGGGGAAAGAAAAGAGATTAAAGTATCCCTAATTAAGATAGAAAAAAGTATAACAAAGAAAAACAAACAGGCACTAGATGAGCCAAAAGTCACACATTGTCTCTTCAGATTCTAGAAAACCAACTTTCACACTACTTATCTGTGTCTGTACTAGTAGAGCACAAATCACTAGAGCACATTAACATAATAGTATGCACATTTCATATACACGTCTTCACTAGTGGGGCACAATTCTTCGGAGCACACCAAAGCACATGAGCCAAAGTATTAGAATGCCCTTATGATATATTAGTTGTGTTGTTATTATGGTAGAAAGATATCAACGAGTTAAATGTAAAGCCCCATCAAACACCATTTCACATACTCTGCATAGGGCCTCTTTACATTTTGTTTTTAGACACAAGTAAGGAGGATAAACTCACATTTAATGAGGGCTTCCATCATCTCATTCATTCAATGTTGGATAAACAACCAACTAATTCTTTCTTTATAAATAAGGTAAAATATAATTGCCATTATATTATACTTTCCAAATTACTATACTAGAAAGGAGATATTATATTGAAATAGCATGAAGAATGTTCCAACGAAAAACACAATAATTTCTCCACTATTTCAAAATAATATGATAACGTTAGGCACCATATGTTATTTGCATGCCATTAAAGTATCTTTCGATTTAAACCTCCACTTAGTGTATGCAATATAAAGTACATCAAGTTTCATGGTAGCAAATACTTTATTCTAGGGATCTTATCCAACATAACAATAGCACAATTCACAATAGATATACAC
This sequence comes from Amborella trichopoda, assembly GCF_054954075.1. Lineage (NCBI taxonomy): Eukaryota > Viridiplantae > Streptophyta > Magnoliopsida > Amborellales > Amborellaceae > Amborella > Amborella trichopoda. Next base: position 20,910,389 of record NC_142340.1, read on the forward strand.
TCTCTTGTATCGTTTCATACTGCCAGATCATTATGGGCCTTGACCTTATATACTGATTTTCATTAGTGATCTAAATACTATTCAAATCTCATATTAAGTGGCATTTCTTCCACACTCATACAGGTGAATCTATCAATGATACTTCATATAATGCACCCTAAGTGAACTAGTTATAGATATCATTAAAACCAACTTCATCTCATGCAGGTCATCACTATCTACTATATAAATATATCTAGAATGTATGCTTACAAATAAATATTCATGTCTAGTGATGTAACTAACCATGCAAATAACTTGTTTTTACCACATTCAATCTCGACCTTTCCATGAAACACATGCTTAGTTTGGGTTCACACGATAGATGGTCACCATTCTATTTGAAATCGCACTAATGTGTTACCTTGCAAGGCATTATGTTTCATTTGACATAACAAATTCTAGACTTGTCGTTCCAACTTTTATAAACCTTTGGATGAGCTATGTTTGCACACAATATGTCGAAATTTTCCATTATATGCATCATTATTTCCTAGAGAAACTATTGCATGATTATCATAACTAATTTTGATTGCCATTATCTGTTTAGGCAAATATAGAATTCCTTGTAAGAAAATCCTTAAGCGTTCCACTTCTTCACAATTTTGGTTCCTTGGTCCCTCCGCCACAGAAGGTGAATATCTATTTCAGATGTGGAAAGTGAGTCTTTTAGTTACGTGCTTAAACTTGCAAAATTATATCATTCTCTCACTGCGAGCTAACCAGTAGAATGCATTCCAAAATTGATAGTTTCTTTGAGATATCTCAAAACTCGAGAGAATGACTATGCTCTTTACTTGGCAAACTATATATCTACTAATTTACCCACTATATATATGTAATATTCAGCCTTGTATAGCTCACTGCATGCATCAAACTACCAATTACTCTTGCATAATTAATTTCAAAGTACATCTCCTTTGTTCTTCATTTAGTTTATATGACGATCCATTAGTGTGAGTGCTACCTTATGATCATCATGCGCGAATTTATTGAGCATATTTTCTATATAGTGAGATTGGGTTAAAATAAAAGTTTCATCCTTCCTCATTATCTTGAAACATAGAATCACATCAGCCACTACTTAACCCTTGATATCAAAGTTAGATTCGAGCTTTGGTTTCCTCACAATTTCCAGATTAGGCCCGAATATTATCATTGTCAATATATAGACAAATTATCACATACAACAAATTAATTTCCTTACAATAGATTCACTTGTCTGCCTTACTACTCTTAAACCCATTCAACAATATTACATTATCAGATTTCTTATGCCATTGTTTTGAACCTCTTTCAACTTATAAAAATTTGATTAACTTACACACTTTGAGTTCATGGCCTAGCATAAGAAACCCTTCCAGTTATTCCGTATGAAAAATTATTTGTCAAATTCATCACTTAGGAATAAATATTTTACATCAATTTGGTGAAAAATTTGATGGTCAACAGAGGGAAGAGCAAGTAGCAGACATATAATATATATCCTTGCTACGGGAGCCTAAGTGTCAAAATGGTATATATTCTCTTTTTTTTTAAAACCTTTGGTAACTAACCTGGCCTTATACTTGTTAACGGACCCATAGTCAATCCTTTTCCTTTGAAAATCCATTATATTCAATAGGTTTAGAATCAGGTGGCAAGCCTCACTAATTCTGTTGTATTATTTGCAAGAATTGAATCCTTCTCACTATCAACGGCTTGACTCTAAAAAGACAACAATAGACTAATGCTTCACTTAGTGACGAAGGTTCTTCCCCCATACTTGAAGCCATCAGTATTTCACCCAATACTTTCTTTTGATTAGCCTTCATCAAGTGGATATAAAAATCAAGCTCAAATTGTATGATGTATCAGTTTTCGCTCTCTTACTTCTCCTTACTTCTTCTACCTCTTCAATAGGTATCATTACAAGATTCTGGTTCATCTCTTCTTGGAGGAGGACCAACAGGTTCTAGTTCATTTTTATTAGTTAAATTTTCCATGAATTTTACTTCTCTAAATTAAATTATCACATTTGAACTTGTTTCTAGAAATGGTACGCCGAATTATTTTGCGCATACCCTACAAAAGCACGTCAAAATTTTCGATGCCCCAATTTATCTTGTTTTAGATCTAGAAATTGAGTGTATGCCAAAAGACTCCAGACTTTAAGAAAATCCAAATTTGGTTTCTTATTGAACTAGAGCTCAAAAGGTGTCTTCTCTACTTTCTTGTCAGGGATTCGATTTAATACGAAGCAGTCAGAAAACAAAGCTACACCCTTCAAAGACCATGGCAACCATAATTGATGATCATAGCATTAACCATCTCTATTAATGTCCATTTCTTTCTCCTGGATAAGACATTTTGTTGAGGGGCATATGGGGTAGTGACTTGGCGGATGATCTTGTTGTTTTCATAGAAGTTTGAAAACTTGTTTGATAAATATTTCCCACCTAGGTCACTCCTCAAAATCTGAATGTTTCTTTCAAGTTAACTTTTAATTAAAGCTTTATACATTTTGAACTTTTCAAATGGCTCGTCTTTGTTCTTTAATAGATATTGATAAATATCGAGAGAAATCATCGACAAATTTGATGAAGCACCTTTTTCATTCTCTTGTGAGGACATTATTTCACTCCACAAACATCAATATGTATGAGCCATAATTATTCAATATTCCTATCTACTGATGGGAAAATCTTTCTTATTATTTTTTCCTGAGCACAAATTTCAGTTTCCATCAAATACATCATCACATTCATTGATTAGGCCTAACTCAATTATGGTTTTGATTAAAGCAAAATTTAGTTGCCTAATCTCACATGCCCCAAATTAAAAATACTCACAAGATATACAAAAGAGCTTTTTTGTCATTATATAAATCTACTTTGAATATCCCGTTACATGTTTACTTTTTACAAACAAAAACACTCCCATAGTCGAAATGACCTTATCAAATCCTAGGACAATCAGGAAACCACACCAAGTTTCTCCATATTTCTGACACATGAAACGTGTTATCAAAAGTGAGAACCTTACCCAAATTGAACTTTAGGTCTATGGTGCCTTTACCAAGTATCGTTGTCAAGGCTTGCATTCCCTGTTGGTTCAAGTTCACATCCTCTACAAGCACATAGGTATTGAAATAATCCCAATTTTGACAAACATGGATGGTAGAGCTTATCTTTACCCATTAATTGGAATCATTCTAATTAAATTAACCTTAGTGATCATAGCCATAAATGCTTCATCAATGATTAAGTTTAATTTGTTTAAGGGCATTAAATTCCTTCGTTTCCTACAAAGGTAACTTATGCCTTTCCTTTTAGACTTCTTTAGTCTCTTTGGTACATAGGAAAGAAAGGCTTCTTATTTGGAGCCTTGTCCTTGGACTCATGCTCTACAACGTTTGTTTTAAACTGAAAGTCCCTTGCCAACTGAGTTTCCGTGCCTACATCTCTTTCTTTCTAAAGCCATTATTTTCCTCAATACAAAGATACCATGGGAGTTGATCAAGATCAACATCAACCTTAGTATGTTCCATTTTATTTTGGCACTCTCTCCATGATGGGGTAACTTATTAATGCTGACTTACATTTAAAAGGCCGCACTCAACTCTACTTTGCAAACTTTAAGTTCACTTACTATGAGCTATAACTCATATACTAGAATAAATATCGGCTTGTTTACCATGAATTTAAAGTCAAGGAAATTGGAAAAAACAAAAAATCTCCAGCTATCTGATTCTTTCGTCTTATATTTGACTTCCAATTTGTTTCACAATTCTTTTATTGTGAACAAAGACCCATACATGTGGAAGATAGGGTCAATGAGTACGTTGATGATGTATTCCTTGCATCTAAAGTAATCCTCTCTCTACCTCCATTGAAGTTTCAACTTCTGCGCTCATTATTGTGTCAGTTCCACTATCACTCCTTCCATTTATGATAATTCCTCCGGTGTAGGATCAATGAGTACATAGGCCACATTGAGTGCAATCAACTAAAATATGAGCTTTTGTTGCACGTCTGAGACATCAAAACGATCAATGTTCATAACTTTAACAAAATCCGTGTTTCACTTGAAATATTATCTTGAAATGTAGGAAATGGAGGTGAAACGGGGAAAAATATGTTGTAAATGAAAAGAAAAACAATTTCTCTCTTTGATCCCTAGCAGTATAGGTCATGTCTCAAGACATTATCTTCAAATTACTAATAAGAATCAGGATGCATCTAAGTTTCTGCAAGGCAAATTTGTCCCTTAGATGTATGGGTGCGGACAATTATTGAAAATATCCTGCCAACAAAAACGTACTATTACTACGAGATCTAGAGCATAAAAGTTGTCTGTTTGTAGAGAGAGAGAGTTGTCAGATAAGAAAGTGAAGCGGATAAACTCATGTTTAAGGAAAGCTTCCCTCATCTCATTCCTAAATGTAGGAGAAGTAATTCATTACTTGTATATATGCAAATAAGACAAAAAATATTTTCTAAAACATTACACTGTCCAAACTATTATGTTAGAAAGGAGATATTAGGAAATAACCCATACTATTTTTTTAGAAAGAGAAGCTACCTCAAAATATTAAAAAGAGAGAAACTATCTCAAACTTTAAATTTAAGATAGAGATAAGTACCTAAAATTTTTTACGGAGATAAACTATCTCAAAAGTTTAAGAGAGAGAAACTACCTCAAATTTTAACTTTTAGTGAGAGAGACTAAAAAAATTTACATACTTTTAGAGAGAGAAACTCTATGAAATTTTAAGTTTTAAAAAGAGAAAGTGCCTGAAAATTCAATGAGAGAAACTATGTCACATTTTAAGTTATATAGAGCGAAAGTACTTGAAAATTTGCAATGAGAGAAACTGTATTAAATTTTAAGTTTTAGAGAGAGAAAGTACCTAAATTTTTAGATTGAGAATCTATCTCTAAATTTTCAAAGTGAGAAACTACCTCAAAATCTTTAAAGAGATAAACTATCTCAAATTTTAAGTTTTAGGGAGAGAAAGTACTAAAAAAATTTTACGGAGAGAAACTATCTCAAAATATTTACAGAGAGAAACCATCTCAAATTTTAAGTTTTAGTGATAGAGACTCTCTCAAAATTTTTAGAGAGAAAATACCTCAAATTTTTAATTTTAGAGAAAGAAATTATCTAAAAGTTTTTAGGGAGAGAAACTATTTCAAAATATTTCATGAGAAAAACTATCTCAAATTTTATGTCTTTGAGAGAGAAACTATCTTAATTTTTTTTAGAGAAATCAATTATCTCAAATTTTAAGTTTTAAAGAGAGAAAGTATATCAAATTTTAAGTCTTATAGTGAGAAAGAATCATAAAATTTTCATTAGAGAAAGTATCTTAAATTTAAGAGAGAGGTGAACTATATAAAGTTTTAGATAGAGAAATTACCTAAAATTTTTGGAGAAAGAAACTATCTTAAAATTTTTAAAGTGACAAACAAACTCATAGTTTAAGTTTTACAGAGAGAAGTATCTTAGTATTTTAGAGAGAAAAACCATATCAAATTTTAGACTATGCTACCCATACTACCCAACCCTAGTCCAAAGTCCATACCACCCATAGTCCATACCACATGTATTCTATACTCTTAAAACCACACTTAACCCCCCCTAGCTCATACACCACACTTAACCCATCCATTATACTCCATACCACTTATATCCTATCTCAACCCATCCATTATACCCCTTATGGAAGAACGAAGAGAGAGAGAGAAAGAGAGAGAGCGACAGAAACTTTTCTATAGTTGGGGCATGCCACTCTATAATCTTATAAGAGAGACAGAGACATAATAGATTTTGGTGTGTAGACATATGAGAGAGGGCACCTTTTTTTATAGTGCATCAAGGTGTTTAGGGTTTTTTTAGGTTTTCTATGGTTTGCCTCTTCCACTAAGATTGAATATACACTATTGATCTTGAGTGGCTTATGGGATGAGAGATATGAACCCTAAATTCTATAAATAGGGCATCAAGATCATATGGAAGGGGCTAGAACCTTTATCCCCTATTTTCAAAACCATTTTCCTATCAGTTAATTTGAATAAAAAAATCAATAATAATATTTTTCTTTCTTATTTTTATGCACAAGCGTTCTCACACTTTCCTTATTCAAATTCAAAGCTTCCTTCAAAGACAAAGTTTCAACAACACAAGCATTCTTCACCCTCAAGCCATGAGCTTGATACGACAAAGGAAAGGTTCCATGAGGTGAGGCATTCCAATATTGGTGGCCCTTATGGGACCTACCAAATTGCCCTGATGAGCCCATATGCATATGTGGGCCTCCCATGCAAACTGACCTAGTGTTTCCCATGACCCACAGTCTATCAAAGGAGCTGATTAGTAGATCACAAAAATCAATCAATTGGCAAGGAATCTTGATACCAAGGTCACCTAGACCTGATGCGACCACAACTCTACGGTACATAAGGGTAATATCTCACACAAGCATCAAGGAGTCATCATACCAAGGTCACCCAAACCTGATGCGATCATGACTCTACAGTGTATAGGTGTAATCTCTCACATATGCACAAGCTTCGCACTGAAAGGTGGTTCGCTTTCCCGAAACGGCTATTTTATGTGAATGTTATGTGATATTACGTGGATGAGGGTTTAGCCCCTATCTCTAAAGGCCTCCATCACATACAAGGGGGCCACAGTCCCTCGGATCACTCATCCAAATATACTCTGACTTCATCAAGGGCTGACCCATTATAACCCTTATTAGTTTAATCTCTATGACCTGGTAACATGGATTTTCCCAACCGTCAGGCCTTGCACGTCAAGCTAATTCGGGTATCAACAAACATTGTTTGCCTAGTATATTCTACACCAGACTACACTTCAGCTAAGTTCGTGTTTCGTTTTATCAAAAGTTCAATTTCAAGCACTAATAAAGCCTTTAGTGGTCACATATACCCAACACTAGCAAAGTTTAATACCGCAGCCACACTAATAGATGGTTTGGCTCCATTAAAAATCCAAAGATCTCCACAACATCTACCGGTTCATGGACATGAAGTTCCTAATATGATGCAAATTTGACACACGTGTGTCCATTTAAATAGGCAAAGTTATCTTGGGATCTTGATCTTGGAGGTCAAGATTCCTTTCCTTCCTTAATTAATAGCGACGATTGATTTCGAGGAAACATACAATTTAAAGGAATGTACCTTAGCCAAAGTGGTCAAAGGGGCCGTGCGACAAAGTCAAGGCTTTCATTCACACAAGTCAAAGACCATAATATAATTTGTAAAAATTGATTTTTTTCTTTTTTTGATTTCTAAAGGATCATATAAGTTGTTTTTATTTTTTCTCACCTTAATTACTGCTAAGTTATGTTTTCTGCATTTGTAGGTTAGGATATGAACTAATCAAGGGCCATGTTCTTCTGCTAGAAAATATGTGCCTCACTAAAAAGAAAAAATATGCTTTTTTAGGGTAATAAAAAAGAAGCAAAAAGTTTATACAAAGTATCAACCTTGAACTGTAGAAGTAAGGAACACCTCAAAAACCTAAAAAAACAGCTTGATCAGATATAGTAAAACCATCCAATTAATCCTCTAGACTTCGAGATGTACGGATATATATTTAAAAAAATGATTTCAAGTCTTGAAAATTGTGCATCTTATGGCACAATATGTAGCTTGTCAATTCTTAAATATTTTTAAGCGTTTATAGTTCTATGCGATCTGCATCACTTTCAATGGAGTAGATTTCATGATTCGGGACAAAAACATTTTTTTGGATCATCACAAAGTTTTCCGGCACAAAAAACCACATGTTTCAATTATGGAAAAAAGTTTATATAAGGTGTCGACATTATACCGTACAGGTATAGTGCACTCAGAACTCACCGGAAAATATTGTTTTTTCATTAGAAACCCTCCAATTAATCATCTCCAATTCGATATCTATGAATGTGAAAGAAAATTTCAATTTAAAGTTTCAATAATAGTATATCTTGCAATACATTTCGACGCCTAAAATACAACTTATAACGAGATTTTTTAGTGCCCCTTACAGTGATAGTTTAAGGTTGAACACCTTATACGAACCACGCCCTTTAGGTATAATTCCTTAACTTGGATTGTTTAAACTCACTACTTGTACAAATGACACCCTAAAAAGAAATTTGTAAATTATATCAATAAAACACTTTGAGTTGGACCAGGGTTCTACTGTAGTTAATTTTTGTCCCAACGATTCTCACTCATCCCGTACATGCATCGTATCCCAAAAATTTAATAATTATATTGAAAAACAACTTTCAAACTTTAATGCTAACAATTTAGTTAATGTTTATTTTATTACAATTAAAATTTTAAGATGGGTGTGGTTTGCATACGGTTGCAACCTCAAACAATTCAATTAAGGTGCACCTCTAAATTTAATCATAAATATAATTTTTATATAACAATCCAATTAAGGTGCACATCCAAACAATCCAATTAAGGTGCACCTCTAAATTTTATCAAGATGGATTTTGAATTAAAAAATATTGTAGTTACTATAAATCCTAGTAAATAGGAAAATAAATGCCTCACCTCAAACACTCCTTCGAAAAGCATCCGGGAGTGGGAAGTTTCCATGATGCTCTAAAATCAAGGGAAAATATCTCCATGCCCTTTATTTTTAAGCATTATATCTCACTAGACCTAAGGTTTCAAAACAAATATTGGGTCATAGAAGTTCTAAGTCTTGTATCTTCTAACCCCTAAGCTAACTTTATTTCCATTTAACCTATTTTTTTTTCTCAAACAAATATAGTAAAGACATTCTTTCTAAACACCATTCTTTCTCTTTCTCAACGTGAATTTGCCCTAAATCTCTCTCTGCTTGACTTTTCCCAAACCCTCTCTCTCCCTATTTTCTCACTCTCTCTCTCTCTCTCTATGGTGTATTTTTCTTTATATATTTGCATGATTTATGTGGATTTTTCCTATTGATTGGTTGGATATTATTTGCATAGATGATTAACTGTATGTAGATTGTGCCTTTTTGGATCGAAATTAAGAGAGAGGGGTTTCGAGTAACACGGGACAGAGAGTGTGAGACCAAGAGTGAGAAATGCTTAGAGAGAAAAAAGGTTTGAAGAATCTCAAGGAAGTGAGAGAAAGAGAGAAATTTTGGGAAATATCACGTAAAGAGAAGAAAGATTAAGAATAATCATCTCTTTTTATATTTTTTAGGGCTAAAAAAATAATTAAAAGTAGGTAAAGTTAGTCAGGGAGTTAAGAGATATAATTTAAATCTTTAGGTCTATTGAGATATAAAAACAAAAATTAGGCTGTATGGGGATATTTCTCCTAAAATTAATATCCAACAACTATAAAATTTAAAGCTAAAAAAAAGTGGCATATATCTGAGCACTTATTTTTAGGGTGACAGGGGCAGTTTGGAAAATATTTTACAATGTGGAGTATTGTTAGGGGTTGAAATCTTTCTTCTGTTTTTTTTTGTGCTTTTGGGGGTTGGTTTTGGTCCGTAGCAATGTTTTAAAAAACGCCGAGTCGAACCGGACTCGCCCGGTTCGACTCGAAAATCGCAATGGGGGGATCGTATCGGCTAAAAAATCGGGAATCGTCCGGTTCTAGAGAGAACCGAACGATTTTGCACAGTGACTTGCCGAGTCACTGTGCGGAATCGGCGAGTCCGTGAAGAACACGGGTTGCACAGTGTTCTTCACTGGATTCTTTGACATTTGTCATTTTTTGATCATTTTTCTTGTTTTTTTTGGCATGTGATCTAATTTGCAGGATGTAAACAGCTTTATTCAGCTTTTTCAAGGATTAAATGGTTGAAAAATTTGGTGTTTTTGGATCACGAAACTTGCTTTTTTAGGGTTTCCGCCTTTTCTGAATGTTTCATGCCAAATAGGGCATGAATCTTTCAAAATTTGTAGGCATTTTGATCGTAAAGCTATGAATAAAAACCTTTTGTTACTAATTTGTGATAATCGTTAGAGATTGAAGGCTTCGGTTCACAAAATCAGGTAAGAAGTTTGGGTTTTTTTTTTTTTCCGCCATTTGATTTATTTCACGACATATTTTGAACCTAATGAGTTCAATAATGAGGGTTTTTAATCTTTACTGTGTCTAGTATGATTTAAAATCTTCAATTTTATGTAATTTGGTCAATTACAGCATGAAATTTGAGATGAACACTGAGATGTCTGCGGAACCAAAATTCTGCTGTTTTTTTTTTTTTTTCCGCCTTTTGATTTTGTTTTCATGATATATTAGAAATAATGTGTTAAAAATTTAGGGTTTTGATTCCCTATATTGTTGTTTATCAGAAAATATACTCAATTGGATGTAATTTATTCACTTAGAGGTGGATTTTTTAGTTAAAATGGCTTATGTAAAATGGCTCTGTGAAGAACATAATTTTTTTTTTTGTAATCCATGATCGAATGTTTTGTAATACTTGATCGATTTTTTTGTAATCCATGATCCAATTTTTTGTTCTTTTTTTTTTTTGTAACCCATGATAGAATTTTTTGTAATCCATGATCGAATTTTTTGTAATCCATGATCGAAATGTTTGTTTTTTTTTCTTGTAATCCATGATCGAATTTTATTTTTTATTTTATATTTTTGTAACCCATGATAGAATTTTTTGTAATCTATGATCGAATGTTTTGTAATCCACGATCGAAATGTTTGTTTTTTTTTTTTGTAATCCATGATCGAAATGTTTTTTTTTTTTTTTTTTTGTAATCCATGATCGAATTTTTGTTTTTAGTTTTTTACGTAACCCATGATAGAGTTTTTTGTAATCCATGATTGAATTTTTTGTAATTCATGATCTAATTGTTTTTTTCTTTTTTTTTAATCCACGATCGAATTTTTTGTTTTTTTTTTTTGTAATCCATGATAGAATTTTATGTAATCCATGATCGAATTTTTTGTAATCCATGATAGAATTTTCTGTAATCCATGATCGACTTTTTTGTAATCCATGATCTAAATGTTTGTTTTTTTTTCTTGTAATCCATGATCGAATTTTTTGTTTTTTGTTTTTTTTTGTAACCCATGATTGAATTTTTTGTAATCCACGATCGAATTGTTTTTTTCTGTTTTTGTAATCCATGATCGAAGTTTATGTAATCCTTGATCGAATTTTTTGTAATCCATGATAGAATTTTCTGTAATCCATGATCGACTTTTTTGTAATCCATGATCGAAATGTTTGTTTTTTTTTCTTGTAATCCATGATCGAATTTTTTGTTTTTTGTTTTTTTTTGTAACCCATGATTGAATTTTTTGTAATCCATGATCGAATTGTTTTTTTCTGTTTTTGTAATCCATGATCGAATTTTTTGTTTTTTTACGTTTTTTTTTTTTTTTATAATCCATGATCGAATTTTATGTAATCCATGAGCGAATTTTATGTAATCCATGATCGAATTTTTTGTAATCCGTGATCGAATTTTTTGTAATCCATGATCGAATTTTTTGTAATCCATGATTGAATTTTTTGAAAATTTGTGATTTTGTTTTTTAATCCATGATCGAATTTTTGTTTGTAATCCATGATCGAATTTTTTGAAAATTTGTGATTTTTTTTTTTTAATCCATGATCGAACTTTTTGAAAATTTGTTAAATTTTTTTTTTAATCGATGATCGAATTTTTTTTGGTAATCCATGATCGAATTTTTTGAAAATTTGCTGTACTTTTTTTTTTTTATTTCTTTTTATCCATGATCGAATTTTTTGAAAAATGATGATTTTCCGAAAAGATGTGAAAATCGTGATAAGGTTTTGATTATCATGATGTGTTAAACCCAATTTTTAATTTTTATTGTTTGAGTTTGCTGTAATTTTTTTTTTTTTTTTTTCCATGATTGAATTTTTTGAAAAATGATGATTTTCCGAAAAGACGTGAAAATCGTGACAAGGTTTTAATTATCATGAGGTATTAAACCATATTTTAAATTTTTATTGCTAAAGTTTTTGTTGAAAAATTTGTATGTTGACGGATTATTTATGCAAACAAATGCATGTTATTATATTTTTAATGCAAAACTGTATTTTTTTTATCTGTTGTTCATGGATTTTTTAGTTGGAATGACTGATGTTAGCTGGCTCTTTGAATAATTGTTTTTAATGCAAAAAATGTATGTTCTTGATAATTGAGTTGTAGCCATGTTTGGAGCTTGCATTTTGTATTATATTATTCTGAATGTTTGTAATTGATATGTACGAAATATTATTGTCAAAAAAGGTATTTTGCAATAACAAATAACAACAAATATGACTACATGAACTACCGCAACATATTATCACTACACATGGTGATTATTTTTCTTTTTGAACTGTCAGGTTAATTTTATACTTTTTACATCTTAAAACAGTTGAATTATGTCAAGATCTGCAGAAGACCCTGCATGGCAACATGGGGTCAGACTTGATCCCAACAAGAAAGACAAAATTATTTGTAATTACTGTCAAAGAGTGATAAGTAGTGGGGTACATAGGTTCAAGCAACACTTGGCAGGGGTTAAGGGAGAAGTTTCTGCATGCACTAGTGTCCCTAATAATGTAAAAAAACATATGGCGGCAATTCTTAATGCTAACAAAGGTAAAAAAATTGCCAAACATAGGATGAATGAGGAGATAGCTAGTTTATATACACCATCAAGCAGGAATGATACAGAAGAGCAATATAATAATGACCTAGAAGAGCAATATAATAATGAGCTGGACATGGCCACAAGATTGAGTTTACATGAACAATATCAGAGGGAACGTGGGTTTAGAATGCCCGGTGGGTCTAGCCCAGACATGCATGATGGGCCTAGCTCCGATATGCATAGTGGGCCTAGTTCAGATATGCATGGCGGACCCAGCTCGAGCATGTATGGCGGGCCCAGCTCAAATATGTATGGAGGGTTGGTGGCAATATGTATCAAAGAGAATCAGTTGTTGAAGAAATTGTTTCTAGGTTACCTAGGAGTGCCAGTATTGCAGGTCATGGTCGTAAAGACCTATTTCTCTCAAAGCCTAAGTCACAACAGATGACCCTAAAAGGCATGGTTAAAGGTACAAGAAACATGTTAAGGAGATATGTTGGTAAATGGTTCTACGATAAAAGGATTCTCTTTGATGCAGCCAATAGCCCATATTTTCCACCTATGATTAGTGCAATCCAGAGAGTCGGGCCTGGGGTAAAACCCTCGACGGCATATGAGCTCAGTGGGCCAATATTAGATGAAGAGGTGGATGAAGTTAAAAAGTGGATTGAAGAATATAAACAGAGTTGGCCAAAGACAGGAATTACTCTCATGAGTGATGGTTGGTTGAATAAAGTTAGTAAAAAGGAGTTTTTAAACTTCTTGGCCTATTCCCCAAAAGGTACAGCTTTTTTGTCTAGCAAAGACGTATCAGGGACGAAGAAGGATGCAAACTTCTACGTACGACTATATGATCAGCTAGTGAAGGAGGTGGGAGATAAGCATGTAGTCCAGTTTATTACGGACAATGCGCGTGCATGTGTTTCTGCGGGCAGCAAGTTGATGGATAAGAGGAAGCATCTAGTATGGACCTCGTGTGCTGCACACAACATCGATCTTATGTTAGAAGAGATCGGTGAGATCAAAATTGTGAAGGAGACTCTAGAGGAAGCAAGGTTGGTGTCGAGATTTATATACAACCACTCTAAAATTTTATTTCTGTTTAGAGAACACTCTAAGAAAAAAGAGATAATCAGGCCTACCATAACCCGCTTTGCGACCGATTACTTAGCTGTGGACTCCATTCGAGAATCTGAAGGTGCATTAAAGAGATTGTTTACTTGTGAAGAGTGGTTAAATGACCGCCTCTCGAAGTCCAGTACCGGTATAAAAGTGGACAACATAATCTCAAATAGGCTGTTCTGGTCTCGATGTTCCAGCGTTGTAGAGGCCACTGCCCCTTTGGTCACAGTGTTAAGAATGATAGATGCTGACAAGAAAGCTACTATGGGTATCCTTTATGAAGGTATTGAGAGGGCGAAATCAGCTATTGGGGAGAAGTGTAATTTTGCTAGCAAAGTGATCGAGATTATAGAAAAGAGGTGGAACACCAAATTTGGATGTCCAATTCATTATGCTGATAAATATATATTTATATCATTACAATGTTTCAATTTAAATCATTTTTTTATGAAATTGTAAATGACATTTTTCTACCTATATATTTTTTAAGTTACTACTTCAACCCAAAATTTTTCTATTTGACACCTGAACAACCCCAGAAGATTATGGAAGGGGTCAGATACATTATTGCAAGGTTGGAGAGAAGCCATCGAAACCAAGTAGCAGCAATACAAGAGGTATTATTTAATGTTTGGGTAAGAACTTCATTGAGTTGTTATATTTGTGAGGAATAATGCACTAAAACGTAATATATTTGTTTTAGCTTGCTATGTATAGGGATGCTATAGGATCCTTCGGAATTAGACTTGCCAGAAATTCTCAAACTATGATGGATCCAGGTTATCCCCTCGCTAATATTTTGTTCATTCATATATTTAATCTTATGAATTGTTCTTGCCCTTACAATGCTTTTTACATTTTAATCCAGCTGAATGGTGGGAGATATATGGTACTGATGCACCTCACTTAAAGAGGATAACAATCAAGGTGCTCTCCCAGACATGTTCTGCTACTGGCTGTGAGCGCAACTGGAGTACGTTCAAATGGTTGCACACTACTAGGAGGAATCGACTCGCTTCTGAGAAGTTTCATAAACTAGTCTACGTTCATTATAATTTAAACCTCAGAGAACGACAAATAAGAAGGAAGCTTGAAGACTATGGGCCGATAGACTTCGACACAATATTTTTCACAGACACAGCAGACCAATGGGTAATAGAAGAGGAGGAGCCAGTGTTGCACAAGAGAGCGTTCCTTGAGGCTATCGGTGATGAAGATATTGAAGAAAGTGATGAGCAACATGAAAGAGGAAGCAGCCAGCCAATGTATCCACAATATGTCGGTGATATTGCACCTAATGAAGTGGGAAGGGGGTCTAAGAGAAAATGAGAGAGATGATGATTCTGAGGCCACCCTATCCCAGCCATATTATTCACATATCGAGTCCCAACAACAACAGTGTAGGGATGAGCACGACAGTGCAGGTGAGCATGAAGGATGGACAAGCTTCGGGGATTTTGGATTGGGAACACAACAAAACACTAACACTCAGGGATTTGGGAATAGTCAGACGCCTGCTAATATCGATGATTCGTTTTTAGATCGAATCAATGAATTGTCAAACGAATTCAATCATTGGCACCAGCGTGACCAAGAAGAACAACAACGTCGTCTATAATTTTATTTTTAGATCGTATGTTACTAATTTTATGCTTTATTGTAGTCCATGTATATTGATATACTTATTCTATGATAATTCTATGTTTATCCTTTTGTGTGATGTAAATTAAATGCTGAATGGCGGTTCATGCAGGGAAAGAACATATCAATATTCGCATATTCATTCAAAAACATGAAAATTCTTAATGGAGTACCCTCATTTCTTATTGAATTCCTAAAAAACAATATTTATAATGAAATTTAATAATTTTTTCGGATTTTTTTGAAGCCTTATTCTTACCGATTCACCGGATTCCCGATCCGGATGGCCGATTTGCCGATCCGAATCGATTTTTTGGGAGCCCGATCCAGGTCACCAATCCGGTTTTTAAACCATTGGTCCGTAGCATGTGGATGCTTAAACGTGCAAATGCGCCTTTTAATGGTTTGATTGAACCATGTTCATGTAAGAGTCAATGATGAATCTCGCTTTATATTTTTAGCCTTTTATTTAAAAATAATATCAATCTGAAATTTTTGTTTAGGTTCACTTTTATAAGAAAAAATCAATTAAATTAATAAAATAGAAATTGAATAAAAAATATTGGAAAAAATAAATTTAGAGATATTTTTGTCATTTTTTTTTGAAATTTTGTTTAATCACTTTTATTTAGTAATATTGATAAAAATGTACCTACACACCAAATGCAGATGGGTATCTTATTTCAATAAAAATAAAAAATAAAACACAATACTAATTTTTTACCATGGGAAATGGCCATACGAAACTAATTTTCGACCATTGGATATGGCCATATGAGATCTCAACCAGTGGTCCGTATTTTATGGACGGGATAGTTTTCATTTTGTTTTTAGAACCATAATGGTAAGTCAGAGATAGTCGATTTGAAGGTTTTATGCTGCAAAAAAAAAAAAATTTTGGTGAGTTTTGACGCGAAGCTTTAATTATTTCATAGTGTTGCAGATAGAACAATTGTGGGCGTCGTGTTTTTTTTTTTTTTGGATGAGGTTTTTATAAGAAAACAAAACAAAACCTCATTTCGAATCCGCCTTGTGCTTTTTTTCTTTAGATGTACTTATTATTATTATTATTATTATTATTATTTATTTGGATGAGGTTTCTAGAAGAAAACAAAAACAATACCTCACTTCAAAGCTTTTTTTTAGGGATGAGGTTTCTATAAGGCCTAGGTTTTATGGAAAAATAAATAAAACCTCATCTCAAATCCATGTCAAGAAACTACTTTTGGCAAAGGAAATGTCCATGATGGCTCTAAATTTAATTCTCAACACCAAGAATAAAATTAGAATCTAAAAAAATGATACAAATCTTGTGGATTTGTAAACTATTATTTTAAGGGTGAAATGGATGGTCGAGATAATTTCTTACAATATATGCTATTTTTTAGAGATTGAATCCTAATTATTTTACATAACCATAATATTCAATTCGAGATGATCAATGCAAAGGTTTTTTAAAGCTTGAATTGTAATTTTGGATGAGCTATGAGGAGAGGCTTTATTTACTTTAGTCATTTTTTTTCTCAATCACCAATAGGCATCATCTAATTCGAGTTCCGAGTGTATGGATTGAAGTGGGAATGGATTTCCAATGAGATGGGCCGTGTTTTGGGGTTCTTAAATCTTGAACTATTTTAGACCTCCTAAATCTCTTGAAAATCAGGGCAGCAGCATTAAAAATAAAAAATAAAACACATTTCAACAAGATTTTAAATTTATTTTAAAATTTTTAGAATAGGCCAATATTTCGTGTAAGTAAATAGTTCACAAATCCTCCTAAAAAAAAGAGATTACACAAAATTAGGCAACCATATTAGAAATTATTGCATCTTCATTTTTCTCAAATTAAGGCAACCTTGAGATCGGCGGGTTCAAAACCAACTTCAGGGCTAAAAAGAGAAAATAAATAAATAAAAGGAAAACAAATACTCCAATAATTTATAAGAAAAAATGACCTAAAAATATACCTAAATACGAAAAAAGAACAAGAAAGCTCAAAGAATCGTCCAAGACGAGTACGAGAAACACCTCAATAACTATACCTAAAAAAAGATAAAAGAAAACAACAACAAACTACGAGGTATTGTCTTAGAGCTTGGACTCGGTGATGATTCCATGCAGCTAACAAAAAAATTGTTGTATGACTCGATGGAATCGACCTGAGGTGGCTCAAGTGGTCTTATTGTTGTTAGATCCATCATCTTCCGTGTGGAATGTAGTTGTTCGCTCACGAAATGATCAGCGCCATTATCCTCGGGATGCATCGCCCTTAGATTCATCAGCTTTGACGTGGCTTCTTGCTCACTCTCCAAATGATGTTCGTTTCTTTGAACCTGCATGACACCAACGGGAAAGTGGAAAATGCCGGAAATATTGCCGGAGCAGTAATCTTGGACAGATTCATCCATGGAAATATGTGTTTGGCCAGAAAGATTGCCGGAGCAGGAATCTTGGCTTAATTCTTGAACCAGATGAGTTCGACCGGAAAGATCGCTGGAGCATAAATCTTTGGTAGATTCTTCAATGGAAAAGTGGGTTTGGCCCGAATGATCGTCGAAGCAAGAATCTTGAGCAGATTCTTCAATAGCAAACTGAGTTTGGGCGGAAAGATTGCTTGAGATGGAATCTTTAGTGCAAAATTCAACAGAAAACTTAGTTTCGCCAGAAAGATCACTGGGGAAGTTGTTGCCTGAACCAGAAAGGAAGCCGCGGTGGCTTTTGTTGCCTGAACCAGAAGAGAAGCAGCGGTGTTTCTTGTGTGAACCACAGGAAAGGAAGCGTAGCGGTGTTTCTTGCGTGAACCACAGGAAAGGAAGCGTGGAAGATGGAGTTTTCTGAATAGAGAGCGAAAGAGGGATTTGGATCTTCTTTCGGTGAAGGGAGAGAAAGAAGGATTCATGAGCTACGGCTGGAACACTGCTGAGCCATAGTCATGGCGCTCTCTCTCTCTCTCTCGCTAGGTCCTGAGTTTCAAGAATTCTCTCAAGCGCAGGATATGAACGCTCTCTCTCTCAAGATTCTAGATTTATAATCTCTCTCCTTGAATCTCTCTCTCCTTTTTCTCGCTTGCAGAAAGATAAACGTTACCTTATTACCACTCTCTCTCCTTGTTTTTCGCTTCCTAAATGATAAATCTCTCTCTTTCTCTTGTTTCTCGCTGGCAAAGAGATAAATGCTACCATGTTTGAGTCAAACACATATGAGATGCTCCTACGGGATCACAATATACCCTTACTCCAACGGATAAAAGACCTATCTGGAATGATTTTGTCATTTTGAAATTTTAGGATGCATCTAAGAATCCTAGATGATTATTTTAAAAAAATGGAATATGAGTTCATCAAAACTACAAAAAATTGACACTATATATTCCATCGTGAAAAATTATTATTTTTGAAACACAAAGAGTGCAATTTGAAAATCGTCTTTTAATTAGGCTATGGGATGAAAGTATTACATACCCCAAAATTTAGGGTTCTAAGGATACTTAGGGTTTAAATCCCCTGGGATTAGGGTCCTACGATTTGGCAGGTAGCACGCACCATGGGAGCTCATGGATAGGGAGAAATCTTAGAGGGAAGGCAGCTAAAAGCTATGAAAATACAGAAAACTACAGTTGAATATCTCCTAACTCCAATGCTGTGATTTCAGACTCGTACGACCTCAAGGCCGTGTCCATTGTGACCACGGCTCAGAGAGCATCGTTATGAATACTTCAATCGCTCGAAATGTTGACCAGAAAGTTGCTCTAATACGGCGCAAAAGAAAGTACATTTTTCGATGGTCGGAATCCCATTTTCCAACCACCTCCCCAATTTGGAAAGTGATTATTTGCCATCTAAATCAAGGGAGTATCTGTTACAAAATGATTGCAACAACTTCTCTTTTGATTTGTGATAAAGAAAATTACCGAAAATAAGAAGAAACGAACTAGATTGAAGATTCAAATTTACAAGTTAATGGTTTTGCTGGATTTTGAAAACAATGACAAAACTTCGACTCAAACTCATTATCAAGACGACCCCCTCGACGCGAGAAGCGTTTTTATAATGATTGATCACCCGAAAGCTTGCCGGAAAATGTCCAAAAGAGCCCCAAACCACAAGGAAAGCAAGATGCCCCTTTTTATGGATGATTTTGTCATTACGAAGAAAGTTCGGACGGGCGAAAAAATCATTTTGTCTAAAAACAAAAAATCACTTTTAATTAAAGAAAATGTAATTTTGAATAATTTTTTGTTGTTTTGATCGTTTGCCCATGTTTGGAGAGATCATGTATAAGTTCATTATCATTCATTTGTAACCTAAGGTGAAAAATTGTGAGGAAAGTGCTTGGAGCTGGCTCTTTTTTTATATTTGTGCCTTCATTTCCATCCTAAGAGAGTGGAGAGAGAAATATTTTGCAAGTGAGAGACTACTATTGACCACCCTACCCAAACCTTGGACTATGCTACCCATACCACCCCAGCCAACCCTAGTCCAAAGTCCATACCACCCATAGTCCATACTACCTGTACTCCAAACTCTCAAAACTACACTTAACCCACGCTAGCTCATACACCATACTTAACCCATCCATTATACTCCATACCACTTATATCCTATCCCAACCCATCCATTATACCCCTTATGGAGAGAGAGAGAGAGAGAGAGAGAGAGAGAGAGAGAGAGAGAGAGAGAGAGAGAGAGAGAGAGAGAGAGAGAGAGAGAGAGAGAGAGAGAGAGAGAGAGAGAGAGAGAAACTTTTCTATAGTTCGGGCATGCCACTCTATAATGTTATAAGAGAGAGATAAAAAATAGATTTTGGTGTGCGGACATATGAGAGGGGGCACCCTTTTCCATAGTGCATCAAGGAGTTTAGGGTTTTTTCGGGTTTTCTATGGTTTACCTCTTCCGCTAAGATTGAATGCACACTATTGGTCTTGAGTGACTTGTGGGATGAGAGATATGAACCCAAGATTCCATAAATAGACCATCAAGATTACATGGAAGGTGTTAGAACCTTTATCACCTATTTTCAAAACCATTTTCCTATCAATTAATTCAAATGAAAAAATCAATAATAATATTTTGTTTTCTTATTTTTATGCACAGGCGTTCTCACACTTGCCTTATTCAAATTCAAAGCTTCCTTCAAACACAAAGTTTCTAAAACACAAGCTTTCTTCACCCTCAAGCCATGAGCTTGATACAACAAAGGAAAGCTTCCATGAGGTAAGGCATTCCAGTATTGGTGGCACTAATGGGACCCACCACATTGCCCTGGTGAGCCCATATACATATTTGGGCCTCCCATGCAAACTGACCCAGCGTTTCCCATAACCCACAATCTATTAAAGGGGCTGATTAGTAGGTCACAATAACCAATCAATGTGCAAGGAATCTTGATACCATGGTCACCTAGACCTGATGCGACCACAACTCTACGGTACATAAGGGTAATATCTCATACAAGCTTCAAGCAGTCGTCATACCAAGGTCACCTAAGCCTGATACGATCATGACTCTACAGTGTATAGGTGTAATCTCTCACACATGCACAAGCTTCGCACTGAAAGGTGGTTCGCTTTCCCGAAACGACTATCTTATGTGAATTTTATGTGTTATTACGCAGATGAGGGTTTTGCCCATTATCTCTAAAGGCCTCCATCACACACAAGGGGGCCACAGTCCCTCGGATCACTCATTATAACCCTTGTCAGTTTAATCTCTTCGACCTGGTAACACGGGTTTTCCCAGCCGTCTGGCCTTGTACGCTAAGCTAATTCTGGTATCAACAAACATCGTTTGCCTTGTATATTCAACACCGGACTACACTTCTGCTGAGTTCATTTTCCTTTTTATAGAAAGTTCAATTACAAGCACTAATAAAGCCTTTAGTGGTCACATATACCCAACACTAAAAAAGTTAATACTGCAGTCACACCAATAGATGGTTTGGCTCTATTAAAAGTCCAAAGATCTCCACAACATCTTCCAGTTCACGGACATGAAGTTCCTAATATGATGCAAATTTGACACACGTGTGTCCATTTAAATAGGCAAAGTTGTCTTGGGATCTTGATGTTGGAGGTCAAGATTCCTTTCCTTCTTTAATTAATAGAGACGATGGATTTCGAGGGAACATACAATTTAAAGGAATGTACTTTAGCCTAAGTGGTCAAACGGGCCGTGCCATAATGTCAAGGCTTTCATTTACACAAGTCAAAGACCATAATACAATTTGTAAAATTTGAATTTTTTTCTTTTTTGGATTTCTATGGGATCATATAAGTTGTTTTTATTTTTTCTCACCTTAATTACTGCTAAGTCATGTTTTCTGCATTTGTAGGTTAGGACATGAACTAATCAAGGGCCATATTCTTCTGTAAGAAAATATGTGCCTCACTAAAAAGAAAAAAGATGCTTTTTTAGGGTAATCAGAAAGAAGAAAAAAGTTTATACAAAGTATCAACCATGAACTCTAGAAGCAAGGAGCACCTCAAAAACCTACCAAAACAGATTGATCAGATACAGTTAAACCATCCATCTAATCCTCTGGACTTCGATATGTACGGATATATATTTAAAAAAATGATTTCAAGTCTTGAAAATTGTGCATCTTATGGCACAATATGTAGCTTGTCAATTTTCAAATATTTTTAAGCGTTTATAGATCTATGCGATCTGCATCACTTTCAATAGAGTAGATTTCATGATTTGGGACAAAACATTTTTTTGGATCATCACAAAGCTTTCCGGCATGAAAAACCACATGTTTCAAATATGGAAAAAAGTTTATTTAAGGTGTCAACATTATACCGTACAAGAATAGTGCACTCCAAACTCACCGGAAAATATTGTTTTTTCATTAGAAAACCCTCCAATTAATCATCTCCAATTCGATATCTATGAATGTGAAAGAAAATTTCAATTTAAAGTTTTAATAATAGTATATCTTGCAATATATTATTTAGATTGTCCAATATCAAGATATTAAAGTGTTGATTGATTTGCCAGTTCTACAATATGTTTGGTTCTTTCAATTTCATAATAATGGTGAAAAATACATTTTAGGGTGATCATTGAAGTTTCGAAACCTAAAATACATCTTATAACCAGATGTTTTAGTGCACCTTACCGTGATTGTCTAAGGTTGAACACCTTATCCGAAGCACGCCCTTTAGGTATAATTTACTTAACTTGGATTGTTTAAGCTTGACAACTTGTACAAATGACACACTAAAAAGAAATATGTAAATTATATCAATAAACCACTTTGAGTAGGACCAGGATTCTACTATAGTTGATTTTTGTCCCAAAGATTCTCACTCATCCCGTACAAGCATCTTAGCCCAAAATTTAATAATTATATTGAAAAACAAATCTCAAACTTTAATGCTAACAATTTAGTTAATGTTTATTTTATTATAATTAAAATTTTAAGAAGGGTGTGGTTTGCATACGGTTGCAACGTCAAACAATCCAATTAAGGTGCACCTTTTAATTAATCATAAATATAAATTTGATATAACAGTCCAATTAAGGTGCACCTCAAAAAATTCCAATTAAGGTGCACCTCTAAATTTAATCGAGATGGATTTTTAATTAAAAAAATTGTAGTTACTATAAATCCTAGTAAATAGGAAAATAAATGCCTCATCTCAAACACTCTTTCGAAAAGCATCCGGGCGTTGGAAGTTCCATAATGCTCTAAAATCAAGGGAAAATATGTCCATACCCTTTATTTTTAAGTTTTATATCTCACTAGACCCAAGGTTTCAAAACAAAATTTTGGGTCATAGAAATTCTAAGTCTTGTATCTTCTAACCCCTAAGTCAACTTTATTGCCATTTAACCTTTTTTTTTTTGTCAAACAAATATAACAAAGACATATTCTTTCTAAACACCATTCTTTCTCTCTCTTCAAGTGATTTTCCCCTAAATCTCTCTCTGCTTGACTTTTTCCAAACCCTCTCTCTCCCTATTTTCCCACTCTCTATCTTTCTATGGTTTATTTTTCTTTATATATTTGCATGATTTATGTGGATTTTTTCTATTGATTGGTTGCATATTATTCGCATGGATGATTAATTGTATGTAGATTGTGCCTTTTTGGAACCAAATTAAGAGAGAGGGGTTTCGAGTAACACGGGACAAAAGAGAGAGTACGAGACCAAGAGTGAGAAATGCAAAGAGAGAAAAAAGGTTTGAAGAATCTCAAGGAAGTGATAGAAAGAGAGAAATTTGGGAAATTATCACGTTAAGAGAAGAAAGATTAAGAATAAGCATATCTTTTTATATTTTTTAGGGCTAAAAAAATAATTAAAGGTGGGTAAAGTCAGTGAAGGAGTTAGGAGATATAATTTAAATCCTTAGGGCTATTGAGATATGAAAACAAAAAACATGATGTATGGGTATATTTTTCGTAAAATTAATGTCCAACCACTATAAAATTTAAAGCTAAAAAAAAGTGGCATATATCCGAGCACTTATTTTTAGGGTTACATGGGTAATCTGGAAAATATTTTACAATGTGTAGTATTTTTAGAAGTTGAAATCTTTCTTCTTTTTTTTTGTTTTTGGGGGTGGTTTTGGTCCGTAGCATGTGGATGCTTAAAGATGCAAATGCGCCTTTTAATGGTTTGATTGAACCATGTTCATGTAAGAGTCAATGATGAATCTCGTTTTATATTTTTAGCTTTTT
The DNA here is from genome assembly GCF_054954075.1 of Amborella trichopoda. Lineage (NCBI taxonomy): Eukaryota > Viridiplantae > Streptophyta > Magnoliopsida > Amborellales > Amborellaceae > Amborella > Amborella trichopoda. The sequence goes on from NC_142340.1 coordinate 20,934,472, forward strand.
ATTTGAAAATGTTATCAATCTGAAATTTTTTTTTAGGTTCACTTTTATAAGAAAAAATTAATTAAATTAATAAAATAGAAATTGAATAAAAAATATTGAACAAAATAAATTTAGAGATATTTTTGTCATTTTTTATTGAAATTTTGTTTAATCACTTTTATTTTGTAATGTTGATAGAAATGTACGTACACACCAAATGCAGGTGAGTATCTTATTTCAATAAAAAAATAAAATAAAACACAAGACTAATTTTTTACCATGGGATATGGCCATACGAAACTAATTTTCGACCATTGGATATGGCTATATGAAATCTCAGACAGTGGTCCGTATTTTATGTACGGGATAGTTTTCATTTTGTTTTTAGAACCATAATGGTAAGTCAGAGATGATCGATTTGATGGTTTTATGCTGCAAAAATTACAATTTTTTGGTGAGTTTTGACGTGAAGCTTTACTTATTTCATAGTGCTGCAGCTAGAAAAATTGTGTGCGTCGTGTTTTTTTTTTTTGGATGAGGTTTTTATATGCAATCAACACAAAACCTCATTTCGAATCCTCGTTTTGTGGATGTACTTATTATTATTATTATTTATTTGGATGAGGTTTCTAGAAGAAAACAAAATAATACCTCACTTCAAAGCAGTTCTTAGGGAAGAGGTTTTTATAAGGCCTAGGTTTTATGGAAAAAAAAATTAAACTTCATCTCAAATTCGTGTCCAGAAACTACTTTTGGCAAAGGAAATGTCCATGATGGCTCTAAATTTAATTCTCAACACCAAGAATAAAATTTGAAACTAAAAAATTGGTACAAATCTTGTTGATTTATAAACAATTATTTTAAGGGTGAAATGGATGGTCGAGATAGTTTATTACAATATATGCTATTTTTTAGACCTTGAATCCTAATTATTTTACATAACCATAGTATTCAATTCAAGATGATCAATGTAAAGGTTTTTTTAAAGCTTGAATTGTAATTTTGGACGACCTCTGAGGTGAGGCTTTAGTTACTTTAGTCATTTTGGATGAATTGTAATTGTAGTTTTTCTTTTCTTTTTTTTCTCAATCACCAATAGGCATCATCTAATTTGAGTTCCGAATGTATGTATTGAAGTGGGAATGGATTTCCGATGATATCGGACGTGTTTTGGGTTCTTAAATCTTGAACTATTTTAGACCTCCTAAATCTCTGAAAATCAGGGCAGCAGCATTAAAAAAAAAAAAAAACACATTTCAATAAGATTTTAAATTTATTTCAAAATTTTTAGTATAGGCCAATTTTTCCTGTAAGTAAATAGTTCACAAATCCACCCAAAAAAAAGAGATTACACAAAATTTGGAAACCATATTAGTAATTATTGCTTCTTCATTTTTCTCAAATAAGGCAACCTTGAGATCGGCGGTTCAAACCCAACTTTAGGGCTAAAAAACGAAAATAAATAAAAATAAAAGAAAACAAACACTCGAATAATTTATAAGAAAAAATGACCAAAAATATACCTAAAAAAGAAAAAAGAACAAGAAAGCTCAAAGAATCGTCCAAGACGAGTACGAGAAACACCTCAATAATTATACCTAAAAAAAAGATAAAAGAAAACAACAACAAACTACGAGGTATTGTCTTAGAGCTCGGACTCGGTGATGATTCCATGCAGCTACGAAAAAAGTTGTTGCATGACTCGACGGAATCGACCTGGGGTGGCTCAAATGGTCTTATTGTTGTTAAATCCATCATCTTCCGTGTGGAATGTAGTTGTTCGCTCTCGAAATAATCAGCGCCATTAACCTCGGGATGCATCCCCCTTAGATTCATCAGCTTTGACGTGGCTTCTTGCTCACTCTCCAAATGATGTTCGTTTTATTGAACCTGCATGACACCAAAAACCGTATTAGGCGTGAAACCCAATAGTAGTCATTGCAAGAATCATGGTCAGAATCATCAACGGAAAAGTGGATGTTGCCGGAAATATTGCCGGAGCAGTAATCTTGGACAGATTCATCCATGGAAATATGAGTTTGGCCAGAAAGATTGTCGGAGCAGGAATCTTGGCTTGATTCTTGAACCAGATGAGTTCGACCGTAACGATCGCTGGAGCATAAATCTTTGGCAGATTCTTCAATGGAAAAGTGGGTTTGGCCCGAAATATCGCCGGAGCAAGAATCTTGGGCAGATTCTATAATAGCAAACTGAATTTGGCCGGAAAGATTGCTGGAGCAGGAATCTTTAGTGCAGTATTCATTAGAAAAATTAGTTTCGCCAGATAGATCGCCGGGGAAGTTGTTGCCTGAACCAGAAATGAAGCTGCGGTGTTTTTGTTGCCTGAACCAGAAGAGAAGCTGCGTGCGTGAAACACAGGAAAGGAAGCGTGGAAGATGGAGTTTTCCGAATAGAGATGGAAAGAAGGATTTGGATCTTCTTTCGGTGAAGGGAGAGAAAGAAGGATTCATGGGGTAGCGATGGCTGGGACACTGCTGAGCCATAGTCATGGCGCTCACTCTCCCTCTCTCTCTCTCTCTCTCTCTAGGTCTTGAGTTTCAAGAATTCTCTCAGGCGAACGATATGAACTCTCTCTCTCTCAAGATTCTAGATTTATAATCTCTCTCCTTGAATCTCTCTCTCCTCTGTCTCGCTTGCAGAAAGATAAACGTTACCTTATTACCTCTCTCTCTCCTTTTTCTCGCTTCCTAAATGATAAATCTCTCTCTCTCTCTCTCTCTCTCCTGTTTCTCGCTGGCAAAGAGATAAACGCTACCATGTTTGAGTCAAACACATATGAGATGCTCCTACGGGACCACAATATACCCTTACTCCAACAGATAGAAGACCCATTTGGAATGATTTTGTCATTTTGAAAATTTAGGATGCATCTAAGAATCCTCGTTGATTATTTTAAAAAAATGGAATATGAGTTCATCAAAACTACAAAAAATTGACACTATATATTCCATCGTGAAAAATTATTATATTTGAAACACAAAGAGTGCAACTTGAAAATCGTCTTTTAAATTAGGCTATGGGATGAAAGTATTCCATACCCCAAAATTTAGGGTTCTAAGGATTCTTAGGGTTCAAATCTCCTAGGATTAGGGTCCTACGATTTGGCAGGTAACACGCACCATGGGAGCTCATGGATAGGGAGAAATCTTAGAGGGAAGATAGCTAAAAGCTATGAAAGTGCAGAAAATTACAATTGAATATCTCCTAACTCCAATGCTGTGATTTTAGACTTCCATGACCTCAAGGCCATGCCCATTGTGACCGCGGCTCAGAGAGCATCGTTATGAATACTTCAATCGCTCGAAATGTTGACCAGAAAGTTGCTCTAATACGGCTCAAAAGAAAGTACATTTTTCGATGGTAGGAATCCCATTTTCTGACCACCTCCCCTATTTGGAAAGTGATCATTTGCCATCTAAATCGAGGGAGTTTCTGTTACAAAATGATTGCAGCAACTTCTCTTTTAATTTGTGATAAAGAAAATTACCGAAAATAAGAAGAAACGAACTAGATTGAAGATTCAAATTTACAAGTTAATGGTTTTGCTGGATTTTGAAAACAATGACAAAACTTCGACTAAAACTCATTATCAAGACGACCCCCTCGACTCGAGAAGCGTTTTATAATGATTGAACATCCGAAAGCTTGCCGAAAAATGTCCAAAAGAGCCCCAAACCACAAGAAAAGAAAGATGCCCCTTTTTAGGGATGATTTTGTCATTACGAAGAAAATTAGGACGGGCAAGACAATCATTTTGTCCAAAAATAAAAAATCACTTGCCATTAAAGAAAATGTAATTTTGAATTACTTTTTGTTGTTTTGATCGTCTTCCCATGTTTGGCGAGATCATGTATAAGTTCATTATCATTCATTTGTTACCTAAGGTGAAACAGTGTGAGGAAAGTGCTTGGAGCTAGCTCTTTTTTTATATTTGTGCCTTCATTTCCACCCTAAGAGAGTGGAGAGAGAAATATTTTGCAAGTGAGAGACTTCCCATCGACCACCCTACCCAAACCTTGGACTATACTACCCATACCACCAAACCCTAGTCCAAAGTCCATACCACCCATAGTCCATACCACCTGTACTCTATACTCTCAAAACCACACTTACCTCCTCTAGCTCATACACCATACTTAACCCATCCATTATACTCTATACCACTTATATCCTATCTCAACCCATCCGTTATACCCCTTATGGAAGAAGGAAGAGAGAGAGAGAGAGAGAGAGAGAGAGAGAGAGAGAGAGAGAGAGAGAGAAACTTTTCTGTGGTTGGGGCATGCCACTCTATAATCTTATAGAAGAGAGAAAGAAAGAATAGATTTTGGTGTGCGGACATATGAGAGAGGGCACCCTTTTCTATAGTGCATAAAGGAGTTTAGGGTTTCTTCGGGTTTACTATGGTTTGCTTCATCCACTAAGATTGAATACGCACTATTGATCTTCAGTGACTTGTGGGATGAGAGATTTGTACCCTAGATTCCATAAATAGGCCATAAAGATCTTATGGAAGGTGCTAGAACCTTTATCCCCTATTTTCAAAACCACTTTTCTATCAATTAATTTTAAAAAAACAATCAATAATAATATTTTGCTTTCTTATTTTTATGCGAAAGCGTTCTCACACTTTCTTTATTCAAATTCAATGCTTCCGTCAAACACAAAGTTTCTAAAACACAAGCTTTCTTCACCCTCAAGCCATGAGCTTGATACAACAAAGGAAAGGTTCCATGAGGTGAGGCATTCCAGTATTGGTGGCACTTATGGGACCCACCAAAATGCCCTGGTGAGCCCAAATACATATTTGGTCCTTCCATGCAAACTGACCCAGTGTTTTTCATGACCCACAGTCTATCAAAGGGGTTGATTAGTGGGTCACAAAAATCAATAAATTTGCAAAGAATCTTGATACTAAGGTCACCTAGACCTGATGCGACCACAACACTACGGTACATAAGGGTAATATCTCACACAAGCTTCAAGTTCACCTAAACCTGATGAAAACATGACTCTACATTGTATAGGTGTAATCTCTCACACATGCACAAGCTTCGCACTGAAAGGTGGTTCGCTTTAGCGAAACGGCCATCTTATGTGAATGTCATGTGATATTACGTGGATGAGGTTTTAGGCCCTATCTCTAAAGGCCTCCATCAAACACAAGGCGGCCACAGTCCTTGGATCACTCATCCAGATATACTCTGACTTCATCAAGGAATGACCCTTTATAACCCTTGTCAGTTTAATCTCTATGACCTGATAACATGGGTTTTCCCAATCGTCTGGCCTTGCACATCAAGCTAATTATGGTATCAACAAACATCGTTTGCCTAGTATATTCAACACCGGACTACACTTCCGCTGAGTTCATTTTCCGTTTTATCAAAAGTTCAATTACAAGCACTAATAAAGCCTTTAGTGGTCACATATAGCCAACACTAATAAAGTTTAATACCGCAGCCACACCAATAGATGGTTTGGCTCCATTAAAAATCCAAAGATCTCCACAACATCGACCAATTCATGGATATAAAGTTCCTAATATGATGCAAATTTGACACACGTGTGCCCATTTAAATAGGCAAAGTTATATTGGGATCTTGATCTTGGAGGTCAAGATTCCTTTCTTTCCTTAATTAATAGAGACGATGGATTTCGAGGGAACATACAATTTAAAGGAATGTACGTTAGCCTAAGTGGTTAAAGGGGCCGTGCCACAATGTCAAGGCTTCCATTCACACATGTCAAAGACCATACTATAATTTGTAAAAATTGATTTTTTTCTTATTTGGATTTCTAAGGGATCATATAAGTTGTTTTTATTTTTTGTCACCTTAATTACAGCTAAGTTATGTTTTCTACATTTGTAGGTTAAAACATGAACTAATCAAGGGCCATATTCTTCTGTTAGAAAATATGTGCCTCACTAAAATGAAAAAATATGTTTTTTTAGGGTAATGAAAAAGAAGATAAAACTTTATACAAAGTATCAGCCTTGAACTGTAGAAGTAAGGAGCACCTCAAAAACCTACCAAAACTGATTGATCAGATACAATTAAACCATCCAATTAATCCTCTGGACTTTGAGATGTACGATATATATTTAAAAAAATGATTTCAAGTCTCGAAAGTTGTGCATCTTATGGCACAATATCTATCCTGTCAATTTTCAAATATTTTTAAGCGTTTATAGATCTATGCGATCTGCATCACTTTCAATGGAGTAGATTTCATGATTTGGGACAAAAACATTTTTTTGGATCATAAAAAAGTTTTACAGCATAAAAAACCACATGTTTCAAATATGGAAAATAGTTTATATATGTTGTCAACATTATACCGTACAAGTGTAGTGCACTCCAAACTCACAGGAAAATATTGTTTTTTCATTAGGAGACCCTCCAATTAATCATCTCCAATTCGATATGTATGAATTTGAAGTAAAATTTCAATTTAAAGTTTTAATAATAGTATATCTTGCAATACATTTTTAGACCATCCATTATCAAGATATTTAAGTGTTGATAGATTTGCCAGTTCTACAATATGTTTGGTTCTTTTAATTTCATAATAAGGGTGAAAAATACATTTTAGGGTGATCATTGAAGTTTTGACTCCTAAAATACGTCTTATAACGAGATTTTTAGTGCACCTTATCGTGATTGTTTCAGGTTGAATACCTTATACGAACCACGCCCTTTTGGTACAATTTACTTAACTTGGATTGTTTAAGCTTGACAACTTGTACAATTGACACCCTAGAAAGAAATCTGTAAATTATATCAATAAGCCACTTTTAGTTGGACCAGGATTCTGCTGTTGCTAATTTTTGTCCCAAGATTCTCACTCATCCCGTACATGCATCTTATCCCAAAAATTTAATAATTATATTGAAAAACAAATCTCAAACTGTAATGCTAACAATTTAGTTAATGTTTATTTTATTATAACTAAAATTTTAAGATGGGCATGTTTTACATACGGATGAGAGCTCAAACCATCCAATTAAGGTGCACCTCTAAATTAATCATAAATATAATTTTGATTTAACAATCCAATTAAGGTGCACCTAAAAACAATCCAATTAAGGTGCACTTCTAAATTTAATAATAAATAAAACTTTGTCATAACAATCCAATTAAGGTGCACCTCAAAACAATCCAATTAAGGTGCACCTCTAAATTTAATCGAAATGGATTTTGAATTAAAAAAAATTGTAGTTATTATAAATCCTAGTAAATAGGAAAATTAATGCCTCACCTCAAACACTCCTTCGAAAAGCATCCAGTTGTTGGAAGTTTCCATGATGCTCTAAAATCAAGGGAAATATCTCCATACCCTTTATTTTTAAGTTTTATATCTCACTAAACCCAAGGATTCAAAACAAATCTTGGGTCATAGAAATTCTATGTCTTGTATCTTCTAACCCCTAGGCTCACTTTATTCTCTTTTAACCTATGTTTTTTTCTCAAACAAATATAATAAAGATATATTCTTTCTAAACACCATTCTTTCTCTCTCTCAATGTGATTTTCCCCTAAATCTCTCTCTGCCTGACTTTTTCCAAACCGTCTCTCTCCCTATTTTCCCACTCTCTCTCTCTATGGTTTATTTTTCTTTATATATTTGCATGATTTATGTGGATTTTTTCTAGTGATTGGTTAGATATTATTCGCATGGATGATTAACTGTATGTGGATTGTAGCTTTTTGGAGCCAAAATAAGAGAGAGGGGTTTCGAGTAACACGGGACAAAAGAGAGAGTGCGAGACCAAGAGAAAGAAATGCAAAGAGAGAAAAAAGGTTTGAAGAATCTCAAGGAAGTGAGAGAAAGAGGGAAATTTGGGGAAATATCACGTAAAGAGAAAAAGGATTTAGAATAAGCATCCCTTTTTATATTTTTAGGACTAAAAAAAAATTAAAAATAGGTAAAGTTAGTCAGGGAGTTAGGAGATATAATTTAAATCTTTAGGTCTATTGAGTGTCTTATTTCAATAAAAATAAAAATTAAAACACAAGACTAATTTTTGTCCATTGGATATGGCCATACGAAACTAATTTTCGACCATTAGATATGGCCATATGAGATCTCAACCAGTGGTCCGTATTTTATGGACGGGATAGTTTTCACTTTGTTTTTAGAACCATAATGGTAAGTCAGAGATGATCTATTTGAAGGTTTTATGCTGCAAAAATTACAATTTTTTGGTGTGTTTTGACATGAAGCTGTACTTATTTCATAGTGTTGCAGCTAGAAAAATTGTGTGCGCCGTGTTTTTTTTGTTTTTGGGATGAGGTTTTTATAAGAAAACAAAAAAAAATCTCATTTCGAATCCTCGTTGTGCTTTTTTTTTTTGGATGTACTTATTATTATTATTATTAATTTGGATGAGGTTTCTAGAAGAAAACAAAACAATACCTCACTTCAAAGCTTTTTTTTAGGGATGAGGTTTCTTTAAGGCCTAGGTTTTATGGAAAAAAAAAATTAAACCTCATCTTAAATCCGTGTCCAGAAACTACTTTTGGCAAAGGAAATGTCCATGATGGCTCTAAATTTAATTTTCAACACCAAGAATAAAAATTGAAACTAAAAAAATGGTACAAATCTTGTGGATTTGTAAACAATTATTTTAAGGGTGAAATGGAAGGTCGACGATAATTTGTTACAATATATGCTATTTTTTAGAGATTGAATCCGAATTATTTTACATAACCATAATATTCAATTCGAGATGATCAATGCAAAGGTTTTTTTAAAGCCTGCATTGTAATTTTGGATGAGCTATGAGGCGAGGCTTTATTTACTTTAGTCATTTTGGATGAATTGTAATTGCAGTTTTTCTTTTCTTTTTTTTTCGCAATCACCAATCGGCATCATCTAATTTGAGTTCCGAATGTATAGATTGAAGTGGGAATGGATTTCCGATGATATCGGACGTGTTTTGGGGTCATAAATCTTGAAGTATTTTAGACCTCCTAAATCTCTTGAAAATCAGGGCAGCAGCATTAAAAAAAAAAAAAAAAATTTCAATAAGATTTTAAATATATTTTAAAATTTTTAGAATAGGCCAATATTTCATGTAAGTAAATAGTTCACAAATCCACCGAAAAAGAAAGAGATTACACAAATTATACCTTAAAAAAAGATAAAAGGAAACAACAACAAACTACGAGGTATGGTCTTTGAGCTCGGACTCGGTTATGATTCTCAGCTGCGTCAAAGCCAGGTTGAGCTCGGACTCGACCTGGGGTGGCTCAAGTGGTCTTATTGTTGTTAGATCCATCATCTTCCGTGTGGAATGTAGTTGTTCGCTCTCGAAATGATCAGCGCCAGCCCTTAGATTCAGCAGCTTTGACGTGGCTTCTTGCTCACTCCCCAACTAATGTTCGTTTCTTTGAACCTGCATGACACCAAAAACCGTATCAGGTGATGAAACCCAATAGTAGTCATTGCAAGAATCATGGTCAGAATCATCAACGGAAAAGTGGATGTTGCCGGAAATATTGCCGGAGCAGTAATCTTAGACAGATTCATCCATGGAAATATGAGTTTGGCCAGAAAGATTGCCGGAGCAGGATTCTTTACTTGATTCTTGAACCAGATGAGTTCGACCGGAATGATGGCTGGAGCATAAATCTTTGGCAGATTCTTCAATGGAAAAGTGGGTTTGGCCCGAATGATCGCCGGAACAAGAATCTTGGGCAGATTCTTCAATAGAAAGCTGAATTGGGCCGGAAAGATTGCTGGAGCAAGAATCTTTAGTGCAGTCTTCAACAGAAAAGTTAGTTTCGCCGGAAAGATAGACGGGGAAGTTGTTGCCTGAACCAGAAAGGAAGCTGCGGTGGTTTTTGTTGCCTGAACCAGAAGAGAAGCATCGGTGTTTCTTGTGTGAACCACAGGAAAAAAAGCGTGGAAGATGGAGTTTTCCGAATAGAGAGGGAAAGAAGGATTTGGATCTTCGTTTGGTGAAGGGAGAGAAAGAAGGATTCATGGGGTAGCGATGGCTGGGATACTGCTGAGCCATAGTCATGGCTCTCTCTCTCTCTCTAGGTCCTGAGTTTCAAGAATTCTCTCAGGCACAGGATATGAACACTCGCTCTCTCAAGGTTCTAGATTTATAATCTCTCTCCTTGAATCTCTCTCTCTCCTCTCTCTCGCTTGCAGAAGGATAAACGTTACCTTATTACCTCTCTCTCTTCTTTTTCTCGCTAATGATAAATCTCTCGGTCTCTCTCTCTCTCTGTCTCCTGTTTCTCGCTGCCAAAGAGCTAAACGCTACCATGTTTGAGTCAAACACATATGAGATGCTCCTACGAGATCACAGTATACCCTTACTCCAATAGATAAAAGACCTATTTGGAATGATTTTGTCATTTTGAAATTTTAGGATGCATCTAAGAATCCTCGTTGATTATTTTAAAACAATGGATTATGAGTTCATCAACACTACAAAAAATTTACACTATATACTTGAAAAATTATTATTTTTGAAACACAAAGAGTGCAATTTGAAAAGCGTCTTTTAATTAGGCTATGGGATGAAAGTATTACATCCCCCAAAATTTAGAGTTCTAAGAATTCTTAGGGTTCAAATCCCTTGGGATTAGGGTTCAATGATTTGGCAGGTAGCACGCACCATGGGAGCTCATGGATAGGGAGAAATCTTAGAGGGAAGGTTGCTAAAAACTATGAAAATGCAAAAAATTTAAGTAGAATATCTCCTCACTCCAATACTGTGATTTCAGACTTCCACGACCTCAAGGCCGAGTCCATTGTGACCGTGGCTCAGAGAGCATCGTTATGAATACTTCATTTGCTCGAAATGTTGACCAGAAAGTCGCTCTAATAAGGCTCAAAAGAAAGTACATTTTTTGATGGTCAGAATCCCATTTTCCGACCACCTCCCCAATTTGGAAAGTGATCACTTGCCATCTAAATCGTGGGAGTTTTTGTTACAAAATGATTGCAACAACTTTTTTTTTGATTTGTGATAAAGAAATTTACCGAAAATAAGAAGAAACGAACTAGATTGAAGATTCAAATTTACAAATTAATGGTTTTGCGGGATTTTGAAAACAATGACAAAACTTCCACTCAAACTCAATATCAAAATGAATCCGTAAACACGACAAGCGTTTTTACTATGATTGATCATCTGAAAGCTTGCTCGGAAATGTGCAAAAGAGTCCCAAACCACAAATAAAGCAAGATGCCCCTTTTTAAGGATGATTTTGTCATTACGAAAAAAGTTAGGACAGTCAAAACAATCATTTTGTCCAAAAACAAAAAATCACTTTCAATTAAAGAAAATATAATTTTAAATAATTTTTTGTTGGTTTGATCGTCTGCCCATGTTTGGGGAGATCATGTATAAGTTCATTATCATTCATTTGTTACCTAAGGTGAAAAATTGTGAGGAAAGTGCTTGGAGCTAGCTCTTTTATTATATTTGTGCCTTCATTTCCACCCTAAGAGAGTGGAAAGAGAAATAGTTCGCAAGTGAGAGACTACCCATTGACCACCCCACCCAACCTGAGACTATGCTACCCATACCACCCAACCCTAGTCCAAAGTCCATACCACCCATAGTCCATACCACCTGTACTCCATACTCTCAAAACCACACTTAACGCCCCCTAGCTCATACACCGTACTTAACCCATCCATTACACTCCATACCACTTATATCCTATCTCAACCCATCCATTATACCCCTTAAGGAAGAAGGAACAGAGAGAGAGAGAGAAACTTTTCTATAGTTGGGGCATGCCACTCTATAATCTTATAAGAGAGAGAGAGACAAAATAAATTTTGGTGTGCGGACATATGAGAGAGGGCACCCTTTTCTATAGTGCATCAAGGAGTTTAGGGTTTCTTCGGTTTTCTATGGTTTGCCTTTTCCACTAAGATTGAATACACACTATTGATGTTGAGTGACTTGTGGGATGAGAGATATGAACTCTAGATTCCATAAATAGGCCCTCAAGATCATTTGGAAGGTGCTAGAACCTTTATCTCCTATTTTCAAAACCATTTTCCTATCAATTAATTTAAATAAAAAAATCAATAATAATATTTTGCTATCTTATTTTTATGCACAAGCGCTCTCACACATTCCTTATTCAAATTCAAAGCTTCCTTCAAACACTAAGTTTCTAAAACACAAGCTTTCTTCACCCTCAAGCCATGAGCTTGATACAACAAAGGAAGGGTTCTGTGAGGCCAGGCATTCCAGTATTGGTGGCACTTATGGGACCCACCAAAATTCCTTGGAAAGCACATATACATATTTGGGTCTCCCATGCAAACTGATTTAGTGTTTCCCATGACCCACAGTTTATCAAAGGGGCTGATTAGTAGGTCACAAAAACCAATCAATGGGCAAGGAATCTTGATACCAAGGTCACCTAGACTTGATGCGACCACGATTCTTCGATACATCAAGGTAATATCTCACACAAGCTTCAAGGAGTCGTCATACCAAGGTCAGCTAAACCTGATGCGATCATGACTCTACAGTGTATAGGTGTAATCTCTCACACATGGACATGCTTCGCACTAAAAGGTGGTTCGCATTCCCGAAACGGCTATCTTATGTGAATGTTATTTGATATTATGCTGATGAGGGTTTAACCCCTCTCTCTAAAGGCCTCCATCACATACAAGGGGGCCACAGTCCCTCGGATCACTCATCCAGATATGATCTAACTTCATCAAGGGATGACCCATTATAACCCTTATCAGTTTAATCTTTATGACCTGGTAACATGGGTTTTCCCAACCATCTGGCCTTGCACGTCAAGCTAATTCTGGTATCAACAAACATTGTTTGCCTAGTATATTCAACACCGGACAGCACTTTCGTTGAGTTCATTTTCCGTTTTTTCAAAAGTTCAATTACAAGCACTAATAAAGCCTTTAGTGGTCACATATACCCAACACTAAAAAAGTTTAATACCGCTGCCACACCAATAGATGGTTTGGCTCCATTAAAAATCCAAAGATCTCCACAACATCTACCAGTTCAATGGCATGAACTTCCTAAGATGATGCAAATTTGACACACGTGCGTCCATTTATATAGGCAAAGTTATCTTGGGATCCTTTGTCAAGATTCCTTTCCTTCCTTAATTAATGGAGACGATGGATTTCGAGGGAACATACAATTTAAAGGAACGTACCTTCGGCTAAGTGGTCAAAGGGACGGTGCCACAATGTCAAGGCTTCCATTCACACAAGTCAAAGACCAGAATATAATTTGTAAAAATTGATTTTTTTCTTTTTTGGATTTCTAAAGAATCATATAAGTTGTTTTTATTTTTTCTCAACTTAATTATTGCTAAGTTATGTTTTCTGCATTTGTAGGTTAGGACATGAACTAATCAAGGGCCACATTCTTCTGTTAGAAAATATGTGCCTCACTAAAAAGAAAAAGATGTTTTAGGGTAATGAAAAAGATGAAATAAGTTTATACAAAGTATCATTCTTTAACTGTAGAAGTATGGAGCACCTCAAAAACCTGCCAAAACAAATTGATCAAATACAGTTAAACCATCCAATTAATCCTCTGGACTTCGAGATGTACGGATATATATTTAAAAAAATGATTTCAAGTCATAAAAATTGTGCATCTTATGGCACAATATCTAGCCTGTCAATTCTCAAATATTTTTAAGCTTTTATAGATCTATGCGATCTGCATCACTTTCAATGGAGTAGATTTCTTGATTTGGGACAAAAACATTTTTTTGGATCATCACAAAGTTTTTCGGCATAAAAAACGACCTGTTTCAAATATGGAAAAAAGTTTATCAAAGGTGTCAACATTAGACCGTACAAGTATAGTGCACTCCAAACTCACTAGAAAATATTGTTTTTTCATTAGAAAACCCTCCAATTAATCATCTCCAATTCGATATGTATGAATGTGACAGAAAATTTAAATTTAAAGTTTTAATAATAGTATATCTTGCAATACATTATTTAGACCGTCCATTATCAAGATATGTAAGTGTTGATAGATTTGCCAGTTCTAAAATATGTTTGGTTCTTTCAATTTCATAATAAGGGTGAAAAATACATTTTAGGGTGATCATTGAAGTTTCGACACCTAAAATACATCTTATAACGAGAATTTTTAGTGCACCATACCGTGATTGTTTAAGGTTGAACACCTTATACGAACCACGCCCTTTAGGTATAATTTACTTAACTTGGATTGTTTAAGCTTGACTACTTGTACAAATGACACCCTAAAAAGAAATCTGTAAATTACATCAATAAACCACTTTGAGTTGGACCAGGATTCTGCTGTAGTTAATTTTTGTCCCTAAGATTCTCACTCATCCCGTACATGCATCTTATCCCAAAAATTTAATAATTATATTGAAAAAAAAATCTCAAACTTTAATGCTAACAATTTAGTTAATGTTTATTTTTTTATAATTAAAATTTTAAGAAGGGTGTGGTTGCATACTGTTGCAACCTCAAACAATCCAATTAAGGTGCACCTCTAAATTTAATCATAAATATAATTTTGATATAACAATCCACTTAAGGTGCACCTCTAAATTTAATCGAGATGGATTTTGAATTAAAAAAAATTGTAGTCACTATAAATCTTAGTAAATAGGAAAATAAATGCCTCACCTCAAACACTCCTTCGAAAAGCATCTGGGCGTTGGAAGTATCCATGATTATAAAATCATGGGAATATATCTCCATGCCCTTTATTTTTAAGTCTTATATCTCACTAGACCCAAGCATTCAAAATAAATCTTGGGTCAAAGAAATTCTAAGTCTTGTATCTTCCAACTAACTTTATTCTCTTTAAACCTATTTTTTTTCTCAAACAAATGTAATAAAGACATATTATTTCTAAACACCATTCTTTCTCTCTCTTCAAGTGATTTTCGCCTAAATCTCTCTCTGCTTGACTTTTCCCAAACCCTCTCTCTCCCTATTTTCCCACTCTCTCTCTCTCTCTATGGTTTATTTTTCTTTATATATTTGCATGATTGATGTGGATTTTTCTATTGATTGGTTGGATATTATTCGCATGGATGATTAACTGTATGTAGATTGTGTCTTTTTGGAACCAAATTAAGAGAGAGGGGTTTCGAGTAATACAGGACAAAAGAGAGAGTGCGAGACCAAGAGTGAGAAATGCAAAGAGAGAAAAAAGGTTTGAAGAATCTCAAGGAAGAGAGCGAAAGAGAGAAATTTGGGGAAATGTCACGTAAAGAGAAAAAAGATTTAGAAAAAGCATCTCTTTTTTTATTTTTTAGGGCTAAAAAAATAATTAAAAGTGGGTAAAGTTAGTCAGAGAGTTAGGAGACATAATTTAAATCCTTAGGTCTATTGAGATATGAAAGCAAAAAATAGGATGTATGGGGATATTTCTCCTAAATTTAATGTCCAACAGCTATAAAATTTAAAGCTAAAAAAAAGTGGCATATATCCGAGCACTTATTTTTAGGGTGACATGGGCAGTTTGGAAAATATTTTACAATATGTAGTATTTTTAGGGGTTGAAATCTTTTTTTTTTTTTTTTTTGGGGGATGGTTTTGGTTCGTAACATGTGGATGCTTAAAGATGCATATGCGCCTTTTAATGGTTTGATTGAACCATGTTCATGTAAGAGTCAATGATGAATCTCGTTTTATATTTTTAGTTTTTTATTTAAAAATGATATCAATCTGAAATTTTTGTTTAGGTTCATTTTTATAAGAAAAAATCAATATAATATTAATAAAATAGAAATTGAATAAAAAATATTGAACATTTATAATGATTTTTGGGTTTTTCTTGTGATATGTCTTATTTTTGTATTTGCATTTTTTTAAAATTTGTTTAATTGTTTCCAAACTTTAAATCATGTTTTTCGAGATCTATTTTTTAATATCTATTTAAGTTTGTTGGGATGTTTTATGCGGTTTTTAAATTTATTTCACTTTTAAATTTTATTTTATTTTCTTGAATTTGTTTTATTTTTTTATATTTTACTGTTTAAAATCTTTTTAATTCCTATGTATTAATCGGCCAAGTCCACTATGACTTGGCCATATTACTCTTCTTGGGCCAGAGTCATGCCGAGTTTAAAAATAAGAATGTATCCCATCCATGTCATGTGGATGGGTGGAAGGGTGCACAAAGCACCCTTCTCATGCTTGATTTTTTTATAAAGAGTCTATTTACCTTTTGTATAACTGGTCACATTCATTCTTGTCCCTTTGATTTTAAAATGGGTGGTTGTATGAGTGTCTTTGATTACACACAAAGTTCCAAAAGGAAATTTCGGACTTCATGGCTTACACAAGGTCATCCAATTTGACATCGAATGAGTAGGAATAATTGTGATCTTACACAAAACGTAAAGGGAAAAGTTTTAATACGGTTGCAACCTTAAAATTTAGAATCGCAGATGCACTTCAAAAGTCTATCGGAAATATTGTTTTAATATTGGAAAGACCCTCTAATTGATCATCTCGATGTCGAGATGTATGAATAGAAAAAAAAAAAAGTTTTTGAGTCCCAAAAATAGTGCATCTTGCAATACATTATCTAGATCGTTCATTTTCAAGATTTTCATATATTTATAGATCTACTTGATTTTACCCATTTTTGGAGTTTAATTTTTTTTAATTAGGTATGAAAATAGATTTTAAGATAATAATTAACTTCTCTGATAATCCTTCATTTGGAAATTTACCTAACAACATGGGAAACCTCCAGGCTCTTGAAACCTTTGACCTTTCTCTTAACTCATTTCAAGCGACGATTCCTGGAACATTTGGATAGATGATAAGCTTGAAGTACATGGATATCTCTTCCAACAAAATTGTCTGGTGAGATCCCAGGATCCTTGCGTTCACCAAGATATCTATGGTTCTTAAACCTTTCTTTCAATGGGTTTGGAAGGGCCAATCCCAAGCAAAGGAGTATTTGCAAATATTATTGCTGATTCTTTTCGCGGCAACTCACGACTATGTGGACCCCCAAAGCTAAGAGTGCGCGGATGCCCGATCAATGCTACAACACCGAGGTCAAGGTATTGATTAAAATAAATTTAGTGGTATTTTGATCAATTTTTATTTCAAATATTTTTAATAATTTTTTAACCTTAAACAATTCAATTATGGCGCACTTTAAAATTTTATCATAACATGTAATTTGTTGTAAAAATTTCTTAGTAAATAATACAGTATAGCAGTATCACAGGGTGTCACAGTATGACAATATCCACCACTAATGGTTTACAATATCAATATAACAATGTTCGCTACCAATGGGTGCCCTATTGCATAGGGGTCAGAATCATAGTATCAATGTCTGATTATGACAATATCAATATCTCAGCATGCCAGTAGCAATATCACATTTTAACAGTGTCATAAAGACAGTGTCATAATGAAAGTAACAGTATTTCAATTTAAGCTTTACACTTCAATTTCTTGTAATTGTAAACAATGACGTGCGCTCAGAATTTGGGTCGTAACTTCTGGTCCATTAAGAGTTTGACGATGGTTCCAAAAACAATTTATTCTAGACACACCTATCCTTCAAACGGAGGTAGTTCAAAGGAAATTGGGCCTCATTTGTCCCCTTAAAGGTTCAAGAGGATGAGGGTTTATTCGCAGTACCCTGTTGTGTACATGGAATAGCGAGATACCCTACTTACTCTTAAATCGTGAAGAATTTGAGACAATTTCAAATTCAAAGTTCAAGCCAAGACATATATCTTTCTAACGATGCCAATTTGAAAGCATTTGGACTCCATTTTGATTGATCAAATGTCTGTGCCAAACAAAGTGATAGTTCTAGTTTTTATCAAAACAGTCCACAGTTACATCTCTTCATAAAAAGACTCATAACTTCCAATCTAAGGGGAATTTCAAAATAATTTCTACATGCAACTTTTATCCCACTCAAATATCTTTCAAGTGGCTAGGGATTTACAGGAAATGGACGTCATTTGATTAGTGAAAACTAGTGACCACAGTAGGGTTAGCACAAAATCAAGGAAAAACAGTCAAACAGTAACCTACATGTACATTTTAAAATATATCTTCAGTTTCATAAGGAATTTCGATAGGGGAAAGACACAAACATTTTATTAGACTTGCATATCTTTCCAATGGCAGTAATTTGAGGCAAAAATGACCTCGTTTGACTGTTCAAAAGCCTCTTATAAAAACTCATATATATTCTTGAAATTTCACAGTGAGGTTACACATGCCTCAAGAACATGTTCCATGATCTCTATTTCATGGTAAAGGACATGCTAGCAGCTGTTATCTCACAATATACACACATAAATATGCACTTATTACACGATTTGTAAACCATACTTTCTTTTTTAGCATCCACATTCATCAGAGAACCAAAACCCCAATTTTTAGTGAACAAGGCATAAAAGTCTTCACATCTCATACACTTTTATTACTCTTTTCATAGGCATATAAGGTCATGCATTCTCATCACTACAATGCAATGGTGAGGAATCCACTTACCTATGATCAGCAATGGTGCCTTCTCAAAACTCTTCTTCCACATCTCATACCCACTCCAACAATGGCTGCTCTTCAATGGTTATCTCTCCTCTCCCCCTCCCCTTCCCTAACTTTTTCCTTAGAGAGAGATGAAAAAAATAATGTCATGTGACTGAGTGAGAGGAATGGATTAAGTACCCATGTGGTTGGGGTGGTTGTCCAAGTGGCGCCAAGCCTGGACAAGTGGCAGTCAAAACAGCATGCAGGCAACAGGTGGAACTCACAACTCATGCACGTCAGAGACACAGTTGGCGTTGGTCTCTACACAGTCGACGTTAGTCTCTACATAGTCGACGCTGGTCTCTACACAGCCAGTGCTGGTCTCTACACAGCCGGCACTGGTCTTTACAGAACCGATGCTGGTCTCTCTACACAGCAGGCGTTGGTCTCTACAAAGCAAGTGCTGGTCTCTACACAGTCGGCACTGGTCTCTACACAGCAGGTCCTGGTCTCTATACAGCCGACACTGATCTCTACACAGCCGACACTGGTCTCTACACAATCGGCACTAGTCTCTACACAGTCGGCGCTGGTCTCTACATAGTCAGACGGTGTTGCTCCCCCTTATTAACAGACTCCTACCATCGAGCGCGACACTATGGCCTAGAAACTTTGGTCCTTACACCCCCAAATTTCTGTATAAGGCACTATCCATTGGGATCCCTTGGGTAGTGTAAAGCTTTCTCGCCATAAAGGAACATGAGAGAGCCGTGTCTTGCAAGGCCAGTGCCTATCAAAAGCCCCAAAGTACGTTGGGACTGTGTGTATGTGCATATGAAGGCATTACGAAGTGGGTCACCCACTTGTCATTGTCTTCCCTCCTGAGTAATGGTAGAAATCCTAAACAATGCGATTGGCTTGGTCTGATGAATAGGGCTTCTACTTCGAGAGTAGGTGAATTAGGGAGTGAGTTGGGTAATTCATGTTAATGTGATTTATTCTTGTTATGCTTGTTGAGTTATAGTTATGATGATTATTATAATGCTCATGATGTAAAGATTTGATAAATTGCTAATTCATATGATATCTGCATTGTAACTGCTTATCATTGCTAGATATAATTGTGACGCATGGCATCTGGATCTACTTACTGGGCTTCATAGCGCCTCCCTTTGACTTTCTTCCATGTAGAGTGATAACTCGCGGTTTGAGGATGGACGATTGGGTGATCACAGCAGACAGTTAGAGCCTCGAAGTTGGCAAGGAAGCTTCTTTTGATTGTAGGTTTTAGGTGGTAGTTTTGCCGTATATATTTTTTCTGGTTTTTGAAGTTATGTATTTATTGTTGGGCATTTAGTGCCTTGGACAGATTGTTATATTTTTGGAGCTCCTGTATATATATATATATATTTGGTTTTAGTTGCCTAGCTTTTGAGGGTTGTGTTTGGAGCTTTGTTTTCTTTCGTGGTTTGCTTTAATTCCTTCTTTTTAGCAATGTTGAGCTCACTCCCACTTGAGTAACATTCGCTACCTTTGGTCGCTGTCCCGCACCTTATTGCCCTCCGACAAGTACAGCAAGGGGGTAGGAGGTGGGGTTGTGACAATTTATTGTATTTGAGCATCCAGGATAGGATTCTTGGCCTAGAGAGTCTAAGAAGTATCCGCAGAGCGGTTTTTGGATATGCTAGTAACTGGGTGTTCCTGGTTTAAGTCAAGATGACGATGACTCTTGTCAACAATGCGAATTCTGGTTATGAGAAGACCGAGGCCTTGGAGGAATTCTTTAAGACGCTCGGGGCCATAACTCAAATAATGAAGGACTATATGCCGGCCCTGACTGCCTCTGTCCTAGGTCAAGATGACAATGGATTGATTGAGAGGTCTAGGAGACTTGCACCTCCAGCAATCTCGAGACACGGAGGAGTGGAAAAGGCTGAAAAATGGAGGAGGCACGTAGAAAATATGTTCGAAGTATTGCATTGTTCTGATGAGCAAAAAGTGAGACTGAGAACTTTTATGTTTGAAGGGGATGCCAAGCACTAGTGTAGTTTGGTGAGGCCATCTTGGGAGGAGACAGGGACTACGGTAACCTAGGAAAGTTTTCTAGTGGCATTTAATGAGAAGTACTTCCCTGATTCAGTCCGAGAAAGAAAAGAAGTGGAATTTATTTATCTGTAATAAGGGATACTGTCAATGGAGCAGTATGCAGCTAAATTTGCAGAGCTCTCCCGCTACACGCCACATATCATCAATACAGAGGCACCTAATGCAAGCAAGTTTGAAAGGGGCCTCCAGCCAGATATAAGAGGGGGAGTAATATCAGCCAACTTTAAGATGTTCTCCCTATTAGTGGACCTCACTTTGAAGGATCGAGAGGGATTGTGAGGAGTTCCGGCTAAGGAAAGAAGGGAGAGAAAGGGCCGCACCACCTGGAATTTTTGGAAGTCAATCGCCTCCTAGGAGAGACTTTAGGGGAAAGGCAAACCATGATAGCGTGAAAACTCAAAAGACCTTTTTGGGAAATGTGAGAGAGAATCGTTGCTCGCTTGCTCATATTGTGAATTGAACAACCATTCTACGGTGGAGTGCGACAAGAAATTGAAAACGTGGATTAGGTGTGGAAAGCCTGACCACTGGATCAAGGACTGCTCTATGGTAAAGCTAGAGAACCGACCAAAGATTCAAGGTCAAGTATTTACATTCACAGAGCAGGAAGATAAGGTGTCTCCCTCAATGATCAGAGGTATGCTCTTTGTTTGTGGAAGAGAAACTAAAATCTTGATTGTCCCTAATTCCGCTCATTCTTTTTGTTTTGCATGTCATCTAAATATTGAACCTTAACCTCTTGACTATACTGTAGTAGTGTACGTGCATGTGGGGGATTCTATGGAAACTAATAGTGTGTACAAACAGTGTGGAGTTCTACTAGAGAGGTGTGACCTACCCGTAGATTTGATACTTTTAGATATTCAGGATTTTTGATGATATTTTGAGCATGAACTGGTTGTCCACACAATAAGCCCCTGTTGACTGTTATGATAAGATTGTTACCCTTCGACACCCTAGCCGACCTGAGTTGCACTTTGTTGGTATCAAAGATGCGCCTTCTCTACACTTTACTTCAGCCCTTGGAGCTTACCATCTTTTGGCTAAAAGATGTGTTAGATACGTAGCCTATGTGGTAGAGAATTGGGACATCCAGTCCAAGTTAGAAGAGATACCAGTAGTAAGAGATTACCCAAAAGTTTTTCCTGATGAATTGTCATCTTTGCCTCCAATAAAGGATATAGAATTTAAGATAGATGTAGTCCCTGACACTTCTCTTATCTCTAAAGCCCCTTATAGGATGGCCCCAGCTGAATTGAAGCTGAAAGAGAAATTGTAGGAGTTGTTGGAAAAGGAATTCATTTCACCCCGTGTGTCACCTTGGGGTGCAGCGGCTCTGTTTGTCAAAAAGAACGATGGGTCCATGAGACTTTACATATACTAGAGGCAGTTGAATCAAGTAACAGTGAAAAATAAGTACCCCCCATTTGTTTAATTAGCAAAATATGATTTTGGGGACAAAATCCTTTTAAAGGGGGGATAATGTAAGGACCCGGACATTTTCAACATGTAAGCCGTGGGTGCAAGGGATGCCACCGTGCGTGTAAGAGTAAGCCATCATGCGTGCAAGGGATGTCGTCATGTATGTAAACGTAAGACGTCATGCTTGCAAGTGATGCCACCGTGTGTGTAAGAGTAAGTCGTTGTGCATGCAAGAGATGACACCGTGCGTGTAAGAGTAAGCCATCGTGCGTGTAAAGGATGCCGTCGTGTGTGTAAAAGTAAGCCATCATTCATGCAAGTGATACTGCCGTGTCTATAAGAGTAAGTCGTCGTACATGCAAGGGATGCCGTCATGCATGTAAGAGTAAGCCACCGTGCATGCCAGAGTAAGTCGTTGTGCGTGCAAGGGAAGCCGTCGTGCGTGTAAGAGTAAGTTGTCATGTATGCAAGTGATGCCACCATGCGTGTAAGAGTAAGTTGTCATGCGTACAAGGGACACCGCCATGCGTGTTACCGCCATATGTGACACCATCGTGCACGTCACCACCGTGCACATCACCGTTATGCGTGACACAACCATGCACGTTACTGTCATGCGCGACACCACCGAGCGCATCACCGCCGTGTGCGATACCATCATGTGCATCACCATCGTACATGAATGGATGTGAGTTGTCATGCGCGATGTGGGTGTGAGCCACTGTGCGAAGCTGAATATGGTAGTTCAGGGGACTTCTTCTTTGCTCTCTTGTTTGCTTTCTCTCTCTCTCCATTGCATGTTGCCTTGTGTACTACTTGTCCTTTACATGCTGCCTTGTGTGCCACTTGTCATGTTCATGCTGCCACCCCCTTTTCCTTTACTTAGTTATACCCCACTTCACACCCTACCTTGAGGTTTGTTCTCTCTCTTCTCCCAGCCCTCTCTCAAGCACACCCTCCCTCTCTAGCCTTAATAGGTTAGGAGCTTGAACCCAACCTTGGAGTTTAGCATTGATGTGAACCTGTGTAGAGTACTTTGGATCTTCACTTAATGCAGTAAGTGGATCTAGATTTCATGTTTTCATGCCTTGATTGATGCATGCTTAATTTCTTTGTCAAATTATGAAATTTAAGTATGATTGTGAATGTGATTGTGAAAATGGGTGTGGAAATATGTTGCTGAAATTATGCTAAGCATGTACTCTGTTTCCATAATCATGACTCTCATTTGAATAACTGTTTAAGCATCAAAAATATCTATGTTGATTATGAAATTTTGTGGAGAAGTACCCCTTTGAGTTTATTTTAAGAGGGAAATACCCCATATCAATAGCGCTTTTGATTGGAAAGTTATAAGTCATTTGCTAGAACATTCTAGAATTATGAAAAGAAATTCCAAAAGCTTTACATATTTTTGTATTGAACAATTACCGACCAAATCATGTTTGAATGAGCTCAAACTACTTTTGAATAAAAGATGAGTGACTCTATTTTAATATAATTTTGGAATCAAAATGAAGTTCCCTGTGGTTTAGAAATTATACCCTTTTTACTATGAAGAGGTCAATGTAATGATGACAGGAAATTTTCCAGAAACTTTATATGTTTTTATATTGAACGGTTTACTAAACAAATTATGTCTGAATGAGCTCAAACCACTTTTGAATGAAATATGAGTGAGTCTACTTTAAATATAACTCTAGAATCAAAACGAAATTCCATGTGGTTGAGAAATTATACCCCTTTTTCTATAAAGAGTTCATTGTAGTGATGACAGAAAATTTTCTATAAACTTTATATGTTTTTGTATTGAATGGTTTAGTTACTAAATCATGTCTGAATGAGTTGAAACCACTTTTGAATGTAATATGAGTGAGTCTATTTTAAATATAGTTCTGGAATCAAAATGAAATTCTCTATGGTTTGGAAATTATGCTTCTTTTTCTATGAATAGGTCACTGTAGTGATGACAAGAAATTTTCCAAAAACTTTACACGTTTTTGTATTGAACTGTTTACTGACAAAATCATATCGGAATGAGCTCAAGCCACTTTTACATGAAAGATAGTGAGTCTACTTTAAAAATTGATTTGAATCAAAACGAAATTCTCTGTGATTTGAAAATTATGCTCTTAAAGGTGGATTGTGTTCACTTCTAAAACCAGCAAAATAATTTGAAAATGTTTTTAATGAGCCTTATGATTTGTGTTTTTCTTTTAACATACTTGTATGCCTTAAAGTATGCTCTGTGGTGGTAAGAATGCATAATTCTGAGATAAATGGTATGTAAGTGATATGTGTGCATGATTCTGATACAAGCTAAGTGATATGAGATTTTGTCGGCATGCTTTGAGTGTATTACAAGACCATAATGTGTTCTGATAAGAATGTGCTCTGATAAGAATGTGCTATTATAAAAATGTGCTCTGATAAGACTGTGCTCTGACAGGAATGTATTCTGATAAGAATTTGCTCTGATAGGAATGTGTTCTGATAAGAATGCGCTCTGATAAGACTGTGCTCTGACAAAAATGTGTTCTGATAAGAATGTGCTCGGATAAGACTGTGCTCTAATAAGAATGTACTCTGATGAAAATGTTGTACTACACAACGGGTCATCTGTTGATAGTATGATGTGATCTGATAAGAAAGTTATGCCAGTAGTTGAGATATTTTCCTAACTCCCTATGATAGAATGGGAGCTAGGATGATTATGTATGTTGGGATAGATCGTGCCCCCCAAATTTCTGTATGAGGCACTATCCATTGGGACCCCTTTGGTTGTGTAACGCTCTCACCAGAAAGACACATGAGAGGGTCATGTCTTGTAAAGCCAGTGTGCCTATCAAAAGCCCCAAAGAGCACTGGGACTATGTGTGTGTGCGTATAAAGGCATTACGAAGTGGATCACCCACTTATCATTGTCTTCCCTCCTGAGTGATGGTAGAAATCCTAAACAATAGGATCAAGTTGGCCTGATGAATAGTATTTCTATTTCAGGAGTAGGTGAATTAGGGAGTAAGTTGGGTAATGCCTATTACTGTGGTTTATTCTTATTATGCTTGTTGAGTTATAGTAATGATGATTATTATAATGCTCATGATGGAAAGATTTGATAAATTGTTAGTTCATATGATATATGCATTGTAATTGCTTATCCCTAAAAAGAATAATTCACGACACATTGCTAGATATAATTGTGACGCATGGCATCTGGATCTACTTACTGCGCTTTATAGCTCATCCCTTTGACTTTCTTCAAGGTAGAGTGATAACTCGCGGTTTGAGGACGGACGGTTGAGAGATCACAACTGACAGTTGGAGCCCCGAACTTGGCAATGAATCTTCTTTTGATTGTAGGTTTTAGGTGGCAGTTTGGCCATATAGGTTTTTTTGGGTTTTGAAGCTATCGTCACATCCTTCAACTTTACTGCTTACTATATGGGGTGAGGTAGAGCGATATACTCTTCCCTTACTGTCTAAGGATGATTCATTGGTATGGATTCATTCTGCCAATGGAATATTTTCAATTAAATCAGCATGGAACTTCATTCAATATAAAAGTTCATCTCAACCCTTATTTCATGCTCTTTGATCTTCAAAATGTCACCCTCGAGCTAAGTGGTTTTCATGGTTAGCTATGCATAATCGGTTACCGAATTCATCCATATTTCAGCAGCGAGGTATACACATGGCTACTATTTTCCCTTTTTGCATAAACAATGAGGACAATCTATGTCACTTTCTGTTTCACTGTCCTTTTTCACTAGCTGTTTGGTGATCTTTAACTTGGCGATGTGGTAAGAGATTTGTGCTTAGTACTATGGTCCAAATTCAACTCACAGGGTTTACTTGACATATGGATGACTATTTCTTTCTCATCGATCTGGTATCTATGGGAGGAGCGGAACATATGACTTTTTAAATCTAACGCTCTAAGGAGGGAGCAGGTTGTAATTAGTATTACTACAGATGTCAAGGCTCTATCAGAAGTTAAAAAATGGGCCTTCCATTTATCAGAATAGGCAGTTATTGAAAAGTTACGAATCAATTGGCACCAGCAGAAGTCAAAATCCTCAGTCTTAGTTGCATGGTCATTTCCTAAGGTTCAGTGTTATAAGTTGAATATTGATGGTGCGTCCTTGCACAATCCTGGTTCCCAGGAGGGGTGGGGTCATAAGAGATAGCAATGGTGGATTTGTGGCAGCTTTCGTTAAACACTTTGGAGTTGCGTTTAATAATTATGCAGAATTTCAGGTTCTTGAGGAAGGTATTCTCTTAGTTATCCAAATGGGTTGCTTCCCGATACAGATAGAAAGTGATTCATCTTTGCTAGTAGATGCTATTCAGGATCGTTGAAGGTGCCGCTATTTGGCGCTGTCGTACGCCAGACTTTCTTTCACTTCTATTATTACATGATTTGACACAACTTCCCTAATATAGGGTTGTAAAATAATGTATTTTTCTTTCTCCTATTAATGAAAAATTCGAATAGGGGGCCTTCTCCACACTGACTTACCCCAAAAAAAAAAAAAAAAGCTATGTATTTATTGTTGGGCCTTTAGTACTTTGGACATAATTGTTATACTTTTAGAGCTCCTTTATATATAAATATATATATCTGGTTTCAGTTACCCAGCTTTTGAGGGTTGTGTGTGGATTTGCTTCGATTCCATCTTTTGAAAAGCATTTGAACTCACTCCCACCTGAGTGGCATTCGCTACCTTTGGTCGCGGTCCTGCATCCTGTTGCCCTCCAACAAGTACGGCAAGAGGGCAGGAGGCAAGGCTATGACAATTCTATAGAGAGATGAAGGTGTTTCAGAGAGAGAGAATTTTTGGAGGTGAGAGAAAGCTTCATCTCCTTGTCCAACCAGTCCATTTAAGAAACCAATGCCTACCAATAAATTAAATCTCATTGTGAGCTAGGACAGAGAGGGCGTTTTAGAGAGAGAAAAGGCAGAGTTTTTACAAGTTGTTTCTTTCCTACTAAGTGATTCTCAAAGGACATTTTAGAGAGAGAAGCAAGGTTTTTATTTAGGGGCATCAATCCCCATCTAAAGACACGGGATTTTAGAGAGAGAAAAAGATTTACCTTTTTTCTTAGCAGGTGAGAAGCTCCTCCTCTTATCCGTTTATGTTAATCAATCCTCATTTTAGAGAGAAAAAGTGGGGTTACAACCGACATGACCAGCTTAGGACAAACCATGGCGAGTTCCAATCCTTAAGATTAATAAAAATAAAAAATAAAAAATAAAAAATAAAAAAAAAGCCAAAATTAGAAACCCCATTAATATGCATGGGTCTCAATCATATGAGGGTGGAAATTGCCTAAATTCGTGGAATAGGAATAATGACTACGATATGCAGGGCAAGATTGGGTCCTACTCTAACTTAACTCAAGATAGTGAGTGAAGGAAATAAGCACAGAATCTTTTGATTTTTTTTAACCAGTCAAGATTGGGTGCTACTATTGGACATTGTGATATCGCTCTCAAAGCTTTAAGGGATGAGTAAACTACCGAAGTCCCATATATTTCTCAAATAAAGAGGACAGCCTCTGGTAACAACTATTTAAAAGCTTTTTTCTTCTCAAATAAAAGAATGAAATTTTATTTACCTAATACTTAAAGGCCAAAGTTCAAAATTCTTAACAGTCCGTACAACAAACAGATAGATTTCACAATAGCCAGCATCCACCATATTATCCCCAATATAAGAGGACAACTGTATACATTCCCACAACATAAAAAAGTACAAAGTAAACAGAAAAAAAAAAAAGACAATTAATAATTATTAATAATAATAATAATAATAATAATAATAATAATAAAGAGGAAGACAACAACTTTTTCTTTATCCCATGCCAGTGGTAGTTAATGGGAGGTTTAAAATAAGAGTGAGAGAGCTTCTCAGGTCACATTTTCTTTTCTTTTAGTCTCTCTACGTATCTATTCTTTTCAATTCTGTTTGGTCTTTTGATTGGACAAATGTTGCCCACCAAATTTGTCAACTACAAAAAATTTGTATGTCGCTATCCATCGCCACTCTTTCAATGCCCCTGCATGTCTTCCTCTGGGTGCACCTGAGCAATTCCAAGTGCATTACTACAATACAAATACTGAACTAAGCATGAGGGTAAACAAATGTGATTTGTTCCAGTATTTTAGTACAGAGAAATGCTTGATGCATTAGGGTCTGCATATGTTATTGTATTATAGTTCCACTGAAAAATCCTCCATCTCAATCTAATGGTATAAATTAGGAACCAAGTACCCCAAGGTCCTCATCAAACAAGGTGAGGGGTTGTGCAATTTAAAATGTAATTACGACAAGGTCATCCTCATCTCACACATGGATAGGATCCAAAAACTGCCAGCTAGAAATTGCAAAACTTTGGAGGTCTAAATAACACAAGGTAAAAGAGAGGTAATATTTCTAAAGTAAAATCAAGGTTTAGGAACGTAGTTTTATGTGGTAAAACAAATTCAAAAACTTCAGTTTTCAAGAATTTGAAGAACAAATTATTCAAACATTAATTTTAGGGTTTGTGTATCATAAAACCATTTTTCTTTCCTGCAAGAAGGTGACATTACTCTTAGCCCTTGCATGTCAAATTAGATGGCTTGTGGTGTATCACAAAGTTTGAGAAAAAAAATTGGAAGTTTGAACCTATTCAACAACATATCCACAACTACCCAATTTGAAATCTGAAGGAAAAGGACGATAATACCTCCTTGTCTTAAAAGTAAATGGTCTCTTTCTTTTTTATTTTCTAAATTTTAAAACCAATGAGAATAAGGAATTACCAAGTTGGATCAGATTCTACCAAGGGGCAATGCAGTCCCCTCCCTCATAAACGCTCCCAATTTCACCTTTTTGACCAATTTTTCACTGGTTATACCGGTCACGACCGGTGCAATGAGTGGGTGATCCAAAACCCGATTCCAGGTTTTAAAAGGTTGTAGTAAATAAAGTAGCACAGTTAAGAGCAAAAACTTAAAACTGCCAAAGAAAAGAAAAAGTGCCTTGCCTGAAAATGTCTGGTGTCATTTTCACTGAAACTCGTTTGTCTTAGCTTAATCTCCCCTCTACTTGTGGTGAGTTCATCCAATATCTCTTCTGCATCAAACACATCCTCGTCACTTTCCATCCCCATTTCTCTCTCCTGCACAATTCTCACCTCTAAATTTCACCACAACAAAGTAAGGAAGAATCTCTATATAATCAACATTGACAAAATTCATTACTGGTGTACACCTCTCCCATGTGCACATATAAGGTAAAGGAAAATGTATTGTATTAGTACAGGTTGGGTGCTTCGAACCTGGCATTCATTATCCATGGATATGAGTACCAAAAATTATATTTGTACAAAGCATACTAACTTTTAAAAAAAATTCCAAAAGTCTATAGACCTTTAAACATATTAACTTATGCGTACTAGAAAACAAGTAAACATGGTGGATAGTTCCGGGTACATATGCTGCCCATTCTCAAGATGCGATGTCGGAGATGATGTCTTATCTTTGCAGTTGACTATGTATGTGTATTTGAGAACAATATGTAAGTTTTTTGCATCAATGTTTCAAAACAACTTTAATTTTGAAAAATCTAAATTAGTACATTAATATAATCTAGACCCCTAGGTCCACCTTGCCTGTGCTGTCCTTAGTTTTACTGAATGATTTTCTGCACACTTGGCTTTACCGTTTTCTTAGCCTTGCAAGGGGATGACTGACGTGGGGTCATAAAGACATTCTGTACTTTGACTGGACACCTTCATACCCCATTGACACTTTTTTTTAGCGCTCACTTATGATCATAAAAGACATTCTCTCTAAAGGTTACTCTCTCTCTTTTTCTCTCTAAAGAACTCTAGAAACTTAAGGGATTTCTCCACACATGCCATGCATAAACATTCAAATTAATGCTGCATCTCATACCTAAACCAAGTCTTTCAGACCTCATTGCCGATTAGAAGGAATTTACAATGAGAAATATTTGTTGCTATTTCAGAAATTTATTTTCAATCCATGTTTGTTGGTATTATTGCCAATTGGATGACATAGAGTATTTTTGCCCATATTGTACGAGTCTTTTAAGCGTGTGACTAACAGGCTCAAGAACAATTAATCTCAGTATTAAAACAAACCGGCACGATCAAACCGAACTTGGCCTGATTACATGTATCCGGCCCATGGGAAGGTCCAGTTAAGCCCGGTTTTGGTGGTCAAGTTCCCAATTTTGAAAAGAAATTCACAAAAAATTATTGGAAAATCCAAAAAATAAGAAATTTATTTATAGTGTGCTTTCGTACGTTCTTTAGTATTTTGACAAAGATTGGAATGTATCTTGGTCATGAATACTTAGTTTTACATTTTCCCCTCTTTTCAAGATTATTTCCAAAATATCTTAAGAAATTTATTTGTAATGTGCTTTTATATGTTCTTTAGCCTATTTGACAAAGATTGGAAAGTATTTTGGCCATGAATACTTATTTTTACATTTTCCCCTTTTTTAGATTATTTCCAAAATAGCCCTGATCACAAATTGATTTTTCAAAATCTATCTTTTTCACTACTTTTTTTAATCTCATTTAGACGTATTTTAGTTAATTTTACTTCAAAACATATTTTCCATATTTTTTTTGGATTTTTTTGTTTTTCTGTTTTAATTTTTTAAACACATTTTTGCAGAGCCAGTACAATCGGCCAGTTACCCACTCTGATTCCAGGTTAACCAGACCAGTTCCGAGTTACCTGGACCTAGACTTTGGCCAGGTACCACTGCCGAGACGTGCAATCCTGCACTGGTTAATCTGATCTAGCTAAACCCTGTGGGCGTCCTTGCAAAGACCGATTGCATCTTTTGATTTTTCTTGAGTTGGGGGCATTCAACAACTTGGACTAAGCGAATTCTCTTGTGCCCCCAGATCTCGCATTTTTTATCTCCCTAAATTTTATTACTGAATTTAGTTGAGGTCCATTGACCTCTTTGTCTAATTTCAGAGTGTTACTCGTGTGTAATCGAGATTACGGTAAATTTTTTCACCACATATAACATCAACATTTTGAATGCAGTGGGCCAATTTTGAACACAATTACTCTTTTGATAGCGGTTATTTTGACTACAGTAACCAGTTTTTACCACGGTTCCCCTTTGTGAACACAGGAAGCCAAAACTTTTGACTGCGGTACCTTGTTTTGACCGCGGTAGCCAGTTTTGTTTTCACAGCAGTGAACTACTTCACCAAACTTTTGCGAGTTCTACTCTTCTAAGTGGACAACCATGGGAGAAAATCTAACAAAATATACTATAGACACAAGAATGAGAAAAAACAAAACTATACAATAGGCACCAACATGACAATATGGATGCAAGTATATAGACCGACATGATAATATGGATGCAAGTATATAGACCGACATGTACGATATGGATTTGCAAGTATGATGCATATACCTTGAAGCTAGGATCCCGATGAGGATGGGCAGCACCAGCAATCTCTTCATATTCTGCCGCATCAAGTTCATGGAGATGGTGGGGATGAAAGAGCTTAGGTAGCAAGCGTTGCCTTATGAGTATCAATAAAAAGAAAGGTATGGGGAACAAGATTCCAGCAACCGGGATCCATGTGATTCCAAAGCAGGTGAGTAGGTAAACCACTTGCATCAATGTAAAGCCCGCAATGTATTTAAATGGCACCAATTCCACAAAAGAAGCATGAATCCCTTCTAACACCCTGCAACAGAACACATGCATGCAAAGGGCATGTTTAATCACTGACCTCATGCTCCACACACCCCACTGACCAAATCATGTTCTAACATATTAGTAGTGGGGAGAGAGGTAACAGAGGTGACATCATTCACAATAATGTTACACTACAAATCCAGCTAACCTCCGCTAGAGAGGGATAGAGCCTACACAAGGATAGGCTAATCTGGAGAGACAACGTTGAGAGAAGGAGACACATAAAGATAAAGGTAAGAGAGCCAGAGAACATAGAAAAGATAATAAAGAAAAAGAAATGTACAATTTTGAGAAGAGAATTTTATCATCATCATCCAAACCTTATTCCAATTATTTAGGGTTGGCTTAGAGAAGAGAAATTGACAACTTAAAAACATCTATCTCGTTGGGAATAAGAAAAGAGAGAACTTAGAGAAGAGAACCTAAAGAGAGAAAGTGGTTTGTAAGAGAGAAAGAATCTCGATAGAGAGAGAGAGATATGATATCTTACTTGTATCTCCTTCTTGGTGTAATGAAGAGGAGCAAGAACCTCTCCCAGAACTGGTTGCCAGGGAGGCTGTCGATGGCCATGTAGGCGAAGTAGCCCCAGAGCACAGAAGTGGGTATCATCCTTATCACCGGCATCCCACCCAGGCAGCATGCCACCAGCACCGACTGGAGCAGGTTGCTCAGCCTCTGCTCGTTCACCTGGACAGGCAAGTACGCATCTATGTGCTTCTCAGGATCAAACACATGATCTCCCCCTCCCTCTTTGCTTCCCATTACTGCCTCCTTCAATTCCTTTAACTCTTTCACATCAGAAACCGCCTGCCAGTCATTTAACTTGTCTTTAAAAGAGAGAGGGAGTGGATGAGAGAGAGAGAGAGATGCATGCAGATTTTCTGAAAGAATGGACGATGTTGTGTGTGTGAGAGAGAGAGAGACCAAAAAAGAATGAACGATGTTGTCTGTGTGTGAGAGAGAGAGAGAGAATGGACAATGTTGTATATATGATGTGTGATAGAGAGAGAGAGAGGTGAAGTATTTCAACTCCAACCACCCTTGCATTGTAATCTGCTAAGAATTGAAATTACGAGAGCGTAAAAATTAAATCCCAACGATCATACCCAAGCCAGAAACCGAATTGTACATTCTGTGAATTAAGTAAAAACCAAATTGTATGTAAAAAGGGCCAATTAGAAGCAGAGCACATCTAGATGGATCAAGTACAAGTCCGTTTAGTTCACAATCAAACTGTTCCCCAAAAAAAAACAAAGAGAGAAAAAAAAAGAAAAAAAAATTAAAGTAATAACCAGACTGTCTATTGAAAAAGACCAGATAGAAGCAGACCACAGATAATAAATAAAAGTTAAGACAAAAGCCCAAAATAAGGTATGCTATAAAGAGCAACTATGATGTATGGCACATGGTACACCGGGGGGGCATCCCCCATCCATTCTCAATGACTGATGGAGATTGCCCATATCCAGATGAATTCCTATCAGTGGAAACTTTAGTTATTCATCTCATCTCCACCACCCATCAACAAATAGACACCACATCTCCCTACAGTGTACCATATACCATAGACCACAGGTATAAACTATACTTCTGTGGAGCATGTTTTCTGATGTAAAGCTTGTGTTCGTCAAAACAAAATTTACTCACAGATTGTTTGTCATCCATCTTGATGAAAACTGCTTGCATGTTCCCATAAATTTCTGAGTTGCTTGCTTGAAGTTTGATGCTTTCTTTGGCACTCTTTACCATCTTATTGCGGACTAACTAAAATGGTGGTATCACACAAAATAGACATTCAACATACAGTACCACAGCAATGAAAAGTCAAAAGATACTACCGGAGAAGTGGGAACTCAAAAACGGACCTGCCTCTTGAGTACTGCAAGGCTCTTAGTATGCATGGGCGATTGGGGGAGAACGCCATTTGAAGGAGGAAGCCCAAGTAAACCACATAGTAAGACCTTTGATAATCATAGGGAGAAGCATAAGTGAATTGGTTATAGCTTCTAATGCTGAGATCAGGTAAAGTAGAATTGTAAATGCAAGAACAAAGGAATCAAATACAGTACCATGATGCCTAGCAACAAAATGTCATAGTGGTAAGCAGATGGATTCTTGAGATTGAATTCCTTTTGCTGAGCCATTTGTGATGCAACGCTGTGGTCGAAAAAGTAGAGACCAGCAATCATCATAGCTGGGATAAATGCTGCAAATATGTACAGAGGCGGAACCAACCCCATGTCCTGTAGCACGTCCAAAAAGGCATGGGATGCAAGAGGTTAGCAGTTGAAGTATTGGGATTTTGATAATCGATCAAAGACAAATGGGAAGGACAGATAGAACTGAAATATGTAGGTGCAGTCATTTCTCATTTCTATGAAAAGTTCATTTGGTCCTCCATCCAAACTATGATGTGCCTTCATTCAATAATAACATTCAATAGGCTATTCTTTCTTTTATTTTATTTTTTAAAAAAGATTATAACCAATTTCATTTGTAAGTAGTGAACCATACATTACTATGAGAAAATCCAGAGTATTTCCCAAATATATCTTAAGTCACTAAAAATGACAGCGTGAGATAATGCGTTCATGCCCTTGGCTCCAAGTCTAGAGTGCTTTGGGGCCATAGCACAAGATCCAAGGTTTGAGAAAATAACCACTTGGTTCAGGGGTCATGACATTTAAGGTCACGCATTATTGCAAAATAAAACACATGAAAACTCTACATAACGTATATTCAATTCCTAGAACTAGAAGCTATAGCACTGCCTCTTTTGGATGTCATTCATATTTCTAGGCTGACTAGTTATTAAAACCACTGAACAAATTTCATGCCATTCTCTTAATAGTCCCTTATAGAACAGGTGAATTTTTCACTGAAGTAGCAGAAGGATAGACCCTGTTATCTGATCCAACTTCCATGGAATTCTTGAAATTGAAAAAGCCAATAATGACTGTAATAGCAGCACAATAAAAAGTGACCACAAATAATGCAATACTCACTGATTAGAGGGTGGGTGGGTACCTTCATTATGGTCCAGTTAGACATAGCTCCAGTGGTCGACCAAGGAAGTGGACTATCTAGCCTTCTAGGAATATCATCAGGAACCTTCTTCGGTACACTATATGACAGTGCTGTCCACAGAACAACCATCAAAGGGACACCATAGTCTGCAATGAAACTTCTCATCCAACCTGTGAACATAAAATTGATCATCAAATGCACCTAAATTCCTCATAAAATAAAAGCCTACTCTAGAAAAGATTCAAGAATAAATAAGGGAATTGTTTCTCTTAAAATAATTTAGAGTACAATTTAACCCAACTTCTAGTTGACACTTAGCTATTAGTTCACAGAAGTATATGGCACCAACATGGAAATGACTAATTATTAGGCATTGCATTTATTCCATATAAGTGGAGAAGTTTGGAATAACCTTCTCAAAATAGAATTCACGAAGAAAGACAAGTCTCAAAATAGAATTCAGTACATTATATTCAAAGACAGTCAAACTCATCTACCAATTGACAGGTAGCCATAACTTCACCCAAAGTATGGATAGAACAGTAAAAGTCATTTATTATAGCTCATGTCAATCCAAAGATAAGAAGAAGACCCACCTGCGCCATATCTCCATGACCTTGCCCTTCTGCTTTTTAGGGCTGTGAAAAAAAGGCCAAAGGAGAATATGATCCCCAATAATCCATTCATGTATAGCCACTGGAACAAATGGGCAGAAGAACTCTTATCGGCACCTTTGGGCACTTCAAACTCACCAACCACTCCCTGATTATGAAAAAATATAAATGTCAGATGAATTGCGATCTGCTGCCCTTTCTCAGGGGATCGAAGCCGAGACCACTGAATTACCTTGATGGCTTGTTGCAAGAAAAGAACCGCAATCAACATGCCAAAGAGCTCTCCTGCAACCCTTGTAAATCTGCTGATTGTAGAAGAGGCATTGAAAGCCGCCAAAAGAAACAGCAGCAAAGCAGTCCAAACACAAACCCTAGCAATAATTAAAAAACTTTTAAATAAACTCCAAAGTGTGAGAATTTCAAAAACCAGTACATGATCCAGGATCATAAGGATATAAAGTCAAATAAACACGAGCTCACAATGCAAACTTAACAAAACCACATGCTTGAAATATAACATTTGAAGCTCAATGAACTCACCATCCAGCCCAAGGCAAAAACAGGGACCTCCCCAAATCATCGCTTCCTTTTGCAAAGTTATATATGTATGTATACATTATTACAGTGGGCTCTGCAACACCCAATATCAACAAGGGTTGTCCACCTAAGATCGAGTGTATAACACCACAGATAGCAGTTGACGCCAGTGTTTGAACTGCACTCAAGGAACCATCTACACAATGGAAGTTTGAAGACACAAAGCCATGTCAGTCCATATTCAAAACAGGGATTAAATAGAGTATATAGTCCACCAGTTTTATCAGGGAAACGAGTACTGCCATCCAATGTAATTCTTAGCAGGTTCTTTTTTTTTTTTTCCTCACATCGACAAATCCTTGCGATTTGGGTCAGAACCCAAAACTTAATTTCTTTATTTTAAAGCCACTAAAATAAAGACCTGTATCTCTGCTGAGTTGCTCTCCGAAGGCAACAACAGGTAAAGCGGATGCAAAGAAAATGTAGAGTGTGGGAGCCAATATCCTGATGTAAAATTCAAGTATTAAAATTCGTACATACTCAAAATTTCAGAAAGATAAAATAATGGAAATACGGGATTTATATATTGGTAAAAAGCAAAATAAAATGGAACCTGAAGCCCGAACAGAGTCCAACTTTCCAATCTTGCTTATAACACAGAGCTCTTCCATTGACATCTTTGACGACTCCTGCAAATGGAGCTTGCCAATGATCCATGTCTGAAAATTAAACATTTATGATATCATATTCCTCATTGTCACGGAAAAGAGAAGCCACTAAAACACTGAAAATAAATAGAAAACTGAAGCAAAAGAGAATACAAAATAAATATATCCACAAAGATAATGCTTCTATCGACTTAAAAACTCAATCCGAATACTATATCCATCTGTTGTCCAAAACTAATATTCTATCTGCACTACATCGCATTCAATTTCAAGCTAAAGGTCTGCAAAAGAAAACGAAAGTTTAAAATGGAACAACTAAACTTGAGAACAACAAACAAAATGTGATTCATGAGAAAATGAATTTCGGAAACAATTTCTGGTTCCTCAACGATAAGAAAACAAAAACTGAAAAATAGAAGAAACAGAGACTTGGAATAATAGAGAGAACAAACAGTCGTATCAATCAAAAGCTTATCTAAAATGTAAGAAAGAGAAAAGGAGAATTAAATAATGGAACAAACAGAGAGATGGACTGTTAAATAAGACGAAAAGCATTAAATAACCTTGCAAAATATATAAAGTAGAAAAAGAAATGAAAAGGCAAAGCAAAACAGAGAGGCAGAGAAAAGAAATGAAAAGGCAAAGAGGTAGAGTGATAAGCATAGGCAATCAAGTCTTACTCTTCAAACGCTTAGAGAAAGAGAGAGCGAGAAGACTTTCCTCCAACTTCTTCAGATTTGCTATAAAGTAAATGAAACCAGGACAAAGATCATCGGATACACAAAAGCTAGAGAGAGAAAGTATCTTCTTTTCGGATTTGTGAAGAGAGAGAGACGCGTGAAAATTTTGAACTTAATTTTTCCATTAATACCTAAAACATTTCGATGAAACAAACACGGAAGATTCATAATGTATACGGGCATCCATTAATGAGCCTTTTCCATTGCCTTCTTTCAGTCTTTTCAGATGAAAGACAAGTTTTTCCTTTGCAGAATAGGAGAGCGAAAAGTTTATTCCATTGAGTGGGCCAAAAATGAGAGAAAGGGACTTCTCCATCAGAGAAGAGTGAGAAGAAAGTAGTTTCTAGTAGAGAATCACAGAAAAAAAAGTATTTCCATTACAAAGAAGGAGAGGAGGCGACGAAATAAAATCAGGGATCCATTCAAGATTCATTAAGGCCTGACATGGAAGAATATTGTATCATCTTCCAATAAAAACAAGAAACTGAACATGCATGCAAAGATCAAGCAATCTCATTGGCGTTCCCTAAAACAACAAAACATAGAGCATCTCAAATTGATTGATTCTTCGTCGAACAACATATTGAAATTTTAGAGAGAGAGAGAGAGAGAGAGAGATGAGCATAAGAATACCTGGATCACAGATGTCGAAGGCTATCCTGTCAAAGAAAGCCAGGCGGCCTAATATGACTCCTTTCAAGCTCTTTTCATAAGCTTCAACTTCCAAAAACGAAACGTCCAATTTTCCGGCGAGCAGTCGCCGGAAAATAGAGCTCCAATACAATGCCCCTCTCCGAAGAGAGCACAGAGATATATAGGGACAGAGAGAGAGTTTAAGGTGAACCGCTTATAGAGATTGACAAATAAATTTGCGGTTTCAGATACAGGAGAGAGAAAGAGAGAGTTTTAGGTGTTTGAGGTGGTTCGAGGCTTTGGGTTACGGAGGAAACAACAATGCGATTTAGAGAGTGAAATACGATAGGAGAGTTTAGAGAGAGAGCGCCATGTGATTTAGAGAGAGAGAGAGAAAATGGAATTTAGAAAGAGAAAGAGGTTAGAGAGAGAGAGTGTCCAGTAAGTAACGGTGCGCTGTCATCGACGCCTAGAGAGAGAGAGAGAGAGAGCCAGAATTTTTGAAGCGCGTAGACCGGCATTTGTTAAAGTGTCCGCCACTCCGATTGAGCGGGTAGCGTTGACACTTGGCATATGCTTATGGGGTGGCGGTGGAGACAGTTATGTCGACCTTTCTTTGTTATTTTCTGAAGTTTCTATGTTTCCTACGTAATGCCCTGTAGCTTCAAGATTTGAGCGGCCGCCTAACTAATTTTCAAGGCTTCCCATTTAATGGGAATATGCTCATGCTGACATCATACGAGCAGGTTCACATTAAACATGATGAGCTGCAAAAGTTTTTTCATATTTTATTAAAAAATATTTTTATAGAGAAAATATATTCTTACACCCTCTCTTTTGCTTTTATTAGACGCCCAAGGTTTCAAGCTTATCTAGGTTATTAGAGATCGTATTTTTTTTTCTCAGTCACGACGAACTTTTGCCCTTTTGACCCTTTGTTTTTTTCCCTAAACAAAATTTCAAAAAGATAGGGTGCAGTTGCATACGGATGCATCCGTAGGTATAGAGATAAGTTGTACGTTCAAATTTTATCATGATATATAATTTTGATGTAAAATGTTTTTAGGATTATCTCAAAATTTATTTTTATATCTAATTATAAAATTTTAAATTTCCAAAATGGTTAAAATCAAGTAGATCTATAATATATGAAAATCTTGAAAATGGACGGTGTAGATAATATGTTGTAAAAATACACTATTTTTGAGACTTAAAATCTTTTTATTTTTCATAGTCATACATTTTGATATTGAGATGATCACTCAAAGGGTTTTTCGACATTAAAACTACCTTTACCAATGGATTTTTGAAGGGCATCCATACTTCTACATTATAAGGTAGCATCGTTATGTAAACTTTTTTCTGAAAGATTTTCGTG
The DNA here is from genome assembly GCF_054954075.1 of Amborella trichopoda. Taxonomy (NCBI): domain Eukaryota; kingdom Viridiplantae; phylum Streptophyta; class Magnoliopsida; order Amborellales; family Amborellaceae; genus Amborella; species Amborella trichopoda. The sequence goes on from NC_142340.1 coordinate 20,973,847, forward strand.
GAGAGATACGGAAAGAGAAAAGGGGACTTCTCTCTTCCATGTTTCTCTTCGAACCTATATGTTTTTTCAATATAAAACAAAATTCAAAAGAAATTCTTGAAAAATGAAATAAGTTTTGTGTCTCCCATGTTACTCTCCGAACCTCCCTCTTTCTTTAATATATTAAAAAAAATTCTAAAGATATTTTAAATAAATGAAAGAAGTTTTGAGAGACAGAATCTGTTTATAAAAGAATAAAAAAAATATGCTTTTTGATCTTGTGTTTGAGTTAAAAAACATGGGCCAAACTTGCTAAAGTTGGTTAGGGATAGAAGATATAATACATGAAATATCTATGGCTTGATATGTTTTGAAACTTTGAGTGTGTTGAAAAATGAAATTTCAAAAAAAAAATATGCTGAGATATTTTCTCATTTTTATATTAAATTATTAAGTCAAATTTATGGAGTTGACCCGTGGGCCCAAAAATAAAAGAGGAACTTAGAGAAAATGTGGGTGCGTCCAAAAATAAAAGACCTTAGAGACAATGTGGGGTGCGTGCTTAAAAAAGTAACTGACCGAGTTTAGGAATGGGATTGTCAAAAAAATAGAGCTTTTAGTATGAAATTAGGGTGAGATATATGTGGATCTCGTTTTCCATGAGATAACGCACTTACCAAGAAAAACACTTGTTTCCATGAAATTCCTACTCCTCTTGCCCCAACCTTTTTGGGTGACTTACTGAAAATTTAGACTCACGTGCTATTTTCCAGAAATGTAAGTCCTCTTTCATATAAATTTCTCACCTCATATGTCTTTTCCATTCTTGTGAGTATCCAACTTGCTTTTGACGACCAAGACTTTAAAACTTTTTGACTCGTGTGGGACTCTCTTACATTTACATATTTTTCATAGGGAAAAGTTTATATAGAGCAAGAGGCTTTAAACAACCAAATTTGAATCTACTTAAAAAATTTCACTAGATGAGGTTGTTTTGAGGTCCAAATATCTTCAAATTGATTATTTCGACATCGATATGTATGGACATGAAAAAAAATGAATTTCAAATTTTAAAAATAGTGTATTTTGTAACACATTTTTTGACCGTCAATTTTCAAGATTTTCAAGTTTTCATAGATCTGTCGATCTATACTATTTTTAAATCTTTAAAATTTATAAATAAATATGAAAATTTATTTTAAGACTATCACAAAAATTTCCAATATTAAAACTACATTTCTCCACACTATTTAAAGGTCGGCTCTAATTTGATTGTTTAGAGCCTAGGCTGCAGTCAAGCGACACTCTTTTCCAAAAATCTCACGTAAAAATCTCTCACCTTTTTTCATATAAATATCTCTAAAGTTTATATCTACATATCCTCTCTCAAGTAATGATGCTATGAGACCCTCCCACACTCATGTGAGTAGGACCCTAAAGGATAATCCTTAAATTTTTAGACAAATCTTTAGAAAGTTATCAAAACTTTTTTTGAGATCTGTGTCAAAATTTAATGGTGATCCTTTGAGGTCCTACTCACATGGTGTGAGAGCGTCTTTCGTTACTCAAATATCTTTCAAAAAATTATAAAAAACCCCCAAGACCACACTTTTTATGTAACTTAAACCCAACCTAACTTTTTCACTCACTTTTTTCTCTAAAACAAACTTTCTATGCAAATACCCCCAAGGGAAAAAGTTCATTGTTTTAGATAGAAATGCCCTTTACGTACACAAAAATCATTTTGGCCATATTTGACGTTGACATTTAGACTCCAGTAGCACATTCTTGGAGCACACCATCACATTTGGACTCTAGTAGCACATTTTCGGAGCACACCATCACATTGTCGAAGCGCATAAGTGTCAGACTGCCCTAGGACAAGTACCGGATCGAAACTAAGTAGTGTTGGGCCGCCCTTTACATAGTGTCGGAGCCTTGGAATCCTGTAACATCTACAGTTGGACTGCCCTCTGCAATTGTCGGACCACACTTTACACAGTGCAGGAGCCCTACTGCCGGTCCGTACTTTACACAATACTGAAGCCCTACTGTCGGTCCGCACTTTACATAGTGTCGGAGCCCCAAAGATTTGACGTTGACTTTGGACTCTAGTAGCACAATCCCGGCATGCACCATCAAATTGCCGAAGCGCACAAGTATCGGACCGCTCTAAGACGAGTACCGGATCTAAACTAAGTACTGCCGGATCGCCTTTTACATAGTGCCTGAGCCTTGAAATCCTGTAACATCTACAGCCAAACAGAGCCCTACTGCCAGACCACACTTACAGGAGCCCCTATTTTGGTGGGATAAAGGAGAGAGACGTGCGTAAGGTGAAAGTAAGGGTGGGTAGTTGAGGCCCTTTTTGTGGTTGGGGGTATTAGCATAGAAAGTGTATTTTGGAAAAAAAAGTAAGAAAAAAAATTAAGTTGGGATAAGTTACATAGAAAGTGTAGTCATTGGTTTTTTTTGTAATTTTCCCAATATCTTTCTTATTCTTAACTTGCTTTAGACAGTCAAGAATTTAGAACATTTAAGTGCGCGTTGATCTCTCCTATCTTACCATATTTTCCAAATTTTTTTTCGAAATTTTCTCTCTTTTTTCCACATAAATATATCTCTCCCATTTCTCTTCCCCACTAACCTACCCAAAAAATACTTGCTTTAGACATCCAAGAGTGCCTATTCCTCTTGGTTGCCCTAACTTTTTCGCGTGAATTATTGGTTCCCAACTTGCTTTCAATAACCAAGACTTTAGAAATTTAGACTCACATGGATATCTCATATTTTTACCAATTTTTCAAAAATCCCACATAAAATCTCTCTCCACTTCTCATATAAATGTATCTCTAATGGGTAGTTTGGTATGAGCGAAAGTTTGGCAAAAGAATATTTATATAAAAATATTTACATACAAGAAAAATTATTCTGCCTTTTCCCATGTTTGATAAATACACTTGGAAACAAGCACAGAGAGAACACAACAAATTTGAAATTTTGATATTTTTTCTCTTTCTAAAAATTTTAAATTAGTTTCTCTCTAAAATTTAAAATTCAATATAGTTTTTCTCTCTAAATATTTTAGGACCGTTTGACATTCTAAAACATACTCATTGAGATAGTTCATCTCTCTAAAAAATTTTATACAGATTTCTTTCTTTAAAAATTTGAAATTTGAAATAGCTTCTCCCTCTAAAAACTTTGAAATAGTTTCTCTCTAACAATGTTGAGATAGTTCTCTCTCTTAAAAATTTCACGTGTTTTCTCTCTCAAAATTCTGATATAGTTTTCCTCTATAAAATTTCTAGATACTTGTCTCTCTAAAATTTTACATAGTTTCTCACTCTTAAATTTTAACATAGTTTATCTCTCTCAATTTTTAACATAATTTCTCTCTGAACATTAAAATTTCATATAGTCTATCTCTCTAAATTTTGAGAAAGTTTCTTTCAAAAAAATTTCAGGTAGTTTCTCTTTCTAAAATTTGATATAGTTTCTTTCTCTAAAATTTTAAGATACTTTCTCTTTCTAAAACATAAAATTTGATATAGTTTCTCTCTCTCAAAATTTTGAGATAGGTTCTCTCTCAAAAAAATTTCAAGTAGTTTCTCTCTCTAAAATTTGATATAATTTCTCTCTCTAAAATTTTAAGATACATTTCTCTGAAAATTTAAGATTTGAGACAGTTTCTCTCTCTAAAATAATTGAAATAATTTCTCTCTTTAAAATTTAATATAATTTCTTTAAGATACTTTCTCACTCTAAAATTTTTAATATAGTTTCTCTCTCATAAAATTTTCAAGTAGTCCATCTAGAATTTGATATAGTTTTCTCTAAAATTTTAAGATAATTTCTCTTTATAAAACTTAAAATATAATATAGTTTCTTTCTATAAAACTTTTTGAGATATTTTCTCTCTCAAAAATTTTTTAGGTAGTTTCTCTCTCCAAAACTTGATATAGTTTCTCCCTCTAAAATTTTAAGATACTTTTTTCTCTCTAAATCTTAGAATTTGAGATAGTTTCTCTTTATAATTTGTAGAGCGGTTTTTGCAAAATCAAGTATATTTGATAAATGGGCGGCTATGGCACTTCAAAAAGTTAGAAAATTATGTATATATTCGTTATTTTTAGCATTATTATGAAAATACTGCAAAGTTTATGTTATTACAACTACAACCATTTTTCCTCTTTATAACATTTTTTTAAAAAATGACAAAACAGCCCTTTTTAGTTTTTCAATAATTTCATAGTTCAAATTATTTAATTTTGAAGAACCGAATTAATCAGATTTTTGGTATTTCAATAGCTACAAATATTAAATTTCGGTATTCCAGTAACTAGAAAAATTAAAATTTTGGATATTTAAAATCTGAATTTAAGGTTTTTTGTTCTTTGAAATCCAAAATTATATTTTCGGTGAATGAATAACCAGAAATTTTTACACTAAACTTTCTGTGAAATAACACTAACCTACGAGCATTTCTCTATGTATTTTAGGGTTGCCACTACCCTCTCTCTCTTTCTCACTCTCTCTCATCCTCTCAAGACAAATAAGACCATCTGGTGCTTCTTCTCTAGTTGAATTTTAATTGTGTGTGATTTTTACATTTCTAACTCGTGCTCTATCTAATAATATTGATTAAATTTGATTGAATTAATGCAGTATTTTGTCTTCGCATTGACAATTGTTATTTGTCTTTGAAGTGAATGTTTTTTAGATAAATATTAGATTGAATAATTAATTTTCTTTTAATATTGTATTAGTATACTAGCACAAAATACTACTCTATCTTGCACTATGAGTGAAGCCAACTTGCCAGATCTTGTATGTAAAACTCACATTTGATAATCCCTCAGTTAATATTTAGCTATATATTAAACATATCCCATATTTTCTGACAACTTGCTTTAGGGTATGTTTGGTAACACTCTAATGTCCTGATATTTCAGGATATTATATAATCTAATAGAATTCTAATACTAGAAGTTTGTGGACTACATTTGAGATATGATCCAAAAACGCCTCCTAATTATGGCATGTTGCATTACGGTTTAAGCCCCGTGTAAAAGAGAAGCAAATGCTTAGCTCTCTAAGACCATTGGAGCCCAATTCTCCATAATCGCTTGGAACTCATCAATGGCTTCAAAGAAGATTATGGAAAAATCACCGGATTCTGGCAAAATTGGGTTTTTCCAGCTACCTAAGAGAGGATTACTGGCTCTAATGCCAGTACGATCTATCACACTCGAAAGGCTCTAATCCATCCAATTTCTTTGGGTTCATCCAATTTTTACCCAATTTTCATAGTGTTTTGTTTACTTTTTTACTCTTTTTTCTCTGAGTTTTTGTTTATTGTTTTCTACTTTTCTAGTTTAGTGATTTTTACGCAATTTTGTTTGAGTTTTTATTCTTTACCCATTTTCTTTTACTCTTTTTTTACCGGCTTTACACCCATGTTCTTATTTTCTTTAGGTTTTTGTTTCCTGTGTTTTTATCCAATTTTATGTGGGTTGTGTTTACTGTTTTCTACCAAATTTTCTTTGAGTTTTGTTTACTGTTTTTTCACCCAATGTTCGTTGGCTTTTTTTCATTGGTTTTTACCATATTTTCTTTGGGTTTTTGTTTACTATGTTTTTCACCCAATATCCTATGGGTTTTGTTTACTATTTTTTACTTAATTTCCTTTGGGTTTTGTTTGTTGTTTTTTCTTTAGTTTTCCTAGTTATTTAGTTTATTATGAAGTTGAATTTGGTGTAAGTTGTTGGGTTTCTGTGGCCATTAAAGGCCTTATGAGAGCATACAATCATTATCATTTTAGCAGTTTCCCAATATGAGAGCATACAATCAAAATTTGATATAGTATATTATAAACTCAATAGGAGTGTGGTCCTTTGTGGACCATGATCGACAGATGTTATTTGCTAATACTCGGACTTGGCTTGATGAGCTAGGCCAGTTGTGTTAGAAAACCCCAAAAATACCTATGCATAGAATAAAACCAATGCGGGTTTATAAGTTATCCCTTGATGAAGTCGGAGTTACCCAAGAGAGTGAGTTAAGAGACTACATGACTCTTGTGTATGATAGATGACATCTAGATACGATGGTCAAATCCTCACCACTAAACCATCGCACAACATGTGCATATGATAGCTGTATTGGGAAAACAAAACAACATTGATATAATAGCCATATTGGGAAAACAAAATATCATTGAGGTGAGACTACCCCTATGCACCATAGAGGTGTGATTGCATTTGGTTTTGGTGACCATGGATTCGTCTCTAGGGCACAACTGTAATCGATTGGCATTATATCCATTTGTTTATTGGCTGACTTTGATAGCCCACCCTTGCAGTGGTCTATGGGTTATGGGAACTGCTAAGTCAGTTTGAGATAGCAAGTGTGGATTATAGTCCACAGTGAAAAATAGAGTGCTTCAGAAATATTAATTCGTAAGCCTAGAAGGATCCTATTCCCATTAAATTTATTTGGTTTTATGATATTTATTTTAATTTTTGTGCCTCTCGATATTTTATTTCTCTAAAATGAAAAATGAATAATCAAAGAAAAATAAAATTTATTTCATAAATACTAAAAATTAATTTTTTTTTATTTTAAAATTTAATATAATAGATGAGGGCCTATGGGGGCTCATCATAACCCCATTAGGTGTGCGTGGGGCGAGCCTTAGTAGGCACGCCCCACTTAAAGTGGGGGATTTTCTATAATTTTTAGATCTACTTATTAAGGGTCTATTGATTTGGAGCATGTCTTGTTGACTAAGTCAATTAAGAAGAATATATGCCTCATGGAAGCTTAAGGAGATTATGACTTCTAAAATGAATATATATTAATAAAATATGCCTTATAGAATTCTAGAGAGATTAGGACTTTTAAAAAGAATAAGTATAAATAAAAGAGATTTATACAAAGATATATATTTTTCAGATTTTATTTTTGATAGAATAATGGTTTAGAAAACTGAAGGATAAGGTTCAACATCTTCTTTTGCATCATGATGACTGATCTAAGGATCAAATGGTTAAGATCTCTCACCCCTCATGTTTCTTATGATCAATTAGTTAGGATCAATCTATAAGAATGACTATTCCTTTGGAACCCTATCCTCTTGAAAAGTCTTATTTACAACATAAATCAGATAAGATCTTTGGCTAAAAATCGCTTGATTTCATACTACAAACTCTTTATTATTGCATACTAATGTATTATCGCGTTCCATATTAATGTGTTTATTAACAAGAATGCAATGAATTAATTACACATATTGAAACGATTAATTACGCTGTTGCAAAATTTCATTCCTACATGCAATGAATGTAATCCGGATTAATATTGGATTAGGATATAGATATATATATTTTTAATGACTAGAGATGAAATTTGAATAGGGTGTCATTTTAGTGTTTGTTTGGGTAAAAAATTTATGATCAAAGGGGTTCTAAGATATAAAAGATGGAGACCTTTTACTTACAAGTAATATTTTCAATTCTTGGGTCTCATGAGATATGAAAGTTAAAAATAGAGGATAAGGAGCTATTTTTCTAATATAAAACTCTTTTTTATCACTGAATAATACTAGATTTAGTCTAAACCATTGAAGGGTTTTTGTCATTGGATGACACTTAATTTAGTCTATAAACCATTGAAGGGTCAGGCATCTGCATCATTGTGTTTTTCCACTTAAGGCTACACCATCATTTCCTTTTTGGCCCTAAGACGTGTGTGATGGTTTTGGGTTGTTTTACAACAAAATCACTTGCTACTGAGACTGTTTCTAATATCATGCTCATTGTATTTTTCCACTCTAAAAATCATATCTTTTTTCACCGTAAGACCTGTGTGGTGGTTTTGGGTACCATTGAAGGGTCAGACATCTATGTCATTGTATTTTTCCACTGAAGGCTCTACCATCATTTCTTTTTTAGCCCTAAGACGTGTTTGGTGGTTTTGGGTTGCTTTACAATAAAATCACTTGCTACTCAAACTGTTTCTAATATCATGCTCATTGTATTTTTCCACTCTAAAAATCATTTCTATTTTCGCCCTAAGACGTGTGTGGTGGTTTTGGGTACCATTGAAGGGTCAGGCATCTGCATCATTGTGTTTTTCCATTGAAGGCTATACCATCCTGTCTTTTTTCGCCCTAAGACATGTGTGGTGGTTTTGGGTTGTTTTACAACAAAATCACTTGCTACTGAGACTATTTCTAATATCATGATCATTGTATTTTTCCACTCTAAAAAACATTTCTTTTTCCGCCCTCAGACGTGTGTGGTGGTTTTGGGTACCATTGAAGGGTCAGACATTTGCATCATTGTGTTTTTCCACTGAAGGCGATACCATCCTTTCTTTTTTCGCCCTAAGACGTGTGTGGTGGTTTTCGGTTGTTTTACAAAAAAATCACTTGCTCCTGAGACTGTTTCTAATATCATGCTCATTGTATTTTTCCACTATAATCACTTCTTTTTTCGCCCTAAGACGTGTGTGGTGGTTTTGGGTACCATTGAAGGGTCTGGCATCTGCATCATTGTGTTTTTCCATTGAAGGCTATACCATCCTCTCTTTTTTCGGCCTAAGACGTCTATGGTAGTTTTGGGACGTGTGTGGTGGTTTTGGCACCTGCATCATTGTATTTTTCCACTGAAGGCTATACCACCCTTTCTTTTTTCGCCCTAAGACGTGTGTGGTAGTTTTGGGTTGTTTTACAACAAAAATCATTTGCTACTTAGACTATTTCTAATATCCTGCTCATTGTATTTTTACACTCTAAAACTCATTTCTTTTTTCACCGTAAGATGTGTGTGGTGGTTTTGGGTACCATTGAAGGGTCAGGCATCTGCATTATTGTGTTTTTCCACTAAAGGCTATAAAAACAACCCGAAATCACTTGCTACTGTGACTGTTTCTAATCACGCTCATGGTATTTTTCCACTCTAAAAATCATTTCTTTTTTCGTCCTAAGACGTGTGTGGTGGTTTTGGGTACCATTGAAGGGTCAGGCATCTGCATCATTGTGTTTTTCCACTGAAGGCTATATAAACAACCCGAAATCACTTGCTACTGAGACTATTTCTAATATCACGCTCATTGTATTTTTCCACTCTAAAAATCATTTCTTTTTTTGTCCTTAGACGTGTGTGGGGGTTTTGGGTACCGTTGAAGGGTCAGGCATCTGCATCATTGTGTTTTTCCACTTAAGGCTATAAAAACAACCTAAAATCACTTGCTACTGAGATTGTTTCTAATATCATGCTTATCGTATTTTTCCACTCTAAAAATCATTTCTTTTTTCGCCGTAAGACGTGTGTGGTGGTTTTGGGTACCATTGAAGGGTCAGGCATTTGCATCATTATGTTTTTCCACTGAAGGCTATACCATGCTTTCTTTTTTCGCCCTAAGACGTGTGTGGTGATTTTGGGTTGTTTTACAGCAAAATCACTTGCAACGACGTGTGTGGTAGTTTGGGATGTTTTACAATAAAATCACTTGCTATTGAGACTGTTTCTAATATGCTCATTGTATTTTTCCACTCTAAAAATCATTTCTTTTTTCACTGTAAGACGTGTGGTGGTTTTGGGTACCATTTGTTTCTAATATACTAATTGTATTTGGGTACCATTTGTTTCTAATATGCTTATTGTATTTTTCCACTCTAAAAATCACTTCTTTTTTCGCTATAAGACATGTGGTGGTTTTGGGTACCATTGAAGGGTCAAGCATCTGCATCATTGTATTTTTTCACTGAAGGCTATACCACCCTTTCTTTTTTCGCCCTAAGACGTGTGTGGTGGTTTTGGGTTGTTTTACAACAAAATCACTTGGTCTTATTTTTCTCCTCCATTTCAAATATCATGCTCATTGTATTTTTCTACTCTTATTTTTCTCCTCCCAATGTGTACATGTCAATGTATACATGTCAACTTCTTCTTGTTGGTAAACTTCACAAAGTTTAAAACTTCATGATCTACTCAAAGTATCAACTTCTTCTTGGGTCTTTTCTGTTCATCTTGTTGGTAAACTTCACGAAGTTTAAAACTTCATGATCAACTCAAAGGCACTTTGAGTAATTATTTTTAAACTTCACGATCTACTCAAAGGCACTTTGGGTTGTTTTACAACAAAATCACTTACTCTTATTTTTCTCCTCTATTTCAAATATCATGCTCATTGTATTTATCTACTCTTATATCCACGAAGTTTAAAACTTCACGATCTACTCGAAGTGTCAGCTTCTTATTGGGCCTTTTATCTTCATCTTCTTCTGGGGCCCTTTCTCTTCATCTTGTTGGTAAACTTCTTCTTGGCCTTTTCTCTTCATCTTGTTGGTAAACTTCATGATCTACTCAAAGGCACTTTTGAGTAATTATTTTTAAACTTCACGATCTACTCTGAGGCCCTTCTAGAAATTATTTTTTAAGGCGTATTTGTTAGTAAATAGGATGTGTCAACTTCTTCTTGGGCCCTTTTCTCTTCATCTTGTTGGTAAACTTCACGATCTACTCAAAGGCACTTTGAGTAATTATTTTTCAACTTTACGATCTACTGTGAGGCCCTTCTAGAAATTATTTTTTAACGCGTATTTGTTAGTAAATAGGATGTGTCAACTTCTTCTTCTTCTTGGGCCTTTTCTCTTCATCTTGTTGGTAAACTTCACGATCTACTCAAAGGCACTTTGAGTAATTATTTTTCAACTTTACGATCTACTCAAAGGCACTTTGAGTAATTATTTTTAAACTTCACCACCTACTCAAAGGCAGTTTGAGTAATTAGTTTTTAAGGTATATTTGTTAGTCAATAGGATGGAGGCCTTTCTCCAGATCAGACATTGCCCCACTCGCCCCGCCCGAGAAGTGCATTTGTATTAGAAATGTCCAAGAAGTGTTCAAGCTTGGATTATAACATTGCCAGTCCCACGCGGCAACACGCTGGGCGACTTTAAGCCCTTTAGATGACACGAGGCCTCCTAAAAATCGACGATGTGGGACAATATTCCCACATCCGACTTTATACGCGCAAACTTTGAACACAGCCATTATTTTAACGCCAAAGTCCAAACCACTGGTAAATTATTTATTTATTTATTATGCCTCCTAAATAAGTTATTACGCATCCATTCCAATCTAATTTATTTATTAATTTATGTACACTATAAATATTATTTTTGTTATAGTTGTGAGTTAAATTTTTAAATTAATGATATTATAAGATAAATTTTAAATTTATTTTTATTTGCATAGTAAAGTGACTATAAAAAATAAACTAATGATTTCAATTTCAATATATAATATTATAATTAGTTGGGTTGTGATAATTTTAGACAAGTAGAGAGAAATAATACATGTTTGATGTGATACTAATTTCACTTTTTATGAGAAATTATTATTTTTAATCTTCTAAAATGGAAGTATTCTTTAATATTCTTAAATTGTTTTGATGTAATATCAAAATATTTTATTTAATTAATATTATATTTAGTTAAGTTTTAATAAATGTTTGATGATAATCTTCAGAGAAAAAACATCGCAATATTTGCATATTGATGCAAAAAAATGAAAGTTATTAAATGTAGTATCCTCATTTTTTATTGGATTCCCAAAAAAACAACATTTATAATAATTTTTAATACATTTTTTGAATTTTTTTTAAAGTCAGAATTCGACTGATTCGGCCGATTCTCTATTCGAAATGCCGATTCAACAATCTAGATGGATTTTTGGGATGCTTGATCCAAGGCACCGATCCGATTTTTAAACCACTGGATAATAGAACTAGACAAAAAAGGTAGAACTCTTTGTAACCCAAGCTGAACTTTTTATTGGTAGATGCTTTGTGGTGAAGCACGTAAATTTAGTATTATCATTATCATGGTACAATTTGTTTTTGATTTATTTCATGTATTTGATTTGTTAATTTATTCGCCCATACACATAATCTTTGGTGGATTTCCGCAAGTGATTTTTTAGCGCATTTGTTTGCTATGCAGGCAACAGCTAGGGCTGCCAACAGCACGCCCCGGAAATGTAATAGAGCGGCACGGGCAGGGCCATTAAGAAGGCTCTTTTTTTTTTAATATCTTACTCTTGAAACTTGTATTGGCAATAAGCCAAAAAAAAAAAAATTAGCTAAAATAATTTCCAGAGAGAGAGACTGGGTTTTAGATAGAGATTCAAGTTTTAGACAAAGAAAGAGAGTTTGTGTTCCTAATGAGAGAGAGAGAGTGAGTTTTAGAGAGAAAGAGAGATTGGATTTTAGAAAAGAAGATATTGCGTTTAGAGAGTATTAGTTTCTAGAGAGAGAGAAATTGTGTTGCTAGATATAATAGGTTTCTAGAGATAGTAAGATAGATTGAATTTTTAAAGAGACATTTAGTTTTTAAAGAGAGATTGAGTTTCTCGAGAGATTGGGCTTTTAGAGAGATCATAGACTTTTAGAAAGAGAGATTGAGTTCTTTGAGAGAGAATGACCGACTTTTTAGATAGAGAGAGAGGGGGAGATTGTGTTTTTAGAGAGAGAATAACGTTTTAAAGAGAGAAAAAGAGATTGGATTTTCTAAAGAGAGAAATTAGATTTTAGAGAGAAATTGATTAGAGAGAGAATAGATTTTTAAAGAGAGAAAGAGAGACTGAGTTTCTAGAGAAAGATAATGAGTTTTTAGAGGAAAAAAAGAGAAATTAGGTTTTCAGAGAGAGAAAAAGCTTTTAGAGAGTAAGAGAGCTTGAGTTTTTAAAGAGAAAGAATGGGTTTTTAGAGATAGAAAGAGAGATTAGATTTTAGAGAGAGAAAGAGAGAGCTTGAGTTTTTAGAAAGGGATATTGAGTTATAGAGATAATGGGTTTTTAGAGAGAGAAAGAGAGATTGGTTTCAAGAGAGTGAAAAAGAGATTGAGTTTCTAGAAAGAGATTGGGTTTCTAGAGAGATAATAGATTTTTAGAATGAGAGATTGGGTTTTTAGAGGGAAAATGAATTTTTATAGAGAGAAAGATTGTATTTCTAGAGAGAATGAGTTTTTAGGGAGAGAGAGATTGGATTTCTAAAGAGAGAAAATTTATTTTAGAGAGAAATTAGTTTTTAGAGAGAGAATATGTTTTTAGAGAAAGAAAGAGAGATTGGGTTTTTAAAGAGAGATAATAAATTTTTATATAGATAAAAAGATATTAGGGTTTTCAGAGAGAGAGAGAGTGAGATTTTAGAGAGAGCAAGCAAGATTAAGTTTCTAATGAGAGAGAATGGGCTTATAGGAAAGAGAGATTGGGGTTTAGAGAGAGAAAGAGAGCTTGAGTTTTTAGACAGTGAGATTGGGTAGAAAGAAAATGAGTTTTTAGAGAGAGAAAGAGAGATTGAGTTTTTAGAGTAAAAAAAAACATATTGGCTTTCTAGAGAGAGAATAGATTTAAAATTTTTTTTAAAATATTTTAGCATCTATTTATTTTATTTTAGCTTACTACCAACAATAAAAGTTTGAAGAGTGAATATTTATATATAAAGTTTTTTTAAAAATAATACTAAATATGCCGGGCTGGGCTTAGTGTGCTGGGTCTCAATGTCTTTCGCCTGGCAAGCCCCGCCCTTTGGGCACGTTTTCGGGGTTTTCCTGGCCAATTGGGCCCAGCCCATTAAAGATCCAACCCAGACCATGACCGGAGGCCCGGCCCGGACCATTGACAGCAATAGCGACAACTCTGTTTAGGAACAGTTTTACCAAATATATTATTTCTCGCAAATTCTCAACTGAAAACAAAATTCATTTGCAAGAAATCAATAATTTTCATTAAACAAATCGCGTCTTATTGCATCAATGCTTAAAAGCCATAGGCACTTAGCCCCTATCTAAATGTGTTCACACTTCACGGGGATTTACTTGTTATAAAAAGGTATTAAAAGGCAACCCCCACAACAATGGAGACACATATATAACACCCACCCAACCCAAAACCGTAAGGCAAGAGATGGAATTGTATCATCTGGTCTTTCCCCTTCTTTTATTGCTTCTCTCTCTTACTACTTCCTCAGCTGATCTCCCTTCTCATGGTCTCTCTCTCTATTTGCTGGGCGCTCCAAATGCCTTGATTTGTTGCTATTATTATACATCTCTTATTATAGTGTTGTCAAGGTTTGATATATTATTATGTGGCTGAAAGATGAGGTCTTGATGTGGTCTATTGATAGATACAAGTCAAGGTTTTTTTTTTCTTTTGATTTGTTCCCACAAGTTATGATGGGAACTTTGCTTTTTTGGGAACTCATGCCTTGCAATGTTATCTTTCCTCCATTTTTAGTATTCAGTTGTGATGATTGTTCGTCTGCTTGATAGTAGGGTCTCAACATAGAGTTTGTGTAAATTACCGTAAGAATTAGGCCAAAAAATTAGGATGCTTTCCAGGAATGTGAAACTTCTATGGAGGTGAAGCAATTGAAATGTTTTCACAAAAAATTTCTTATATTTATTGAGTAGTGTTTAATCATATGTTTCTTGAGAGCTTGGCTAGGTCTCTTGGTGTTTAAACGTGTGATACATTCTAACAAGCTGAGAATTGATCTGATGATATGACAGTTGATTTCATGTGTTTGCTGCTTATCAGTTTCTATTTGTTCCAGTCTATTTGCCTACTTCAATCTTTTTTCTTTTGATGATTCCACTTCTAAATTGCTTTGGCTTTCTTTTGAAAACAAATATTTACGACCACTTAGAAGCTTGTGCCTTCGACTCTAATAGATATTGCTTATGCAAGATTGATGAGAAAATACCCTGGAGTCTTGTTTGCATTTTAGGTATTGGCTTGTATGGAGTGTCCTTTTCTCTTTTTGCTTATTGGGCTCGCAGTAGCTAAATTAGAGATAGAAACAACTTCACTTTCAAAGTAGGGGATACAATATTAGTACATTACAACATATTATTAATATCATAGGAGTGAAAATGTAAGTCTTGATGCCGAAGGCATAAAAGACGGGATATAGAGGCACTAGCAAATTGATGCAAGCCTTTCACATATAGATAATGATAGCATGGTGCTGGTGTGAGCAGTGAGAATTTAAGGCGGAAAAGTTGATTTTTTTTTGGTATGGATAGCGGCTAGATGATGCAGTATAAGTATTGAACAGGATAACATAAAAACAAGAATATAGATGATAGCAAGGAATAGCAGGATAAATGGGGGTCATTAAGGAATGCAGAAAGAGGTGAGGAAATAAGTGTCGGGATGACAAGGAAATGTTGTTGCTTGGAGTACGAATGTGGCAATAGGAGTGTGTTTCCAAGAGACATCAAGCACCCAATTTATCCTCTGTATGTCAACTGACGCATCACAAGGATAATGTTTTCTTTTTTTTCGGAACTGTGAACTGTTCTATTAGTAAAGGCGGGGGTGATACAAGTAGAGAATAGATGCTGCATCAGAA
Source organism: Amborella trichopoda (assembly GCF_054954075.1). Classification (NCBI taxonomy): domain Eukaryota; kingdom Viridiplantae; phylum Streptophyta; class Magnoliopsida; order Amborellales; family Amborellaceae; genus Amborella; species Amborella trichopoda. Next base: position 20,989,252 of record NC_142340.1, read on the forward strand.
GAATAATGTTGAATCAGGAATTTGAGAAGACCAAGGGTATGCTATAGTTACTCGTGCCCACATAGCTACATTGCATATGTGTAAGGGTTGACTTTGCAAAAGTCAGAAGATGGTGTAGCAACAAACAATAGTCTAGTAGCCTGGTTTGAAATTTATGTTGCAAGTTTATCAAGTGGAGATGGAGGAACTTGTACGAAAATTTCTAAAATTGGCCAGGGAGAGGAATATTAGGGGAACATAAAACAATCTTCATTAGGGACATTTAGGAAAGATGCTTGCTTTACATGATTTCCCAATCCCATCCACATATCTTAAAGGGACCCACTGAGGTTGTTTTAGGTTTCCAGAATTAGTCAAACAGTTGAGCATAAATAGAGGATCTCAAAGTGATAAAAGATTTTTATTTGTTAGTTTTGAGAGCGACAACAATTGTCCCCAATTTTCTGTATGTGATGTTCTGATAATATTTTGGAGGCAGAGCATGTTTCAGCCATCATATATGACTGAACAAGATATAACTCGTTCCATGTTAAAATAAGGCATCATGTAGAAATTGAGACATAAATAACTATGCTAGAAAATAATCAAGAAAGGAAACTAAGAAATAAAGAGAAGTTCATGTTTAAAAAGGCGGGCACTCTGATGGAGGAATTGCTAGATGAGCTATATTTTGTGTAGACTTAGTTTACTTGGCGAAGGAGCCCGACCTCATTTATATGGAGGGTAGGATGGCTTTATGGTAGAAATTTGCATGGGAGACATAACCTTCAGACCACAACATTGATATGCCCTTTCTTTTTCTTGCTTTATTTTTCTTGGTATGTCATTTGAACCTGGGATATACTGTTGCAATCATCAACACGTTAACCAATGTAACCAATGCACAAATCCCTGCACTGGGATAAACATACAGACATAACAAAAGTACAAAGAGAGAAAAAGGACATCCAGATGTATTGAGCTCAGTTCCTCAATAAGCTATGCTTGCACATGCAACTCTCTCAGTTTACTAATTTGTTTAACGTGCCTAGTTTTGTTGATTAGTGGCTTAGGAGTCTTGAATGGTTCATCTTTCTATGTATAGAATTAGAAATATGTTTTGTTGATCAGTGGCTTAGGAGTCTTGAATGGTTCATCTATCTATGTATAGAATTAGAAATATGCAATTGACATGATTAGTGGTTTTGATGTTGTCAAATTGTTTACCATTAGTTCTTGAATGCAAGGAAGATAAAACTTAAAGGACACGGTTTCTAGAGTCCATGTAGAAATGAGCCCGCCTCTTAAAAATCTATTTTTGAGATGGATTTTTTGACCTAATTTTTAGGACATGTAATCTCTAACATGGAGATCATGAATATGAAAAAATAAATAAATTTTGAAAATTAGAAATAATAATTCTATTAAGAAAACATTTGGAACTAACATTTGGACTGTTAGTTTCAAATGTTTTTAGATGGACTACCTATTTGCATCCATCTTTAAGATAGATGCTTTATACCTTAGGACTGCATATTGTAGACATGCGGTCCAGCCCGCATCAAACAATTTAACGTACTTAAATCTGCACACAGCAGCAAGAAGGGGATAGTAGTTAATTCTTGTGAAGTGTTTCTATATTTTCTCTCAAATCTTGTGTTTATTCAAATTTTGTCACTTCCGTATTTTTGTTAAACAATTAGATATCATTTATGTGGTTATTTGAGCTTTTAAACCACTGGCTAGTCCAGTCCGGACCAGATTGAACACTTCCAATTTGAAGACAAGTCTGTTTCTTGTAACAGTCATTCTCATGGATGTGAATAGGGGATGCGTGCTGTATTTTCGAAAACATGAAAATCCCTGCTATCAGTGCTTGGGTGCCATTTTTTTTCATAATTGTCTGGTGGAAATTCAAATTCATGGTTGCTTCTTATGGTTGATGAGGCTATTCCCATGAACTACCGGCCACTTTCAGGGGATCTTTGCTAGTTATACTACATATTTCTAGTTGTGCTTGACAGTGTTCTATGTTGAATGCAGACATTACGTGTGTGTGTGTCTTTGAGAGATAGGTTGCCAAAAGGAAAAGATAATTCATATTCTTTCATCACATGTTGTGGAGATAATTTTTGCCTCCTGTTCTTGCCAAGTTTTGCTTATTTATGCTTTTGCTTATCTTGTTTTGGAAAAGGTTTTGGTTGTTAGCGTTGCTCTATCTTTTAACAAGTTAGCAATCTATTTTATCTGATATTATGACATTTACATGGAAAGTTTTATTACTTCCCTGGGATTTTAAAATTTGGAATATCGGCCAGTGGATTCTTTTGGGTTTTCTTACTTCAATATACTTTGGTTAAGTGTCTAACTCAGATTTTCTAATTATCAAATATGCTGACTTGTATAGAATTTGGATGGTTCATGAGGAGCTTCTTATCTGTTTCTGCTGGACTATGTGTTACTGTAGAAAAAAATTCTGATTGGTTTTTATGTAATGATAGGGAGTTGTTGAAGTGAGACCTGTCGAAGTAGAATAAAATAAAATAAAAAATCTGATTGGTTTCTATGTAATGATAGGATGCTATTGGACTGAGACCTGTCAAAGTAAATGGATTGGAGGATGTGGATCAGGTCGTATTGTTGTAGATCAGTCTGATGACTGTCATGGGCTTTGTTCGGAGTCAAAATATCCCCCATGTATTCCATTTTACACTCGCTTCCATTGCTGCAAACCAGGTCAGGTACAGCTTTTATTGAAATAGGAATGTGTAATACAAGTCATATGTTCCATTGTAATTTTCTTACGTCTATTGTATGTCATTTAAATCAGATTCTTGTTTTCTTTTATTGACTTCTGAATAAATTTTAAGTGCCAACTTTGTTGTTTGAAGTCATGAATATTTGAATGATAAGGAATCGATAGCCTCATGGTCATCTGCATCATTCTCACTTTGTTTAGATCATTTACTTCTTCAACACAGGAGATAGTAATTTATGATGTATAAAGTGATTGGTTGGCATAAAAAAAACTTTTAGTAGGGATTTGTGCTACAATGTATGGATTGGCTCTCACTCATATCTTATTGTTGCTTTAAGATATTGTTGGCCTGAAATTAGTAAAGACACTATGCTTTTATATAGCTTTTCTGAAGTAACTAGGTAATAACTGTCAATATATACACTCCGATATCATTTTTTATACCGGAACCTTTGCCAGCAGTCACTCTTGGTGATCTGTTGCTCACTGAGAAATCTTAGGTTGGATACCTTCCAAGATATTCTTCAATCCTCTCTACTTATTGCCCAAAGAGAGGTCTTAAGCCAGGTTTTACAGAAAGCTCATCCTCTGAAGATGATACGCTCTCCTGCTTGTCTGTTTTCTCACCCTCAGGGGTGCTAAGTATGAACCATATGACTGCTCATTTCTTGTTTCATATACTTCCCCACAATCGTAATGTGTGGTTTGTGTAATGCTTGCAAAGTCTCCAAATAACTGAGGATGTAAATTGAAGTTCATTTACAAACATGCTCTTGATGAGCCCATATTTGGTTGTCCTTCGTTTCCATTTACTTCATAGATTTCTTACACTGAGGTGATTATGCTTTTGCAATACTCTTTCGGATAATACGTGACTTGAATGATATGCATTCGCTGCCATGTTGCTTATGAAATCCCAAAATATTTTAGGTACTATTATTGCTGCATGTTTAGTAATATGTTCAATTGGGAAACATGAAGGAGTTGGTCCCTGTCTGTTTAGATAATATTTGAGGTCCTCATTGATGTTAACTACCATCCAATACTACATCTTGCAATGTTGAAAAATTTGGCCTTCCAGTCACCTAGGCGGCGAGAAGACCAAAACGCCTAGGCCAGTTTCCTAGGTGTCATCATCTAGGTGCCTGCCTGGGCAGCGCCTCGATTCAGGCAGTCCGAGGGCGGAAATAGGCCCTAGGCAAGGGGTATTTTGGGCATTTCCCCCTAAAAAGGTGGGAAAAGGGTTTTGGGGAGCATTCTAGTCTACCAAAACCCTTTATGTGTATTTTGGAGACAGAAAAATGCTCCAAAAACTTAGATTTTGAGAATTTTCTCAAGATAAAAAAGAATTCCAATAGTTTTGATTTCTTGCGAAATTAAAAGATATTCTTCCTTATAATCTTTGGAGCTTTGAGTGGTCTCATACGAGTACTTTTGGTGGCCAAAGATCACTGGTTTGAGCTGGTATCCGTTTCATTTTAACATCAAAATGCATGGACATCAAAATGCATGGACATGAGAAAAAAATGAATTTCATCTCGACATCAAAATGCATGGACATGAGAAAAAAATGAATGTCAAGTTTTGGAAATAATGCATCTTGTAACGCATTTTTGGACCGTCAATTTTGCAAGATTTTCAAGTTTTCATAGATCTGCTCAATCGACATTATTTTTGAAGCTTTAAATTTTATAATTAAAGATGAAAATATATTCTATCACAAAGATTTTCTTGTATTGAACGCATATTTCTCGACACTATTTTAAGGTGGGCTTTAATTTGATTGTTTAGAGCCTCGGCTCTATACAAACCGCACCCTTTTGTGAATAGTTTGAAACTTCAAAATAAATTGATGTTTTGTTAAAATTTGAATCGCAAAATCAAATCTCAAGGATATAATGTTATGTGATATGCTCAAGGGTTTTGGGGCCCTAAAAACTGCCCTAAGATGTCCCTAGGGGAACTAAACCCACCCTTTCCCTAAGAACTCCTTGGGGGCCTAGGCTGTCCTTGTTCCTAGTCAGGCGCCAAGCTGCCTTGTTGGCCAGGCCCCCTAACTGCCTAGGCAGGCGCATCCGATTTTGTGAACATTGATGTCTGGCAACTATGAGTTGCATAATTGTTGATTTTGCAGTTTATGTGGTCAACTAAGAAGTCTAAGATAGCTAAAGTAGTTTTCAATTTGTAGCACTTTCAAGAATATGAGCATCCATATTTCATGGGTCTTGAATTCCACATAAACAGGGTATTTATTTCTTTCATAATCAAATCCTTTCTTATCATAGTATATTTCCTTAATTTTTTTTTGTTGTGGCTGTAGCGTGTTACTCATTCATCATCTCTTTGTATGCCACTTTTAAGGATGCACATGCTATCATTGGTAATTCACTGCTATAATGTTACACCTAATAATGGCTTATTAGTTGTTTGATGATGTCCTGTAGTAGTTTATGTGAGATAAAGTCATCACTTCTTTTTCATATACATTATCTTGTTTAAAAAAAATAAAACTGTTTTTATTTAATCACTCATAACCTTCTTTATTTTATCGGGCCCTTTTTATTTTCGAAGGCCACAGCTTGTATGCCTAACCTTCAAGCTCGCTTGACTCTGCATGTCCTTCCGTAATAAACTCTCGCTCTCGTTTCATCTCTATTTCTCTCTACACACACACACACACACACACACACACACATAATAGATAATGTCCCCCCTTCTTATTATCTTTTACTCATGGTCCCGTTATCTCGAGTGCCAACTCGAATTCACTTCTTTAATGATGCGATCGGTGAAGGTGTTAGTTTTAGTAATAAGTTTTAGGGGGACGAGAGACTTGTCTTTATTGAGTTCAATTATTTGGGCTTTCATGAAATCGATAACTGGTGGGATACTTACCGAAGGTCAGGACAAGACGTAAAGGCTTCTCTTGGAATGGAGATGACTTGTAATTTTGTTCGGTGTGGCTCTGGTTTTTTGTCTTCGAACTGAACTTGTAGTTCTTCTCCCATTATGACCTGATTCAGCCCCTCCTATCGCCATGAGAGCTCAAGTAGTTGAGATGAGAATTGCAGAAGCATGAGGGGGAAAGCAATCAAGAAGAATCCATTGAGACTGGTATTGAAGAAATGAATGAAATTAGGGCAAAGTCATTACAAGCCATTGTTACTTATCAAGAGAATGAAGCAAATAGGATATTTGGGTGACAAGATTGTCCAGTATCAAAAGTTTCAAGTTTTCTTGGTGGAATTGGGAAATTTGAAAGTGTAGATAACGGTTTGTTTTTATATTGCATCTTCCCAATTTGGGACAGGAAGTTCTTGTCCTAAACCATTTGTAATTTTGAGTAATTGGGGAATAATTTCTTAGTTTCTTCAATTTTTTGATGCTTGTGTTCTCTTGTGGGTTCTTAGAGTCCAAGATGAATAGGGTATCATTCTAATTTTCTTCACATTTTTTATTCTTTTTGCATATATATTTATTTTGGCTTTTTTAAATTTTTTTGGTTAATTGATTGCAGAGGAAGAAATAGTTATTTTTCTTTCTTCTGCGAATTGAAGAAAAATAATGACCTATGTGTTAACAATGAGAGAGAACTAATGTCAATTACTTACCCAAAAAAACCGACTAATGTTAATTTGGTGTCGAGTTAAACTCATCCAAACAAAATATTTACACAAATTAAAGATAGACCTATGTATATAAATGGTGCTGCCAAACAATTAATAATATAGTACCATCAATAATATAATACTATAGGGAATGTATTAATCTTAGATATAGTAATGCATTCATGATAGAATTAACTTTCATCGAAACTGGCACTAATCCTACAAATATGACATTGCTCTATGAATCGTACTTTACTTTTGAGGTTCACTTGCATGTCAAAAAACACTGAAAATATAACAGCTAAGTGTTACCTTGATCAATAAAAGAGACATAGTATCAAGATCTTCCTGTAGAAAGCACTGGTGCAGCTTCCAAACCTTAGAATGAATATTTCTGTGTATTGAAGTATTCCAGAGCATCGCTGTCACACAGAATGTTCTGCAGGTCTACAATTTTCATAGTTCACACCAACATTGGTACACAAACCACGGGTAGCACCGAAAATGCTTGACATGAAAAGTGTACTGAAGTCTACTTAAGTAAGGATCTCCAATGTGGCACTACCATGGTTTCCATTGGATGTTAAGCTCTATTAATTTCCTGATTTGAGGTAGCAAGAAGGCCTGAGGCTGACAGAGTAGCAGCAAACAGTTCTAAACAGTAAATGGAAGAGCTAGCCAACCTTACAATCTTCCCAGTCACTTTTACCATTATCACAGTTGTCCCCAAACTAACTTCAGAGTTCTTTTCAATAACAGAAATATTGTTGTGGCTAACTTGGGGAATATATAACCTTAGGTCAAGGAATGCTGTGAATTTGGTTGAACACTGATAGGAGTATAAACCTTTTTAAGAGGTGGCATAAACAGTAAGGATGCTAATTTAACCTGTGCATGGTTGAGGCTTGACAAGCCATATGATAGGATGTTAGGTCAATATCATCCTTTTCTCTGGGCTATGGTATTGAGAGAGATGCCGTTATTGTGTTTAAAGGACTTAAAATAGGCTCACTGGCTAAGGAGGTAATACCCTGTTCCTAAACAATATTGGCGTGTCATGTTACTGATTTTCCACATGTTGGTCAGGAAGCAAATTACGCAGGAGATGGATCTTGTGAAATTTCGATTAAATAGTGAAGGTTGGGTAACTTGGTCTCTTGTAGCTACGATATTTTTTGCTTTTGAATTGTTTCACAATTGTTTTCTGATGAAATTTTGTTGCGCATTAGAAAGATATGTTTGTTTTAGTTTGACTATTCCACCCTTTCCTTTTTATCATCAATCTAAGAAACTTCCCCATATTTGTTGTTAACTAGCAAATTTAAATTATTCTAAAAGCAAAGTGTTGGACAGATGTATGGAAAGGCATGCAGGATATTCAAGACATGACAGGTTAGGAATGAAAATGAATTTGTCAGAGATCTGATAATGAAAAGAAAGTAAATCTGATTCAATGGACAAAAAAAACGATCTGTAGGTTGGGTTGACATGTGCAATCAAAATTGGTAGAAATAATTGCATGACAGAAAATGAGGCTGATGTATATTGAAAATAAGAAGTACATTGGATGTTGGATGTTGAGTTAACATGAATAAGAAAATAAATCATTTGAATTTGAATTTAAAAGAATCAAATTTCAATATAAGTGCACAGCACTTCAACGCAAAACTGATGCAAGAATGATGCTAAGATTGAATCTTTCTTGAATTACATGATTGCTGAGAATTCACAGCTTTAGCTTTTTGTTTTGTCAAATTTTCAGAAACACTAGATCTCACCGTTTGCTGTGGTTACATATCAATGATTAGTGCTTGATCAATATGGATTATGATAGGATATGGGGATTTTTACTAGCTAACTGATCAATGCAACAGTAAAATACTATAGATAGTCTTGTGAGTTTGTTTGATCAAAATGTACACACTACCTGCCCATTGTGTCTTGGTGTCATTTCTTGTGGTTAGATGTGGTAAGAGGATTGAGGGAGTGCTTATTCCAGGCTTGTAATTATTTATCCTTCTTGTGTTTCTATCTTTATTGGATTTTTTGTTTTTTAATCGTAATTCAATTCTAAGTGTTCCATTTTTTATTAAAATATGAGTACCCTGCTTTTGGTATCTGAATGTTTCCTTACATTGATAAACTTTTTATTTTTTATGTTTGTTTACCAAAACCTTTTCAATTATATTCTCAATGACCTGTCATGCATATCTGGCATTTGCTTTATTTCGATCTTCGGATGATGATATTGGCAAAGCAATTACCCATGATATCTGGTTAAGAACTTAAAACACATGTCCTGATATTTTACTATGGCTCCTCAAACAGTTCACATATTATACACAACTGTTTTCATAAAAAGTGTAGATATTCACAAGCAATGTTTTGTTTTATGTACTAGTTTGTGTTTGTATTGATGGTGTTGCCTATTTCCTATATTCTTGCAGAATCTCCAAAGCTAACTGACAGATGCACCAAGTGCAAGAACAAGATAGATTTTGGTGATGAGTACATATGTTGCACTGATTGCTCCTATCCCCATGTAATTGACAAGAGCACAAAGTTGGGCTACTGCAAAACTCGTGCAGAACTTGCATTGCAGTTAAAACCACATGGTAGTTCTTGTGCTGGCATCAAATTAGACTTCTAGTATAGGATGCGAAGTGGGTAACTTTTCCCTTTTTTTTGTTCTTTTGTGGGTAGTTCAGCCAAGTTGGCAAGCACTACACTACCAACATGTGGGAGGGCTTTAAATCATTTATGCTGCAACTGTGGATAGTGAACTATATTGTGGAATGGCTGCTGCTCATGGATGTAGTGGTTCTTGTTTCCCATGGTTTACAGAAGTGTTCACATGGATCACTGGGCCCTGGATGAAATGCTCATCTCCATGTGATGGTGGGCTAAGGTATCGCGATGTTGGTTGTTTTGGAAAAATTGAAGATAGATCAATTGCACATTACCCAGTGGATGACAACAAATGTGTGGATGCTGAAATGGTAAGATTGATCATTAGTTATCATAATGGTGTATATACACAGATTTCCCTCCTTTGAATGCCTTTACATTATCCCATTTGGGGAATTTTATCTTTTTGGATCCTTCCTATTTCCCTGCAAAGATTTTCATCCTTTTTTTAAAGCTATACTCATTCTGTCTCACCTGGAAAATCCCATTGAGCCATTGATATCATAGTTGCCACTTAGTATATGGTATATAGGAAACGGTGTGATAGATTTATGTAATACTTACCCTTTAGCTTAAACTATGTAGATTGATGTAATACTTAACTTTTAGCTTCAACCATGTAGGATCACATGCATATGTCAAAATAGTATCTGAAATGAAATTCAAGAAATAGTGGCATCTCTCCAGAAAAATGTGACCACCTAGACACATTTAAAATGGCTGGATAATGAGAGGCACGAAAAATAAAAGAAAAGGAAAACTAAAAAATAAATGATGCTATCAATTAATGATTTGGTCATTTCCTTCAAGAACTATGTGGTTGTCTCTTGAAGAATGTGGGCTGCGATCCTTCAGATTTTTGGTTATGTCCTTCACACTAATGAACAGTTTCTAAGTGCTTCACATACTACCCAGAATGTCAAATGGGTGTCACACTCATCATTGCTCCTTAAATTGAATCTCTGTTGTTTTGCAGAGATGCCATAGTTTAAGTGGTCAGAATGCGTTTTTTCTGTAAATATCTGATACAATTTTCTGTGTTGCTCTAATTGAAGGATCGTGTTTCAACCTTGCATTTGTGGGTACCACCCTACTTACCTGGGAAAAAGTACTTCGATAAAATGCAAAAATTTGTCACATGGATTGGTTGCCTATTTACTATTTGGAAGCTGAAAGGTTGATTTTGCGAGTTAAATTGCTTTATGATAACTTGGCAGCCTGCACGACAAGAGCCTTGTAATCTGGAAAGCTGTAGTGACTATAGCATTGGTGACTCAAACTCGGGCACTCCAAAAAGAATGTCACCTTGGGCCATCTTATTACTCATAATTCTCTTTTTCGTAGGCATTGGTGGCCTTGGGTTTGCAGGTTATACTCTCTATAAGAGGTATGGCTCTTTGCTCTAAATTTCAAGTTATAACCTATTGACAGTCTATTTCGTGTGTTTTTTGTGGCCATGTAGATTTTGATCCTACTACGACCTTATGTCACTTGTATGCAGGAGGAAGAATCAAAGTAAGGGCTTTGTATATATTATGTTAGAAGGATATTCTTGATGTTCACACTTGTGTAAGTCTAATTCTGGGATACATCTAAGTTGAAGAGCACAATGCTGCAACTATGGGGCTCATAAATATTTGAAGTTGAATTGGGGGGATTCAATCATTTTACGGTATTTATTCAAATTCCACATTGTGTGTCTAGCATATCTGCTTGAACCTGAGTGTGCTTTATGCACTGTTACTGGTTCTACATTCATTGTATTTCATTGTCTTTCCCACAACTGGGGATGTTGATAGAACAGCTAAACAAATGTGTCATTGCTTTGTTCGTATGGGGGATTGTCAAGTTGCCTATGCTTGTGTTTTAATTAAATTTTCTAATGCTTGCATATCCCCCATTGTCTATGCTATTTTGATGCCCTGAGGAATTGAGAAAAATACATCTCTATAAATATCTGGAGAAAAACTCTAAAACGTTTGTTGGATTTTCTTTCGGAGGATTTGAACTTTCAGGTGAAGATGATCGCTGAGGAAGGATTATGGTTTTCTTATCACTTGTTCTCTTTCATGAGCAGCACTTGCTGAAATTATACTGCATAATTTCAAGTGGGTTGTACCCCATGATGCTGTGAATGGATTTTCTCAATTTTAGTAGAAGTCTTCAGTTTGATTGTTTTTGACATCCAAATCCATCGTACTTGATTTCTGTAACCAGATGTGCGGAGAATTAATTATAACCTTGTAAGTAGCTATAGAGATCGTACCACCATTGATTCTTTGACCATTTTGCAAAGGAACAATTAGGATGAGAAATCACAAATCCTATTTCTTCCCATGGCAGTTGGTTATTTAACCCGAAAAAAAAAAGCTGAAATTGTGGTCCGACTTGGTTCTAGGCAAACCCGAGTTAAAACGCATATTGTGATCTGAATCACCCGATTCAGAGCAACCAGCTGAAAAAGAGGGGAAAAAAATGGTCCAATTTGTTTTAGATTCAGTTCATTTAGGTGACATTTTGCTACGACTCTCTTGTTTTTGTGCAAGGATTTTAACTCCTAGTATTAGTAAAAGGGACAATAGAACATTGACACCACTACAATAGAAAACAAAGAAAGGTTTCGGAGTTTACCAATGAAGAATTACCATGAAAGAAGCTCTCATGCTTTGGACCATGAGCGTCAATGTAGGGGTGTGCTTCGGCCCTAGAGTCTCGATCCCACTCTCCGAGTGACCGGATCTCAATTTCATACGCTTCCTTGCGTATTTGGGTCTCGTACATGGAATTATGGAAACTCGATTTTTATTATTTGAGAACGAGCTCCCAAACAAGTGGTATCTAGATCTGCATGTCCAAGGTCATGGCTCCAATATCATTCGGAACCATGATTCCATCATGCCAGGATCCGATTATCTTATACCATGGGGGAGCAAGCCAAACCTACAAAGTTTACTTTATTCGTATATAGTATTTGATTTTCCTCAAATTTTTTACGAAGCACACATTTTGCAATAACGCTTGTCTAGTATTAAAGAAAGGCAACTAGAGCAAGGACAAGATTGGAAGGAGGTTCAAAATCTTGCCCAGCATTGAGTGCCAGTTTAGAGAAGGGTAATCACCAGTTTAAAGAAGGGTATTGTGTGATTAAAGTGTAATGGTGCACTGTATACCCTAACAACGGTGCTTATTAACCCTAGCCCACCCATCTCGCAGCGTCCTCAAGGACAAGGATCTCTTCATCCTATGGTGGATCTCAACCCCACCAACCACCCTGCTGCCTCTTTTGGAGATTCAACGCATTTTCCCACGTTGGCCCCTAACCAACCCATCTTGTCTACCACTCGCGATGTAGGCTCTATTCATCCGATGGTGGACCCCTCCCCTTATTCACCTGCTCATGCTCTAAGCCCTCCCAACCAACTTTCTCCTCATCTTGTGCCTAGGGGCAAGGGTAACCCTATCCGATGGTCACCCCTAACCCATTTCATCTTGGACTAAGCCTTGTACCCTTCCTCGACTTACCACCACAGTGTGGGCCGTTCCCAAGGTCTTCCTCTTATGCGAGCTCTCCATCTATGGACCTCTCTCTACCTTTGCATACGACGTAAGACACCCCTTTGGCAAACCTCCACCTTCACAGCCTCTCGATTTGAAATAGGCAGCCTCACCTTTTGAGTCTATCTGGAAGTTGAGTCTCGAAGATCTCGGTCCTCATCCCTTCTCCCTCTGGTGGGCGCTTTGGAGTTACCCTCGACAGTCGTGACTTCCCCCTGCCGCCCCCCGCGTGAATAATCCTCGGTTGTAAGGGACAATTCGGGGTCTATCCTGTCTCGTAGATCCCCTAGATAGTAGGACCCATCTCTTTCTCATCTATTTTCCTCGTCTGTTGACGAGAATGGCAAGGTCAATCCCAAATAGTCACTCTGTCCAGATCCCACCTTTAATTTGCCCAAGGAGGAGATGGGGTCGGTGTCTCAATTCATCCACCCCAACCCACCTAATGAGACCAGGCCTGCACCCACGCTGCACCCTATGCTTCTCTTCCCCATTACCCCCATTCCTATCCCTCTGTGCATTCTTATCCTCCCTCTTTCAGAGATCCCTTCCAGGATAAACTCTCGCCCTTCCACCTTGTTTCTTACGACTACAGCCCTCCACCCTGTGGTGCTCCTCTCTCAAAGGGGTCAACCCTTTCTCCTTATTCCTCTCGGTTCTCCCCCACGAGCTCTTTATCTCACTCTATGACTTCGATCGATTCCACTCGCTTTCATGACCTGCTCCGAGCACAAGGTGACCCTCAAGAGGTCATGAGAGTGATGGGCATCAAATTCAATGGGCCCTCAGAGGCCTTATAAGACTTCATTAATGCCGATTTAGTCTCATCCTCCACTACCAAAATCATGAAGTCAAAGAGGAAATTGGATAACCTGTTAGCTTTTGGAGCCAACTTTAACTCTGGACTTCTTCAAACCCTTACCCCTCGTCCTTCTTCTCTGAACCACTCAACCTCAGCAACCCCTTCTCAACTCCCTTCCTGTTAAAGGAGGACCCATACCTCATCCTTCTCCCAATAAAAGTATTAATGTGGAATGTTTGTGGCCAAGGCCAATTGCTAAAAAGAAATGCGGTTAGAGAACTGTGTGCTAAGCAGTCCCCTTCCCTTTTGGCTCTGTGTGAGACCAAACTGCCTTCTCCCACTGTTTCTGACAATCGAAGTGTTTGGGGCTTTAGGCCCTACTGGTGGACTGCTCTGGAAGTGCAAGGGGCTTCGGGTGGCATCTAGATCCTTTGGGATCCCACCCTACATGATTTGCTAGATTATGCCGTAGGCATTTTCTCAGTTACAGTGATCCTTTCCAGGTTCTCTGATAGGCTACATTGGAAATGCATTGCCGTCTATGGACCCAATGCCAACAATCTTAGGCCTTCCTTTTGGGCTGAACTACAAGCCATCTCCACCAGGTCCCTAGCCCCTTGGTGTTTGGGGGGGGGGGAGGGACTTTAATGTCACGCGGTGGTCTCATGAGGGTAATTCAAACCACTCCATGTCCCCGGGCATGGTGCAGTTCTCTAATTTCATATCTCACACCACCTCATCGACATACCCCTTGAAGGAATCCAATTTACTTGGTCAAACAATTCCATTAACCCCTCTCTCTTTAAGTTTGACCACTTCATCACCTCCCTTGAATGGGATCACACTTTCCTTGGTACTCATTCTACAGTCTTACCCAATACAATCTCCAATCATTGCCCTATTTTGCTTGATACTCAAGGCGTCCAACGAGACCCGAAGCCCTTTAGGTTCGAATCTTGGTAGATTAAGGAACTCAATTTCAATCAATTTGTGGTGGATTCGTGGAACTCATTTGTAGTACAGGATGGTCGGGATTCATGGTACAAAGAAAGTTGCAACTACTGAAATCCAAGTTGAAAATTTGGAAGGGACAACACCCCAGGAACTTTCGGGCTAGAAAGGAGGCTTTGATCCAAGACATCCAATCCTGGGACTCTGAGGAGGAACTAAGACCCTTGCTACCAGTTGAACATGATCTGTATGCTAAAGCTAAGTTTGATTACCACGACACTCTTCATAAGGAGGAGGTTTATTGGGTCAAGAGAGCAAGGGTCAAATGGCTCAAGTTAGGAGACTTGAACACATGCTACTTCCATAAGATAGCTAATTGTTTGGAGACGCAAAAATGCCATTACCCATCTCAAGGTCAGCAATGTGGTCCTAGACCAACCCCATCAGATAGAGCAAGCAGCAGTACACTTCTTCTCCAATCTATTCTCTTCATGCCATGGCCCAAGACCCACTATGCACGATATAACCTTTCGATCCCTTACTCCCATTAATGTGACATGGCTGCAACGTCCATTCAGAGAGACTGAAATTCTATTGGCTCTCAAGGATTTGAGCCTCGACTGTGCTCTCAGGTAGGATGGCTACCCTATAACCTTCTACAAAACCTTTTGGGAGCTCATACGCCCTGATATGTTGGAATTCTTCTCGGAATTTCACTCTAGAGGGGTCATCAATAAGGCTATGAGCAACTTTCCTCGCATTATTCTCCAAGATTGAAGGGGCTGAAGAGTTAAAAAGACTTTAGACCTATTAGCTTGGTCAATACAAACTACTGTCCAAAGTCCTTGCTTCCAGATTGAGAGTTGTGCTTCACTCAGTCATCTCTCATATCCAAGGTGCATTTGTCAAGGGCAACCAAATTTTGGATGGGGCTCTTTGGTTAGGTGCCTCGATCTCGCCCTTCGGATCCCTTGTTGATCGGGTGGTACGCGTCCTGGGTTTTGAGGGAAAACCCAAGACATTTTTGATATCGCTCTCTCGAGAACCTCGTTCGAGAATGGGGGCACATATTACCAACCGGTGAGAGAGGAATTTAAGGTGGGTGACTTAATCAGCCTGGCTCGCGTGGACACCCTCTTAGATCACGAAGAAAGTCCCCCCAGTAATAAAACTGGTTCAGAATCGCCTCCCTTGGCTTGTATTCTTCTTGTTTTCTACAATCACATACATATGGCAAAGGTTATAAGATAGGTGGGTCGGACCTCACTCTTTTCCTCTTTGATGAACATACACAAGCATGCGAATTCAAAAAGAAAAATAAGAGAAGTAAGATGGGGGAAAGAAGAGTTCGACTGAGCAAGAGGATTAGAGCGGTGACTAAGCTGGTGAATAATTGGCCTGACGTGGTAGCAAAACGGGTTCGGTAACTAAGACTGGTTAACAGGATTACTACTAGACATCATTACCAGTACCGACTAGTTTAACTGTGTTTCATCACAGAAATCTTATTTTCCTTGCTTTCAACATGCTTAGTTTAACTGTGTTTCATCAAAATTAAAAAGACTAAAAATGCATTAGAGTTGCTTACCCCTCCAAACCTAGACCCACTCTTGGTGCCAGCCAAGACTCGTGCACCATCTAATCTAGATCTTAGTATAGGTTCTAGCATAGGTTTAAGCTTAAGAGTTGCCTCTAGAGCTAGACTAGGCTTACCCTAGTTCAGGGTCTTAACCAAAATCCGTTGAGTCTAGTAAGTCTAGGTTCTATTGTAGTCTTCACCTAGGTCTTAGCTAAGGTTTTTGCCCCTAGTGTGAGGTTAGGTTTGCCCTAAGTCGTTGAGTTTAGATCACACCTAAGTCTAGATTTTAGAACCCAGCTAAAAGCAATCACCAAGTCAGTCACTCAAGGCGACCATGAAGACTACTCCACGGCCGATTCTACGCTTAACCTGCCCAAACCTAGGGACGGGTATGCTGCAATCCCTTGGAGTTATCGACAGACCTAAAGACAATTCATTATCCAACGCTTAAGTTTTCAATTAGAGGTAGAGTCCCAAGCATCCACTCCTAATCCTGAGATCTGTGTGGCCTGTAAAGCCTGCTCCGCCCAAAAAATCATGAATAGTAAGGGAGTTTGACCAGGCGTCGTCCTACAGAGGATTTTAGGCAACCAAAGTAGAAGTCGAGTGAGGGAAAAAATTCATGCAACATCTAAAGCCAATTCCCGTAACTCGAACCAAGATAACTCCGAAGCGCAGCGATCTCAAAACCAAGACCCACCTATATCTAGAGGATCTAACCCAACCTCGAGCCACCATAGTACAACTCATGATGTCTTGAACTCTGTACGAAGCAGAGGTGTCGACTCAAACCGACCCTTAGGCGAGATAGGCTTCCAAGCTGCCCTCAAAAGTTTAGTTGACCTAGGTTATATTGTTCATACCTCAGCTTATGGGTCGATCCCAAACCAAATTAATGGTATAGGTCAACCCTTAGCACAACCGAGTCAGCCGATTTTTCAATCGGTCCCTCAGGTTCATTCGGCGCAACAAACCATGTAATTTCCACAACTGGTGGCGACACCTATTGGTCAGTTCGCCCCTCAGGCACTAATGTATGAAACTGTCCGGGTGACTGTGGCTCATCAATTCAAGCCCATGCAGGCCAACATATACCCCAAGTTTCAACTTGACAGTCTACTCTTGGGAACCCACAAACCAGTGGGCCTACTGCCATGCCAAATACTCAACAAGATGTTATCTTAAAAGTAATGCAGGATATGCTTGTAAGAATGGGCATGCATGAAATTCTACCCCCAAATGCCTATGTTCATGAGACCCTTGGAGGCAGGGAAAACCTTCCCTAGGGATTTGTCATCCCAGAATTTAGAAACAATTTCAATGGGAAGAGCGATCCAGATACTCACGTCAACGCGTACCTCCTCTCCTTTCGAGCTTTGTGAGACATGCCTAACCAACTAAAGGCCATCTTTTCACAAACATTCAATGGTGAGGCCTTGAACTAGCATCGGAGAACAATGTTCGCTCAACCACACATCACTCTGGAAGAAATGTTCAACCTATTCGTCTCTCACTACCGCGGGTCGACATCAAGACCTCTCTCCCTAGGCAAACTCAGTGCAACAAAACAAAACCCAAGAGAATC
The DNA here is from genome assembly GCF_054954075.1 of Amborella trichopoda. NCBI lineage: Eukaryota > Viridiplantae > Streptophyta > Magnoliopsida > Amborellales > Amborellaceae > Amborella > Amborella trichopoda. The sequence continues at coordinate 21,006,757 of NC_142340.1, forward strand.
CTTTGAGGATTTCATCAGTCGATTCCGTGAGGTGGCAATGCGGGTCATAGAATATCCACTTACAGACCCAGCCAAGATCTCCATAGCTTTAGAGAATGCTGCTCTCGAGTACAAGACCTTCTTCAGCCAAGGTCTTATCCCCGACTCTTTTGACTCCATGATTGAGCGGGTGGCACGACATGAAAGGGCCAGGGGGACACCCCTCAACACCAAGCCCGACAACAAACAAATCCTCAAAATAAGAACAAAAACAAGAGGAATGCTTCTGGTTAGGTTTATGAGATCGTCGTTAACAAATCAGCCCAAGGTTTAGCACCTCAATGCAATATTCAGAATCAAAACCGATGAGGTCAACCTAAAGCTAATGCTCAAAATAATAACCAAAGGCGAGAAGATAATTCCACCCCTCTCAAAGACCCATTAGAAAAAGTGTTGGAATTACTATTAGCTAAGAATATGGTTTATCTCTCGCCAACATCTGAATCACCATTTCAAGTCACGGATAAGAGAAGGTGGTGTGAATGGCATCAAAACCATGCTCATGATATTCAAAACTGCATATATTTGAAACGGGTGATTCAAGGTTAATCAATAGGGGGGACATCACTATCGCACTTAGAAATCAACCTGCCGAGGAGCCTAATCGAAAGATGGGTATCCTCACAAATCCTCTCTCTAAAAATATAGTCACAACGACAGAAGAGCCGGAAGCTCAAGACAACTCGAAAGAGAACGTTGTCATTCACATGATTGAGTGTGGAGACGAAGAAGAGGATCCCAGTCAGTTCATATTGGCTTGTGATCATCACTTTCAAGAACCTGAAGAAGATCTTTTGAGCCTCTTTAGTGGAAGCCCTTCATCTCCAAACGTCGATAACCTTCCTAAATGGGACCGATATGACAAAGATGACACACTAGAGATTGATATGGTAAGGACCAATGAATAACATCATCTTCCAAACAAGGGGCCGACACCCCAAAGTCTCCCATTACTCTTGTTAGGGCTGACCCTATCGAGCTTCAGACTGGCAAGGTCGACTCCCTAATCCGAAGAGGTCGAGTGTTCAAACCCATTCAATTGATAGCAGATACTCTCGATGAAAGAATGGGAAATACCTAAAAAACCAAACAACCAGTGACAGTTGTAGATCATGAGCCGAACAAGGAAATTCAAAGATCTGCAACCACCTATGAAAACCTTGTGGTTGCCTCTACACTCCATCAATGCCTCAAATTTCCAACTAAAAATGGTGTCACAAAGGTATGTGCTGAACCCCTTGTTTTTTTTAATCCTAGTGTACATAATGGGAAGCTAGCTGTAGGAGTCGAGCTCGGAGAAATCTCCCTCACTTCCTTCGAGAAAGCCAATTGTGCCACCTTACGCTTAGAGGTCGGCGACCTTGTTCCTCAAATTTTGCACACTTTTGCATCGATGGATGACATTATTTAATGTCAACATCGATACGGTTTCGGGTCCCTTGAAGCTTGGCACATGCTCTTCTCCCAAGGCTTCCAACCAGGCCAAGGCTTGAGTAGTCAAGGGCAAGGCGTAACAGAGGTAATTTCTGAATCATTTGAAGCCAAAATTGAAAACGGAGATCCAAGAGGTCTTGAGTGTTCTCTCACCATATTGCAAAGCCGGATGAAGCCTTTAAGCTATCCGGGCTTTGTATCTGCAGGCATTCAAAGCCTTGATCCTCTCGATGCCCGTCCTTCAAAACAACCTAAGGTGATCTTTGAATCCTCAAAGGGGAATAACTCTTCTTCCACATCTCAGCACACACAAGAACTGGGAATTGAACACCTTTTTGCTGACCTGGATTTGAAGGTATGCACAATCGGCTCTAACACAGCCAAGCGTGCTCATCCACCAATTCAAACCCAAGAACGGAATTGGCCGATCACTCCCCTATCTCGAGAATAGCTGGAAGCATACTAGTGACACCTTCAAATCCCGGTGCCAAAAAAAAGATAGGCACAGGGTGGCCATCTAATCACCCCGGGGGTCCAGTTCCCAACATTTCTCTCGTGAGTCTCATAAGGGCCACAACTTGTGTTATTTCAAAAACCGTTGAAAAATCAAAACATGATAATATTGAAAAAGAATTTTAAAAAAAGGCGAACACTCAAGATAGCTCAATAACGGTGTACAATATCCAAGATAACAAATTGGATGACTAAGACAAAGATCAAGAGAGCCAAGAGTTTGAAGAAATCCCTCAACCTGAGGAACTCACTTCCCAAGTTGAGCAATTCAAGAAGAGGTTCGATGGTGACTCAACGGCTATCATCAAAGAGACGATCGACATAAACCTAGGAACTAAGAAGGACCCAAAGTTAACCAAGATTGGAACCTCCCTATCTCCTGAGGAGTGGAAAAATATGATTTCCTTTCTCAAGAAATATTGCGATGTCTTCGCCTTGTCATACGATGATATGCTAGGGCTAGATCCAACATTGGCGCAACATCACCTAATATTCAATGACAGGGCCAAGCCTGTAAGGCAAAAACTCGGACGTCAGAAGACCCACCTTGAGCTCAAAATTAAAGAAGAAATTGACAAGCTGCTCAAAGAGAAATTCATTACCCCCTTCGATTACTCAGAATAGTTGATCAACATAGTGGTCGTACCCAAGAAAGATGAGAGGATCCAAGTGTGCATTGACTACAGAGACCTCAATAAGGTATGCCCAAAAGAAAATTTTCCATTACTAAACATAGATGCCTTGGTCGACAATACTGCGGGGCAAGGGATGTTGTCATTCATGGACGGCTTCTCAGGTTACAATCAGATCTTCATGACAGAAGAAGACCAGACCAAGACTTCCTTCATAATGCAATGGGGAACTTACTGCTACAAAGTCATGCCCTTCAGCCTAAAAAATGCAAGGGCAAATTATTGGTGGACAATGACTAGCATCTTCTACGACTCAATGCACACCATCATGAAAGACTACGTCGACGACATTCTGGTCAAGTCGAAGGCCAGGCCTGATCATCTCACCAACCTGAGAACCATTTTCGAAAGGTTATGAAAATATCAACTCAAACTCAATCTGCAAAAGTGTGACTTTGGGGTTGAATCTGGCAAATTACTAGCCTTATAGTAAGCCAAATAGGTATTGAGGTGGACCCATCCAAAATACGAGCCATCATTGAAATGCCCTCTCCTCAGAACATCAGAGAAATTCGTGGGCAGCAAGGTCACATAAAAGCCATAAGGCGTTTCATCTCACAACTAGCAGACAAGTGTGCGCCCCTTTTAATAGACTTACTCAAGAAAGATACCCCATTCATATGGGATAAGGAGTGCCAAGAAGCGTTTGATCATATCAAGGAGTACCTCACCAAACCTCCCATCCTTAGTCCTCCTAGTCCAGACAAACCCCTATTCCTATACATGTTAGTGAGAGACAAGATCATGGGGGCATTGTTAGGACAATACGATGACCATGGAAAAAAACAAATGGTAGACTACATCTGCTAGACTATGGTGGATTATGAGATAAGATACACGGATGTGAAGAAGCATTGCTTGACGCTGGTGTGGGCCATGCAGACGTTAAGGCACTATGTCTTATCTCATTCAGACCAGCTCATCTAAAAAATACACTCACTCAAGTATCTATTGGAGAGACCAGTCTTGAACAGAAGTTTGGCGAAGTGGAGAATGCTATTGAGCGAGTTCGAGATTGAATATGTTACCAAAAAATCGATCCAAGGACAAGTCATTGCTGACCACTTAGCTGAACACGTACTGCCAGATAACACTGCCGTCAACACAGATCTCCTTGATGAGAACCTCTTCACAATTGAGGAATCAATTTGGGAGCTATACTTCGATGGTGCAAGGAATGAATATGGGTCAGGTATAGGAATCATACTATGCTCACCCGAGAATATTTTAATGGCAACAGCCATCAGATTGAATTTCCCATGTACCAATAATGTTGCTGAATATGAAGTTTTCATAGCCGGGCTCGAGAATGCCATGGGAATGAAAATCCAACAAATACCAGTGATTGACGACTCCTTACTTGTCATAAACCAAGTTAAAGGGATTTGGAAGGTGAAAGAAGAAAAGCTCAAGCCCTATCAAGAAATGGTTGAAAAGATGATCCTATATTTCAAGAAAATCACCTTTTAACATGTAACAAGGAAAAATAATCAGTTTGTCGACGCCCTTGCGACCCTTGCTTCAATGGTTGATATTCTTTTAGAAAATGAGAATGATGGGGAAGTATCTCTCGTGGCTTTAGATGCGTTAGTTAAGGCAAAATCATGGTACCATGATGTTCTGTCTTTGCTGAAAGATGGGTTATACCCTGAAGGAGCCATAAAAAAGGATAAAGAAGCCCTTCGAGGGTTTTCTATAGGATTCTTAGTAAGAAGTGATCTTCTGTTCAAAAAGTCATTCGATGGCATCATTCTACAGTGTTTGATTAGCTAGAAATCGACTGAGTACTGACAGTGTTACACAATGAAGGAGGTCAGGCGCCAAGGCTATTATTGGACCACCATGGCTAAAGATTGTTGGAAGTTCGTAAAGAGGTGTCCCAAATATCAGCTTTATAAATACCTCATCCATGCACCGTCTGTACCACTCAACTCAACACCGCCTGTATGGCCCTTTGCCTTATGGGGTCTTGATATCATCGAAATGATCTCACCAAAAACCTCAAACGACCACCGTTTTATATTAACGGCTACATAATACTTCATCAAATGGGTGGAGGCCACATCATTTGTCTAAATTGAGGGACAACATGTTGCCCGTTTCATAAAGGACAGTATTGTATTCAGGTTCGATGTTCCTAAGTCAATCATTATTGATAATGGATCCAATCTCAAAAACGAAAATGTCTCTAAGGTGTGCAAAACGTTTGGGATAACGTAGAAATTTTCCACACGTTAGTACCCTCAATGAAATAGACAAGCAAAGGCTACAAACAAAGGACTTCTCATAATTATAGATAGAATAATAGAAGGTGGCAAAGATTTGTATGAAAGCTAAATGACACGCTATGGGCCTACCGGACAACTGAGAAGACTCTTACTGGCATGATCCCGTACTCATTGGTGTATGACATGGAAACAGTGTTACCCATTGAAGTTGAGATACCGTCTCTTCGAGTGCTTCTTCATAAAGATTCAAATAAGGAACAACAGATCAAAGCACGAATCGTTGCCCTCATTATTTTTGATGAAAAACGACAACTAGTAGACAAAATATTGTTGCTTACCAGCGTAGAATCGAGAGGGCATACCAAAGTAAAGTTGTTCCTCGGCAGTTCAGGGAAGGGGACCTAGTACTCAAGAAAATCTTCCACACTCCTGCAAACCCACACCCTTTTGGCAATTTCAAACCTAATTGGGAGGGGCCATTCGTGGTCACCCGAGTGCACGTAGGCAATTCTTACAAGATCAAGAATCAAGAGGGGGTACGAGCTCAATGACCCCATCAATGTGATGTATCTCAGAAAATACTACCCGCACCAGGCTTAAAAGAGTGGCAAAAACCGAAAAAGGCATCACACAAAAAAAAATTAAAAAAAATGGGCTTGGTGAAAACCTGAAAGAGCATCATGGGTAAAAAAAAAAAAAAAAAAAAAAAAAAAAAATGAAAAAAAAAAATCTCCGAGAAGGAGCTTATGATTTAAAAACCCTCAAGTACAAACAAGTACTTGCAAGTTCCAAGAATACGTCACAAACAGACCCTGAGGACGAAGACTTCTCCAAAACCCTGCAGGTTCTCAACAGAACCAACTCAAAAAGATGCGGGAGCGTGATATGAATGGAAAACCGAAGTGACTTCGACGAATCCTGGAAGAACATTGGAACCTCTCCAAGATGGAAGCTCAACAAGAATCCAAAGAACTCTTCATGGACCCACAAAGTACAAGATGAAAGCTCCAAAAGTAAAAAAATAACTTCGAGACTTTTGAGTTCTCACGATCCCACAAGGAAATCCCTTCATCATATTTGGGTAAAATATAGTAAAGAAAGTGACCATCAAAGGGGCCACAGGTGGCAAAATTGTAAGGCCTGTCCCTTTGAAAAGCTTTTTTTCAATCTGATTGTTAAAACACTCAATTTCTAAAGCCCTTTTAAAAAGGACTTCTTCTATCACTACAAGAGGTTAAACTGTTAGTCGATCTGGCCTAGTTCTCGAAGCCAACTTCCTACGCCTGTTATGATGGCTTGAAACTAGCTAGGCACTCCATGGTTGTATGAATATAACTACCAACCATCACATATTGGAGATGAGTGAACCTCGCCATTGACGATATTGGTTAGTCTGGGGGCATTTTTCTCTCAATTAGATCCCCTGAGGCAAAATGAAGCAAGCTCATCCCCTTGTGTGTGTACGATGTCCCAAAGGCTAATTCCGAAAACGTCAAACTCGTACCACATAAAAGAGTCGAGACATGATAAACGTCATACTCGTGCGACGTAAAAGAGCCGAGACAAGATAAGCATTAAATTCATGCCACGTTAAAGAGTCGAGACATGATAAACGTCAAACTCGTGCAATGTAAAAGAGTCAAGGCAGGATAAGCGTCAAACTTGTCCAACGTTAAAGAGTCGAGACAAGATGAATGTCAAACTTGTGCGACATAAAAAAGCCCAGAAAGAAAAAAAAAAAAAAAAAAAAAGATGAAAAGAACGTCAAACTCGTGCATTATTAAAAAATCGAGACAGGAAAAACGTCAAAGTCGTGTGATGATAAAGAGCCGAGACAGGAAAAACGTCAAACTAGTGCGACGTAAAAGAGCAGAGACAAGTATCATCTAGCCCCATATGACGTGAAAAGTCGGGTGTATCCAAGACACAACCACCTTATTCAATATAAAAACATCAAACTCATGCGACGTAAAAGAGCCGAGATAGGTATTGTCTAGCCCTATATGACGTGAAAGGTCGAGTGTATCCAGGGCATAACCACCCTGTTTCAATGGCAAAATGACAAACTCGTGCGACGCAAAAGAGCCGAGGCAGGTACCATCTATCCCCGTATGACGTGAAAGGTCAGGTGTATCCAAAGCACAACCACCCTATTCGATGGAAAAACATCAAACTCGTGAGACGTAAAAGAGTCGAGGCATGTACCGTCTAGCCCCGTATGACACAAAAAGGTCAGGTGTATCCAGGGCACAACCACCCTGTTTGACGGATTCCGTCTATCCTCATATTGACGTAAAAGGGTCAGGTGTATGGTTCATCGTTGCATTACACTAAATTGCTTAGAGGGCTCTATGGTTGCAGGAGTTAAAGCTGCTAACCAACGTTGCTTTCGAAATATCTTTCTCGTTTCAAAATTTTCACTATATATCTTGTATTTTCCAAAAACTTTAATTTCTTTGTTAAAATTGTAACTTGTCCTTGCTCCGGGTTCTATTTCAAATATCCCCTTACTTTCAAAAATTCTAAAAAAAAAGTATTAAAAAAAACGAAAGAGCTTGGAAACATGTATATGATGATTATTGCGTTACCGTGAATGTCGCGTTGTTGCCTCGTCTCTTACTTCGGATTCGGCTAGACAAGTCTCTTTCTAGAGAAAGCCTTTTCTTATAGACAGCTTAGGAAACCCTAAGGATATCAAAGAAAATTCTAGGGTTAAAAATTCAAACAACAAAAACCCCTGAAGTTAAGTGGCATGACTAGAAAATCCTACTTGAGTTTCAAGCTTGTGTAACTCACCGACATCTCACTCCGAAAACCCTAGGAGGAAAAATGCACTAGGTGGGTGATCTAAGTGAGCGCAATGACTTGGAGGGATAGTTGGTGTGCCCCCTGATCATGTGACCTCAGGAAGAAATTTAATTTGTTTGCCTTATCTTTGACGTTCACCTGCCCCTCGAAGGATAAGGAACGCCAAAGTGTCTACTTATGTGCCACTCACCTATCTATTGAAGAATAGGGAGTGCCAAAGAGGGGCAACTGTAGACACTCCATTTTAAATCTGGCAAATTTTATGGTTTTTTGAACCCTTATGACCATATTTTCTTAGTATACCCAAATTAGTTACCCCAAAACTACCCAAATCCTATCCCAATTTGAAGTAGACCCCAAGAGCTTTCCAACGGCCTAAGAATCACCTGAATCGGACCTACAGATAAAAAGATATAACAAATGATAATTTAGTCTGCATGAGACCTAATTGTTGGGCTGCGGGTCGCGGACCGGGCTGTATGGGGCCCGACAAGCCCAAGCACTGCTTGATGATGCATTCAATGAATCCGATGATGCAGTAAATGCATTTTCTTTAATTAGATAAGGATACAACTTCAAGATAAATCCAAAACATTCCGATAAAACTCCAAACAATTTAAGAAAAATCACCAATTGAATCTTATAAATGCCACCTCTCCCTAACCCAAAAAGGAAGAGATAAAGAGACAAAAACAACCTTAGAAATTCCTGAAATTATGAAAATTACCGAAAAATACCAAAAATAGGAAAACCTTAGAAAATTCCTAAAAATTTAGAAAAAATCCCCAAAAATCCCAAACAATTAAAGAAAATCTTTGAATTCATATTTAACATATGGACATCACAAAACCCTTAGAAAACTAAGGAAATTCTCCTCCAGACCACGAGAAAAACTGACAGCTTTAGAAAAATCTCTAGATTGAAAACCCTAAAGAAGATAGAAACCCTAGCCCTGAAGTCCTAACCCCCGAGATTGAGAAAACCTAGACCTAGGGCACAAAAACCCTAGTTCAAAACTAGAATTAAGGCATAACAATCCTAGATCGAACTCTTTACACCAAAGATCTGTTGGTCAACATCCGGATTAGAGAGGCAAAGAGGACCAGTTTTGCTCCGAGTGAGCCCTCGAAGGCTCAGGAATCACGGGCCATCTGGCCCAGTTTGGTATTATTTATTCCTCTCTCTTTCTTCTTATTTTTACTGTTTTTCTTTTTTTATTTATTTTTGATCTGTTAACTTGTCTTAAATATCGTATTTTAATGCTTTGGATCATGTTGACTCTGCCATAGATCTGAGAGTAGATCTGCCCGTTTTCGAGCAAATCTGGCCTCAGATTTGAATTCGATCTGTCTCACTTTCTCTACCACTTTATTTACATATTTTTAATTAGTTTAAGTTGTTAAAGTTCGAGAGATTTTCATCGGAAGAACTATTGTGAACAGTTTGGCGCCCACCAATGTATCAAACTGCCTCGGTGACTGCGGTTCATCAATCTCAGGCCCATGCAAGCCAACATATATCCCAAGTTTCAACTTATCAGTCTAGGCTTGGGAACCCACCAACCAGTGGGCCTACTGCCATACTAAATACTCAATAAGAAGGCACCTTAGAAGCAATGCAAGATATGCTTGTAAGAATGGGTATGCATGAAATTCTACCCCCAAAGGCTTATGTTCATGAGACCCTTGGAGGCATGGAAGACCTTCCCCCGGGATTTGTCGTCCCAGAATTTAGAAACAAGTTCAATGGGAAAAGTGATCCAGATACTCATGTCAACACGTACCTTCTCTCCGTCCGAGCTTTGTGAGACAGGACTAACCAACTGAAGGTCATTTTTTCACAAATATTGACCGGTGAGACCTTGAACTGACATTAGAGAACAATGTCTGCTCAACCACACATCACTCCAGACGAAATGTTCAACCTGTTCGTCTCTCACTACCGTGGGTCGACACCAAGACCCCTCTCCCTGGGCAAACTCAGTGCAACGAAACAAATCCCAGGAGAATCCTTCGAGGATTTCATCCGTTGATTCTGCAAGGCGACAATGCAGGTCACAGAATGTCTACTTACAGACCCTGCCAAGATCTTTAACTACCGTCGGTTGACACCAAGACCTTTCTCCATGGGCAAACTCAGTGCAACAAAACAAATCCTAGGAGAATCCTTCAAGGATTTCATCGATCGATTCCGTGAGGCGACAATGCAGGTCATAGAATGTCTACTTACAGACCCAGCCAAGATCTCTATAGTCTTAGAGAATGTTTCTCCCATGTACAGGACCTTCTTCAGCCAAGGTCTTATCCTCCACTCTTTCAACTCCATGATCAAGTGGGTGGCACGACATGAAAGGGCGAGAGGGACACCCCTCAGCACCAAGCCCGACAACAAGCCGGTAATAGCTTCCTAAAATAAGAACAAAAATAAGGGGAATGCTTCCTGTCAGTTTAATGAGATCGTCGTTAACGGATCGACCTAAGGTTCAACTGCTCAATGCAACAATCAAAATAAAAACTGAAGGGGTCAGCCTAGGGTCAATGATAAAAAAAATCATAACCAAAGTCGAGAGGATAATTTCACTCCTCTCAAAGACCCATTAGAAAAAGTGTTGGAATTACTCTTGCTTAAGAATATGGTTTATCACCTGCCACCATTTGAACCACCATTTCAAGTCACGGAAAAGAGCAGGTGGTGCAAATGGCATCCAAACCATGCTCATGATACTCAAAACTGCAGATATTTGAAATGGGTTATTCAAGGGTTAATCAATAGGAGGGGCATTACTGTCGCACTTAGAAATGAACCTGTCAAAGAGCCTAATCAAAAGATGGGTATCCTCATAAATCCTCTCCCTAAAAATATGGTCACAACGACCAAAAAGCCGGGAGCTCAAGACAACTCGAAAGAGAACGTTGTCATTCACATGATTGAGTGTTGAGATGAAGAAGAGGATCCCAATCAGTTCATATGGGGTTGTGATCATCACTTTCAAGAACCCAAAGAAGATTTTTTGAACCTCCTAAGAGGAAGCCCTTCATCTCCAAACCTCGATAACCTTCCCAAATGGGACCGATATGACGAAGATGACACACTAGAGATTGATATGGTCAGGACTAATGAAAAGGCATCATCTTCCAAACAAGGGGCCAACACCCCAAAGTCTCCCAGTACTCTTGCTAGGGCTAACCCTATCGAGCTTCAGGCTGGAGAGGTGTTTGAACGTATTTTTGAAACAAACAAGGAAATCACTCCGACAAACCAAAAGACGCCCCAAGAAGGCTAAGTCAACCACAAATTTGGACCTGCTATGTAACGACTTGGTAGTAGAGGGTAGGGGTTATACTCAAAGCTGGTCACCTTGATAAACTGAGGTACCCTGCTGGCCAAGGAACTAGCCATGACTGTAGACTTGCTACGTAACGACCTGCTAGCACTGGGTAGGGGTTATACCCAAAGCTGGTCACCTCGATAAACTAAGGTACCCTACTCGCCAAGGAATAACTGGTGCCCGATGCAGACGAGCATCGACCAAAGGCTCTTTTGTTGTCTATCCAAGACAAAGAGACCCAGATCAAATGGGAACAATTCCCTTTGACATGGCACTAACTGCACACCCCGTACTGGCACAATCTCCCTTATCAAGTGACCTCCCTAATGAAGAAGTATTATGCGTAGAGCTAGCTCGCACGTGGGGATTGTACTTCTACGGAGCCTTACAATCAGACCAAGGAGGCACTGGAGTGATATTCCTAACCCTGAAAGACGGAGTATTGCCACTTTCTTTCTCTCTTGCCGAGGCTGGTTCTCATAGTGAGGCAGAATATAAGGCCCTTATAATTGGGTTGGAAAGCAAGTCAAGTCTAATGAAGAAGAACATAATTCCCAGAAGGTTACGAAACACACTCCAAGATGCCATAGACGCCTTGAAATGGCTACGTCAGTCATGACTTTGGACCTACTATGTAACGACCTGCTAGCAGTGGGTAGGGATTATACCTAAAGCTGGTCACCTCAATAAACTGAGGTACCTTACTCACTAAGGAACCAGCCATGACTTTGGATCTGCTATGTAACGATCTGCTAGCACAGGGTAGGGGTTATACCCAAAGCTGGTCACCTCGATAAACTGAGGTACCCTCCTCGCCAACGAATAACTGGTGCATGACGCAGATGAGCGCCAACCAAAGGCTCTTCTGTTGAGCCGGTCTGAGTTATGAAGCTCGTTTTACTGCCATGTCAGGTCAATTACTTACCGGTTTAGTCATTGTGTTGATCTCCCCACCTGGTAAAGTTCTTCTCTCCCCCATCTTTCTTCTCTCATTTTTCTTTTCGTTTAAGGTCATGCAGCATTGACCATGGAGCCTTTTATCATCATGTAGCCAAGATGTATACTATAGTTGAGGGTCATATAGTTTGGACCATGAAGTTTAGGGTCATGTAGCTTGACTTATGCTATAGTTTATGGTCATGCAGCGCAGACCAAAGCTGTGCAGTTTAAGGTCATGCAGCGTGGACCAAAGTTGTGTAGTTTAAGGTTTCTCTCACTCTTTCATTTGATTAATAAGGGTTGAGATAAGCCTTCCATGGTGGTCTTGTCGTTTAGCCATAATGTTGTTGTGCTATATAGAGTTACTGTGCCCTCTTTATTGCCACGACAGACTAGCCATCGTGTCTAGCAGTCGATATTGGTACTGTCGTTTAGTAGTAATTTTGTTGAGCCAGTTTGAGTTACCTAGCCCGTTTTACTGCCACGCCAGGTCAATTACTTACTGGTTTAGTCATTGTATTGATTTCCCAGCCTGATATTTCTTCTCCTCTTTATCTCTCTCTCTCTCTCTCTCTCTTCATCCTTTGGTCCATCATGTCTCTCTTCCTGTGCTTTTGTTTCTCTTCTCTCTGTTTCTGATCAAAGCTCAATTTCTTCGCAGACAAGCGCTGACCAGAGTACTGGTGCACGATGCAGATGAGCCCATGACTGGCTCAACCTCATGCCGTCGGTGTTTAACAATGAACCCCAAGAATTTTCCCTAACGCACGCCAAAAGTGCATTTCAATGGGTTCATTTTAAGTTGATGAAGGGGTAGTCACTTGAACACCTTTTCAAGTTCTCTCATGTGAGCATCCTTCTCTTCATATTTTACCACCAAGTCATCTAAATAACACTCCACCTCCTTGTGCATCATGTCTTTGAAGATGGTCGTCATCGCTCTCTGGTATGTGGCACCAACATTCTTTAATCCAAAAGGCATCATTGTGGCATTGTTGGCACATAACAATGACGAAGGAAAAGAAACAACATTGTATTATCTCAGCTGCAGAATGCAAGGGGCCGAGAAGAATTATCCCCCAATAAAGAAGGGCCTATTTCCCTCCCACTTATGTAAGGAGCCAGGGCATGGGGAACAAACTGTGGCCCTTCTTGATTAGGAATGCTAACCAAAAGTCTATCTTCCATACCCTAGGGGAAGCTTTGAGATTGTTTGGGAAGTCCTTCGTTTGTAGCCTCTGCCTGTCCATTTCCTTGAGGGTAGTAAGGTGTCGAGAATTTCTGCATTATCCCAAACTTTTTACACACCTTAGAGACCTTTTCAATTTTGAGATTGGATCCATTGTCAGTAATGATTGACTCAAGAACACCAAACCTGAATACAATATTATTCTTTATGAAACGGGCAACATGTTGTCCCTCAATTTTTACAAATGATGCGGCTACCCATGTGGTGAAGTACTCTGTAGCTGTTAATATAAAATGGTTGCTGTTTGAGGCTTTCGGTGAGATCATTCCGATAATATTAAGACCCCATATGACAAAGGGCCATACAGACGGTGTTGAGTTGAGTGGTACGGATGGTGCATGGATGAGGTCTCGATAAAGATGACATTTGGGACACCTCTTTAGGAACTTCCAATAATCTTCAGCCATGGTGGTCCAGTAATAGCCTTGGCGCCAGATTTTTTGAGCTAAGGCAGCTGTGCCAGAATAACCTCCTTCATTGTGCAACTCTATCAGTACTTGGTCGATTTTTAGCTGATCAAGATACCGTAGAATGATGCCATTGAAGGACTTTTTGAACATGAGATGACCTCTTACTAAGAATCCCATAAAAAACCTTCGAAGGGCTTTCTTTATCCTTTTTTGTGGCTCCTTCCAAGGTATAACCCATCTTTCATGGAACCATGGTTTTGCTTTAACTAGGTCATCTGAAGCCACGAGAGACACTTCCCCATCGTTCTCGTTTAACATATTCAATCTCGAACTCGCTCAATAGCATTCTCCACTTCGCTAAGCACCTGTTCAGGACTGGTTTCTCCAATAGGTACTTGAATGGGTTTATTTTTTAGATGAGCTTGACTGAATGAGAGAAGACATAGTGTCTTAACTTCTACATGACCCACACAAACGTCAAGTAATACTTCTCCACGTCCTTGTAATTTATCTCATAGTCCACCATAGTCTTGCAGATGTAGTATATCGTTTGTTCTTTTCCATGGTCATCGTATTGTCTTAACATTGGCCCCATGGTCTTGTCTCTCACTGACATGTATAGGAAAAATGGTTTGTCTGGACTAGGAGTACTAAGGATGGGTGGTTTCGTGAGGTACTCCTTGATTTGATCAAATGCTTCTTGGCACTTATTATCCCATATGAATGGGGTATCTTTCTTTAGTAGTCTATTAAACGACACACACTTGTCTGCTAGTTGTGAAATGAAACGCCTTATGGCTTGTATACGACCTTGTAGCTCACGAATTTCTCTAATGTTCCGAGGAGAGGGCATTTCAGTGATGGCTCGTATTTTGGACGGGTCCACCTCAATACCTCTTTGGCTTATTATAAAGCTTAGTAATTTGCTTGATTCAACCCCAAAGGCATATTTTTGCGGTTTGAGTTTGAGTTGGTGAGATGATTAGGCCTGGTCTTTGACTTGACCAAAATGTCTTCCATGATGGTGTGCATTAAGACGTGGAAGATGCTAGTCATTGCTCGTTGATAAGTTGCCCTTGCATTTTTGAGGCCGAAGGGCATGACTTTGTAGCAATAAGTTTCCCATTGCATTATGAGTAAAGTCTTGGTCTGGCCTTCTTCTGCCATGAAGATCTGGTTGTAACCTGAGAAGCCATCCACGAATGACAACATCTCGTGCCGCCCTCGCAATGTTGTCGACCAAGGCATCTATGTTTGATAATGGAAATTCGTCCTTTAGGCATGCCTTGTTGAGGTCTCTATAGTAAACACACACTCGGATCCTCTCGTCTTTCTTGAGTAAGACCACTATGTTGGCCAACCATTCTGAGTAATCGACGGGGATAATGAACTTTGCTTTGAGCATTTTGTCAATTTCTTCTTTAAGTTTGAGCTCAAGGGTGGGTCTTCTAACGTCAGAGTTCTGCCTTACAAGCTTAGCCCCTTCATTGAATGTTAGGTGATGTTGCACCAATGTGAGATCTAGCCCTGGCGTATCATAGTATGACCAGGCAAAGACATTACGATATTCTTCGAGAAAGGAAATCACATTTTCCCATTCCTCTGGAGATAGGGAGGTTCCAATCTTGGTTAACCTTAGGTTCTTCTCAGTTCCTAGGTTTATGTCGATCGTCTCTTCGATGATAGCCGTTGGGTCACCATCGAACCTCTTCTTGAATTTCTCAACATGAGAAATAACACAAGAGGTGTCCCTTATGGGACTCGTGAGAAAAATGTTGGGGACTGGACTCGTGGGGTAGTTAGATGGCCACCCTGCGCCTATCCTTTTTTTGGCACCGGGACTTAAAGGTGCCACTGGTATGCTTCTAGTGATTCTTGAGATAGGGGAGTGATCGACCAATTCTATTCCTGGGTTTGAATAGATGGATTAGCACGTTTGGCTGTGTTAGAGCCGATTGTGCATACCTTCAAATTCAGGTCTTCAATTCCTAGTTCTTGTGTGTGTTGAGATGTGGAAGAAGAGTTATTCCCTGTTGGGGATTCAAGGATCACCTTAAGTCGTTTTGAAGGACGGGCATCGAGAGGATCGAGGCTTTGAATGCCTCCAGATACAAAGCCCGGATAGCTTGAAGGCTTACCTCTTCGATCTTCGTTTTCAGTTTTGGCTTCGCATGATTCAGAAATTTCCTCCATTACGCCTTATCGTGACTACCCAAGCCTTGGCTGGAGAAGAGCATATGCCAAACGAATTCCTATCAGAATCATCTCCATCTCAAGATTAGCGAATTCCTGCCTTAATATTCGTATCTCTTCTCTTATTTCGTCCTCTTGTAGAAACCTTGAACCTCCTTCTTGAGAACCAGCTGACGGCCGGTCATGGTGGCCTTCTTCTCAGTGCAAGTATCTATCTTCTCATGATGATGCAAGATTGACTCCTCCAAGGAGGCTAGCCTACTGGTTTCTACCTCATGATGCAACATTCCCGACGGCCAGCTCTCCAACTCATATAGGGTTGAACCAAAATGGGAAAGGACTTCTGGTGCACTCCCAACCATAGTGGTCGCAGCAAATTCCCTCGGTTTGGCCAAAGCCTCGCCCAGCTTGTTGACATCCTTAAGCCTTGAATTCCTGCCCGAAGGATGCCAGCAATCATACTAGAAACCCCGGTAAAAAATGAGCTTAGATGATGCTACTAGGATTGCTATTGCTGAGGAGACTTTGACTTCGAGTACGGGGCTTGTTGAACTGATAGCCATCCGAGTCACTTGCTCTCATGAAACGATGGCAAGCCCAGACCTTCATGCACCTTAGATCCGGAGACAACCCCAGCTTCAACTTGTCTGGATTCTACAATACCAGCCTTGTTGCCTTGACCCTCGCCTATGGGGGCTTACCGACTCAACATAATTACTATTAGACGACATTACCATTACCGACTAACTAGATACAAACAGTCACGCTGGGACCTGTAGACACTCCATTTTAAATTTGGCAAATTCTATGTTTTTTTTAATTCTTAGGACCACATTATCCTAGTAGACCCAATTTAATTACCCCAAAACTACCCAAATCCTATTACAATTTGAAGTAGAGACTTTCCAATTGTTCAAGAATCACCTAAATCAGACCTATGAATAAAAAGATATAGTAAATAACAACTTAGTCCCTGTGAGACCGACTTGTCGGGTCGCGAGTTGGGCTGTAACAAGTCTGACAGGCCCAGATGTGGGCTGATGATGCAGTCAACATATTTGATGACACAGTAAATGTGTTTTCTTTAATTAGATAAGGCTAAAACTTCAAGATAAATCCAGAAATTTCTTAAAAAACTTCAAAAAATTTAGGAAAAATCACCAATTGAATTTTATAAATACCCCCTCTCCCTAACCCAAAAGGAGAGAGAAAAAAAGACCAAAATAGCCTTAGAAATTCTTGAAAATAGAAAAATTACTCATAAATACAAAAAATAGAAAAAACCCTTTGAAAATTCTTAAAAATAGGAAAAACCCTTAGAAAAATTCCTAAATATTTAGGAAAAATCTGGAGGCATTCAAAGCCTCAACCCTCTCGATGACCGTCCCTCAAAACGGCCTAAGGTGATCCTTGAATCCTCAACGGGGAATAACTCTTCTTCCACATCTTAGCACACACAAGAACTGAAAAATTGAAGACCTTTTTGTTGACCTAGATTTGAAGGTATGCACAATCGGCTCTAACACAGCCAAGTGTGGTCGACAACACTGCGGGCCACGAGATGTTATCATTCATGGATAGCTTCTCAGGTTACAACCAAATCTTCGTGGCAGAAGAAGGCCAGACCAAGACTTCATTCATAATGCAATGGGGAACTTATTGTTACAAAGTCATGCCCTTCGGCCTAAAAAATGTAGGGGCAACTTATCAGCGGGCAATGGCTAGCATCTTCCATGACTCAATGCACACCATCATGGAAGACTATGTCGACGACATTTTGGTCAAGTCGAAGATCAGGCCTGATCATCTCACCAACCTAAGAACCATTTTTTGAAGGATTAGGAACATTAACTCTTCCTTTGGCGTTGAATCCGGCAAATTACTAGGCTTTATAGTAATCGAAAGAGGCATTGAGGAGGACTCGTCCAAAATATGAGCCATCACTAAAATTCCCTCTCCCCGAAACGTCAAAGAAATTTGTGGGCTGTAAGGTCTCATATAAGCCATAAGGTGTTTCATCTCACAACTAACAGACAAGTGCATGCCGTTTAATAGACTACTCAAGAAAGATACCCTATTCATATGGGATAATGAGTGCTAAGAAGTGTTTCATCAAATCAAGAAGTACCTCACCAAACCCTCCGTCCTTAGTCCTCCTAGTCTAGACAAATCCTTGTTCCTATACATGTCAGTGAGAGATAAGACCATGGGGGCAATGTTAGGACAATATGATTCCCATGAAAAAGAACAAACGATATACTATATTAGCAAGACTACGATGGACTATTTGACAAGATACACGGATGTGGCGAACATTGCTTGACACTTGTGTGGGCCATGCAGAAGTTAAGAAACTAGGTCTTATCTCATTCAGTCAAGTTTCTCAAAAATAGACCCATTCAAGTACCTATAGGAGAGACCAGTCCTGAACGGATGTTTGGTGAAGTGGAGAATGCTATTGAGCGAGTTCGAGATTGAATATGTTAGAAAAAAATCGATCAAAGGACAAGCCATTATTGTCCACTTACCTGAACACGCATTGCCAGATAACACTCTCATCAACACGAATCTCCCTGATGACAACTTCTTCAGAATCAAGGAATCAATTTGGGAGCCATACTTTGATGGTGCAAGGAATGAACAAGGGAAGGTATAGGAGTCATACTATGCTCACCCGAGAAGATTTTAATGCCAACAACCATCACATTGAATTTCCCATGTACTAATAATGTTGTTGAATATGAAGCCTTGATAGCCGGGCTCGAGAATGCCATGGGAATGAAAATCCAACAAATACAAGTGATTGGTGACTCCTTACTCGTCATAAACCAAATTCATGGGATTTGGAAAGTGAAAGCAGAAAAGCTCAAGCCCTATCAAGAAAAGATGGAAAAGATAATCCCGTTTTTCAAGAAAATCACCTTTCAACATGTAACTAGGGAAAATAATTGGTTCACCAGCGCCCTTGTGACGCTTGCTTCAATGGTTGATATTCCTCCAGAAATCACCACGCTGCCATTTTATATCAGGAACAAACATGATCCATCCCCACCAAGGATCGAAGAAGAAATAGAGCAAGAAAATGTGAACGATGGGGAAGTGTCTCTCGTGGCTTCAAATGCGATAGTTAAGGCAAAACCACGGTTCCACGATGTTCTGTCATTGCTGAAAGATGGGTTATACCCTGAAGGAGCGACCAAAAAGGATAAAGAAGCCCTTTGAAGGTTTTCTATGGGATTCTTAGTAAGTGGTGATCTCCTATTCAAAAAGTCCTTTGATGGCATCATTCTACGATGTCTTGATTAGCTAGAAATCGACCAACTACCAACAGAGTTACACAATAAAGGAGGTCATTCTGGTGCAGCCGCCTTAGCTCAAAAAATCAGGCGCCAAGGCTATGACCAAAAACCACCATGGCTGAAGATAGTTCGAAGTTCATAAAGTGGTAGCCCAAATGTCATCTTTAAGGAGTCCTCATCCATGCACCATCCGTACCACTCAACTCAACACCGCTTATATGGCTCTTTTCCAGGTGGGGTCCTGATATCATCGGAATGATCTCATCAAAATCCTCAAACGGCCACCATTTTATATTAACGGCTACAAAGTACTTCACCAAATGGGTAGAGGCCATCATTTGTCAAAATTGAGGGATAACATGTTGCCCGTTTCATAAAGAACAATATTGTATTCAGGTTCAGTGTTCCTGAGTCAATCATTACTGACAATGGATCGAATCTCAAAAATGTAAAGGTCTCCAAGGTGTGCAAAATGTTTGGGATAGCGCAAAAATTCTCTACACTCTACTACCCTCAAAGAAATGGACAAGCAGAGGGTACAAACAAAAGACTTCTCAGAATTGTATACAGAATAATAGAAGGTGGCAAAGATTGTCACGAAAAGCTAAATGACGTGCTATGGGCCTACCGGACAATTGAGAAGACTCCTACTGGCATGACTCTATACTCATTCGTGTATGATATGGAAGCAGTGTTACCCATTGAAGTTGAGATACCATCTCTCTGAGTGCTTATTCATAAAGATTCAGATGATGAACAAAAGATCGAAGCATGAATCGCTGCTCTCGTTAATTTGGATGAATGACGACTATGAGCAAGAAAAAATATTGTTGCTTACCCGCATAGAATCGAGAGGGCATACCAAAGTAAAGTTGTTCCTCGATAGTTCAGGGAAGGGACATGGTACTCAAGAAAATCTTCCACACTCCTGCAAACCCACACCCTTTAGACAAGTTCAAACCTAATTGGGAGGGGCCATTCGTGGTCACCCGAGTGCACACAGGTAATCCTTACAAAATCAAGAATCAAGAGGTGTGTGAGCTCAACGACCCCATTAATGTGATGTATCTCAAAAAATACTACTCGTAACGGGCTCAAAAGACTGGTAAAAACATGAGAAGGCATAAAAATAAAAAATAAAAAAAATGGACGTGGTGAAAATCTTAAAAGCATCACGGGTAAAAGAAAAAAAAAAAAATCTCTAAGAAGGAGCTTCTGATTAAAAAACACTCAAGTACAAACAAGTACTTGCAAGTTCAAACAATACGGCACAAGCACACCGTGAGGATGAAAACTCCTCCTAAACCTTGCAGGTTCCCAACATAACCAACTCAAAAAAATGCAGGAGTGTGATATGAATGGAAAATCGAAGTGACTTCGACGAATCCTGGTAGTACATTGGGACCTCTCCAAGATGCAAGCTCAACAAGAATCTAGAGACCCACGAAGCACAAGATGAAAGATCCAAAGGTAAAAATACAACTTCGAGACCTTTGACTTCTCACGATCCCAAAAGGAAATCCTTTCATCATCTTTAGGTAAAATATAATAAAGAAAATGACCACCAAAGGCGCCACAAGCGGCAAAACTGTAAGGCCTTTAAAAGCGTTTTTTCAATCTGATTGTGAAAACCCTCCATTTCCAAACCCTTTTAGAAAGGACTTCCTCCATCACTACAAGAGGTTAACTGTTAGTCGATTTGGCCTTGTTCTTGATGCCAACTTCCTACGCCTGTTATGAAGGCTTGAAACTAGCCAGGCACTCCATGGTTGTATGAGTATAACTACGAGCTACCACATATCGGAGATGGGTGAGACTCACTAATGACGATATTGGCTAGTTTGGGAGCATTTTTCTCTCGAGTAGGTCCCTTGAGGCAAAATGAGGCAAGCTCATCCCCGTGTGTGCGTATGATGTCCCAAAGTCTAATTCAAAAAGAAAAAAAGAGAAAAAAGTCAAACTTGTGCGACGTAAAAGGGCCGACACAAGATAAACGTCAAACTCATGCGACATAAAAGAGCCGAGACAGGATAAATGTCAAACTCGCGCGACATTAATGAGCCGAGATAGGATAAACGTCAAACTCATAAAAGAGCTGAGATAGAATAAACGTCACACTTGTGAGATGTAAAAGAGCTGAGACAAGGACCTTCCAGCCACGTTTGACATGAAAGGTCGTGTGTTTAAAGGGCACAACCATCTTGTTCAATAAAAAACATCAAACTCGTGCGACGTAAAAGAACCGAAACATGAACCATCTGGCCCCGTATGATGTGAAAGGTCGGGTGTATCTAGGGCACAACCACCATGTTGAATGGAAAAACGTCAAATTTGTGCGCCAAAAAAGAGCCGAGATAGGGACCGTCCAGCCCGGTTTGACGCGAAAGGTCTGGTGTATCCAGGGCACAACCACCCTATTCAATGGAAAAAAGTCAAACTCGTGCGACGTAAAAGAGTCGAGACATGTATCGTTTAGCCTTGTATGACATGAAAGGTTGGGTGTATCCAGGGCACAACCACCCTGTTATAATAGAAAAACATCAAACTCGTGCGATGTAAAAGAGTCGAAGCAAGTACCACCTATCCCCGTATGACGTGAAAGGTTGGGTGTATCTAGGGCACAACCACCTTGTTCGATGGAAAAACATCAAACTCGCGCGATGTAAAAGAGCCGAGGCAGGTACTGTCTAGTCTTGTATAACTCAAAAAGGTCGGGTGTATCTAGGGTACAACCACCCTGTTCGATGGATTTCGTCTATCCCCATATTGACGTAAAAGGGTCAGGTATATGGTCCATCGTTCCATGACACTAAACTGCTTAGAGGGCTCTATGGTTGCAAGAGTTAAACTGCTAACCAACCTTGTTTTTCGAAATATCTTTTCCTTTTTAAAATATTCACTATATGTCTTGTGTTTTCAAAAACTTTAATTTCATTGTTAAAATTGTAATATGTCCTTGCTTCGGGTTCTATTTCAAATCTCCCCCAACTTTCAAAAATGCCAAAAACAACCCTACAAAAGCGAAGGAGCTTGGACACCTGTATATGATGACTACTGTGTTGCAGCGATTGCCGCGTTGCTGACTCATCTCTCATTTTGGATTCGGCCAGACAAGTCTTTTCCTATAGAAGGCCTTTTCTTATAGACAGCCTTAAGAAACCCTAAGGAGATCAAAGAAAATGCCAGGCTTAAAGATTCAAACTACAAAAACCCCTGAAGTTAAGTGGCATGACTAGAAAATCCAACTTGAGTTTCAAGCTTGTGTAACTCACCGAAATCTCATACCAAAAACCCTAGGAGGAAAAATACCTTAGAGGGGTGAGCTCGGTGAGCGTAATGACTTGGAGGGATAGCTGGTGTGCCCCTTGCCCACGTGACCTCAAGAAGAAATTTAAAATGTCTGCTTTATCTTTGACGTTCACCTACCCCTCGAAGGACATGGAACAGAAAAGTGTCTACTTCTTTACCACTCACCTGTCCCTTGTAGGACGTGGAATGCCAAAGAGGGGCAAATGTAAACACCCCATTTTAAATCTGGGAAATTCTATAGTTTTCTAAACCCTTATGACCACATTATCCTAGTATACCCAATTTAATTATCCCAAAACTTCCTAAATCCTATGTCAATTTGAAGTAGAGCCCCAGAGCTTTCCAAAGGTCCAAGAATCGCCTGAATCGGACCTACGGATAAAAAGATATTACAAATGACAATTTAGTCCATGTGAGACCCAACTGTCAGGCAGCGAGCCGGGCTGTAACGGGCCCGACAGGACTAGACACAGGCTGATGATGCAATCAACACATCTGATGATGCAATAAACACGGTTCCTTTAATTAGATAAGGCTAAAACTTTAAGATAAATTCAAAAAATTCTAAAAAAACTCCAAAACATTTAGGAAAATTCATCAATTGAATCTTATAAATACCCCCTCTCCCTAACCTAAAAGGAGAGAGAAAACATGAAAAAAAAAAACCTTTGAAATTTTGGAAATTAGGAAAATTACCCAAAAATACCAAAAATAAGAAAAACACTTAGAAAATTTCTAAATATTTAGGAAAAATCCCCAAAAATCACAAAAAATTAGAGAAAATCTCATAATTCATATTCAACCTCTGTAGATCACAAAATCTTAGAAAACTAAAGAAATTCTCCTCCAGACCCTGAGAAAGACCGACAGCTTTAGAAAAATTTTTAGATTGAAAATCCTAGAGAAGATGGAAACCCTAGCCTTCTAAAGTCCGAAACCCCAAGACGGAGAAAACCTAGA
Source organism: Amborella trichopoda (assembly GCF_054954075.1). Taxonomy (NCBI): domain Eukaryota; kingdom Viridiplantae; phylum Streptophyta; class Magnoliopsida; order Amborellales; family Amborellaceae; genus Amborella; species Amborella trichopoda. The sequence continues at coordinate 21,030,158 of NC_142340.1, forward strand.
CCTAGGGCACAAAAACCCTAGATAAAAACTAGAATTAGGGCACAACAACCATATATCTAACCCTTTACACTAGAGATCTGCTGGACAACATCCGAATCAGAGAGGCAAAAATGACCGATTCTGATACGGGAGAGACCTCGAAGGCTCGGGAATTCCAAGCCATTCGACCCGGTTTGGTATTATTTATTCCTCTCTCTTTCTTAGTCTTTTTACTGTTTTTCCTCTTTTATTTATTTTTGATCAGTTAACTTGTCATAAAAATCGTATTTTAATGCTCTAGATCATTGCTGGCTTTGCCACAAATCTGATAATAGATCTTCTCGTTTCTAGGCAAATCTGGCCTCAGATCTGAATTCGATCTGTCCCACTTTCTCTACCACTTAGTGACGAAGTAAGGTGCACCTCAAAACCCGATTGGAAAATGTTGTTTTGTCACTAGAAAATTCTCCAAGTAATCATATTGACCTCAAAATCTATAGATATGAAAGAAAATATGAATTTCACGTCCTAAAATTAGTCCATTTTCAAGAATTTTGAGTGGTCATAGATTTGCAAAATTTGCGCCATTTTTGGAGCTTTGAATTTCATTACATGGGTGAGAATTTGACTTTTAGGCCATGATAAGTGTTTTGACACTAAAAATACATCTTTCAATGAGATTTTGATTTTGAGGAGCACCTTGGTGTGATTGTTTAAGGTTCTCATCTTGTATGGATTTTGACATCTTGAGCATCTAGATCTTTCCCTCTTAAAATTTGATGATTCCTTTTCAATCTTAGGATGTCATGTTTCTTAAGCATGTAGGAAGTGAGTGTTTTTCTTTTTTTTGCATTCTTTTGTTTCTTATTTTTCGTTGAGTTTGGTCACTGGGCGCTGGTGGTTACATCCCCTAAACTTTGAGATCTATAAAAAACATGTAGTATGTATTTTGCTCGAGGGAATAAATAAACAGTATATTACCATATCGAGGGAATAAATAAACAGTATATTACCATGAATGGGGGGCCGGGGGGGGAGGGTGAGGAGTTTCTTGAAGAAGACAGTAAACTACCATTTGATGGAGACCCTGTTTTGATCAGGAACCTGAGAAAGAAGAGCCAAAAGTGATATTTAGTGACCATGTGGAGGCTTTGGTGATCCTAGTGCAGCATGAATACAACTCGATTAATAGACAAGGCAAGTTAGTTACACACTAATATTTTTAATTGCCTCTAAGAAAGTTTGTAATCTTAGCATTAACCGGGTAAGTTGAGAAAGTATTATTTCTCGGGAGATGTTGGACAAGCTAAAATGGAAAACAATATCATCTAAATCCATAAAAGATTGCCTGGTTGATGGGTAATGAGGTAATAGTTTTTTACTTTTTACTAGAAAAAACTACAAATATGAAATATGGGGGAATATGAAATATGGGGGAATAGGTGTGTGTTAATTATTATTGAGAAGGCCATAGTAGTATGATAGGCGTATTACACATGATGGGTTTAAAACAACTTACTCTGTTGTCAAAGATAGGGTAAAAGTAGTTTGAGGTCCACCTAAGAGGAAAAATGCATCCAAATCAATTGAAGAGTGCGAAAAATCTATCCAAATCAGTTGAAGAGTGCATTAATCCTCTTTCTTTGCGGAGTTTATGGAGGGGTTGGAGGAATCCAAGATAACGTTTATAGTTGCTTGAGTGGATGAGCAACATGTTAGTTCGATCCTACCACATTTACAGCCCTTAATGAGGGACTATAGGGATGTCAACATAGATGAGCTTCCCAAGGGGTAATCATACGTGTGGGACATCCAGCATCACATAGATCTAATTCCAGGGTCTAGCTTACTGAACAAGGCAGCATATGGAATGAGTTTGAAGGAGCACATAATTGCAAGGATAGGTGATGAATAAGGTGTCTAAGCTCTTTATTAGGAAATTTGTGGTAGTCTACTTTAATGATATTTTAATATGCAATATTGGTATGCAGGCACATATAGAGCACTTGCGGTTGGTGTTTGATTTGTTAGGGGAACAAATGTTATATGTGAACCTTACAAGTGTGAATTCATGACGGGTAGCTTAATATTTCTTAGTTATGTCCTCTTGACTATGGGCATTAAAGTTGACCAAACGAAGGTAGCAACTATCAGGGATTGGCTTTTTACTATAGCGCATGATGTTCGTAGTTTCCATGGGTTGGCTACTCTCTACAGGAAGTTTATGAGACACTTTAGTTTGATCATAGCTCCCATCACAGATTGCTTAAAGAAGGGGACATTTGTATGGAGTGAGGCGGAGAAGAATTTCTAGTTGGTGACGTAGAAGATGATTAAGGCACATGTGTTGCCTCTTTTAGATTTTGATGATGTCTTTGGGCCAGATTATGATGCTTCACATGTTGAGATTGGTGCAATATTTAGTCAAGAATTTATTTTTGTTTAGCGTAGATTGAGAAAATCTAAGAAAACTTGAAAATCTTGAAAATTGATGGTCCAAAAATGCGATACAAGATGCACTATTTCTAAAACTTGAAATCCATTTTTTTGTTCTATCCATGCGTCTTGATGTCAAGATGATCAATTTGACGATATTTGGGCATCAAAACAACAACTTCTAGTGAAATTTTAGAGGTGGGTCTAATTTGATTGTTATATAAATTTTTTTCATAGTATATTGTTTGAAGACAATTTTTAGTACCATGGGTCCCCGATGCAGAATAAAATAAAGAAGCCGGTCAATAAAGCTTAACAAACAGTGGAAATTTTGACCGTCTCAGAATGGCGCAAGGACAGGTCAAAATCTTCATAATGGCGTCAAAAGGATACCTGCTAAGTTTCGTCACAATCCAACATGTTTGAGGCAGTTCAGACAAATAAACAATTTCGAAAAAATCAGTCTCTAGTACCTTGAATCGGTCCCCTTAACTAGAACTATATTTTTGATATGTCAAATTGCTGTGGGACCACCGCCATTAAATCGGGTACGGTCGAAAACCCCTATGGGTCATATTTTGGCTCAATCGGGCACTCCATGACAAAGTTATGGGTAAAATACCCAAAAAGGGGTAGAGTGCATACTATTCCCATGTGGCCTCTCTGCACCGAATCACCATTAAAAGTGGCTGTTTTTATAGTTTCGGGCGGCAACTTTCGGGGTTCATATCTCATTCGTCCCGAGTCGGATCATGCTCAAATTTTTTAAGCATGTTCGTCTCATTAAGACGAGCGTTTCGATATGTGGCATGCCCCGTGACGACACTCGAGCAGGAAGAACAGCTAGAGAGAGTTGCTGATCTGTAAAGAAAGTTGCAGAAAAATCCGCAGCAGCACGCCTCGCTTGAGCGGCCAAATCACGGCGCTCGAGCATTAGATTGACATGAGACCAATTCCATCTCGTGCGTAAGGTTCAAGACTACCATTGGTCCGAACCCCGTGCATGATGAATGGTCGGATTTTGTACACAAAACCAATAAAGTTGCTGTAAATTTCGACGCCGAAATTCTAGATTTTGGCCAAAACTTCAAAGTTGCGAAATCTTTGTTCGGGCACGAAATCGAACCGCATTTCTTGTAGTGCGATCGTGGCGACATGCTCAGTGCAATTCAGCGAAGAAATCACAGAAAAATATCGACATGAAAACGCATTATCGATCAAAAATTTTCAAGATCTATTAAAATTTCAAGTTATGTGATCATGCATTTAAAGTGTGATTCATGGCTTAAAAATGATATCAAAATGATCGTAGAATCAAGCCTTATACGTTGGCAATCATCTTTTGTTTATTCGGATGCCGGATCGTTAATGGATCGTCCGAGAAGAATCAAGAACGTCCCAAGTTCTCAGTAGGGACTATTTTGAAATTTCTCAAATTGCTAAGCAGGGGCAAATTAGTCATTTTACACCCTATTTTCTTATTTTATTAATTAAAAGAGATGTAATTATCATCAATTAGAGTTAGTTTTGGGTAATCCCCCCACGTTTTAGCCCTCGAGTTACGTGACGTTTCCTCTTTGGAGAGAGAGAGGAGAGAGAAAGTTTAGAGCGGTACCCCTCCCACCTTCAAGGTATTTTCCCTCTCTTCCCTTCTTCTCTCTCTGGTTCGTTTTTTCTTTTCTCTCTTCTTTTCTTTCGTTTCTCTCTTCTTCTATTTCTTCTTCGTCTTCTCTACAGAGTCTTTCTCAGAGGCCATGCATGGCAGTGTTGTGCATGCCTTTTCCTTTCTTCCTCATCTTGTGACTTTGCAGGTCGTGCATGGCGATGGCAGCACCGTGAGCGAGCTGCTCTCTCTCTCTCTCTCTCTCTCTCTCTCTCTCTCTCTCTCTCTTTTTATTCGTTTCTTTTCCTCAAAATGGTTCGCACACGACGTTGGTCATCGTTGTGCGTAACGTCGTCTGAAGGAGCACACAGTGAGTCGGGCCTCGCTCAAGCAACGGGTCAGGCTCTTGTTTTGGTTCCATCAATCATCTCAACTAGAATATTATGGCTGTTAAAAAGTTAGGATTTCAACTCTAAAACATAGTTTATATTGTAATAAATTATCTAGACCGTCTATTTTGCCGTAAAAGTAAGTGTTCAAAGATCCAAAAGATCTGTATGATTTTTTGAGTTTTGAAATTTATTGTTGGTGTTGGAAATTGATTTTAGAGCCATCATGGAGATTTCAATGGCCGAAAGTGCTTTCTAGACGATTATTTAAGGTGCGGCTTTATTTGGTTTTCGTAGAGCCTAGGCCTTCTTTGTTTATATATATAAGTCGTCTCTTAAAAATGAGTCCATACAGAAATGAGTCGCCTCTTAAAATTCAAGTTTGGTGATGGATTTTTGAACTTAATTTTAAGGACATGTAATATCTAACATGGAGATCATGGATACGAAAAATAAATATATTTTAAAAATTAGAAAACATTTGGACTATTAGTTTCAATTGTTTTTAGATGGACCACCTATTTGCATTCATTTTTAAGATGGATGCTTTATATCCTGGGACCGCATATTGCAGAAATAAGGTTCAACTCGCATGAAACAATTCTTCTATATATATATAAATATAGAAGAATTGTATGGAGCCCAAAACGACAACATAAAGCATAAAACAATTCTGGTAATAAAGATCCACTTATATTATATGGAGCCCCCAATGACAACATAACTAGGATTTATAGCATGTCTCCTTGGGAGTGTAGTGTACAATAACTCCCTAAGGTAAAATTGCTACTTGGGAGGATGTTTTCTATTTAAGGTAAAATAGCTACTTGGGAGGATTTTTTCTATTTTTCAATTAAGAAGGACAAAGCTTATAGTGAAAAAGTAAGGTGCACCAAACCCAATGAAAAATGTTATTTTGTCACTAGAAAATTCTCCAATTTATCATCTTGACCTCGAAAATAATGGATATGAAAGAAAATATGAATTTCACGCCTTAAAATTAGTCCATTTTATAACACATTATCTAGACTGTTCATTTTCAAGATTTTCGAGTGGTCATAGATTTACAAGATTTGCACCATTTTCGGAGCTTTTAATTTCATTATAGGGGTGAGAATTTTACTTTAGGCCATGATAAGTGTTTTGACACCAAAAATATATCTTTTAATGAGATTTTGAGGAGCACCTTAGTGTGATTGTTTAAGGTTGACATCGTGTATGGATTTTGACATCTTGGGCGTCTAGATCTTTCCCTCTTAAAATTTGATGATTCCTTTTCAATCTTAGGACGTTGTGCTTCTCAAACATGTAGGATGTGAGTGTTTTTTTTATTTTTTTTGCATTCTTTTGTTTCTTATTTTCCCTTGAGGCTGGTCACTGGGCTCTGGAAGTTCTAAAAAAAACTTGCAGGATGTATTTTCCCTGAGGGAATAAATAAACAGTATACTACCACATGAGAAGGAAATTTTTTGGCATAACAAATTAAATATCTTTGAATCAAATTGCATGTACCGACAAGTTAATCTCAAAAAAGGAGTTTAAAGACACACGAGCAATATATCATATAATAAATTTTGGGAAAGAATAGCAAAATAGAGAAATTAAAAATTACAACTGGTCTCTGAAGATAATCTATAAACTACCATCATACAAATGTAGGTGAATTACTATAATTAGCCATCATAGGATAATTATATTAACAAAATGAAAATCACCCATTTCTGTTGAACAAAAATTTCTACTTCATCTAGAGAGAATAAAAATGTATCTCTAAATAATGAAATTCGTAATGAGAAAATTCAAAAGATTAAGAAAATTCCAATGCCTTATTTATTATTTATAAAAATGGTCTAATCGTAATCATATATGCATGTAAATCTTATTTATGATGACTTCGTAAGGAGATATTCAGATTTATCACTTACTTCAAAATTATGAGAAATTATATATATAATTTTTTGACAAGATTACTTAGCTTTTATTGATACTAAAGAGGAAAAGATACATTGGTCCAAATAAATAATTTGAAATAACTATTTGGTCGAGATTTCCCCCCTTCTTTGCCAAATCATCCGAAACCTCATTTGCCTCCTTGAAGACATGTTGAAAAGAGATAATCAGCAAAGAACCGCCTTCCAATATCACTGCATTTCCAAACCCCTTTTCTCTCCAAATCAAGAGTCCTTGTAAAAGGGCTCTTAACTCTGCATGATTTGCAATAGCCACACTGCACGGTCCAGCATGACAAAAAAGAATATTCCTATTATGATCTTTGCACACTCCACCAAAACTTGCTACCCCTGGGTTTCGAAGGGAAGGACCATCAAAATTAATCTTCAGAACTCCAACTGTTGTTGGTACCCATCTTAATTTTGCTCTAAGTTTCCAAAAACGATAGGCGATGAAATTACCCATATTTGAAAACACATCAACTTTAGAAATCCCAAAGCCTTCCTTGGTAACGCTAAGCCAACTCCAAACATAGCTCAAAATTTTATATTGTAGCTCCTGAGTCCCTAAAGATATGTCATCAAATGTTCTTCTATTTCTCTCTAGCCACAACTCCCAAATGATTGCTCCTCTAAAAATATCCCAAATCACTCCACTAGTTTTTTATAAGACCAATCAGTTTAAGTTGCTGCATCCACTTTACCAATGATCCCGACATTACGATATTTATACTAATATGGTACATAGCCTATTGCCAAATGTGGTAAGAGAAAGGATATATAAAGAAAAGATGAACGCAACTTTCTTCATCACCTTTACAAAGTAAGCAGACATTTACTATCACCTTTCCCCTCAAAGCCTTTGCATGTGTCATAGCCCAAATGAAAGCTTTAACTTTAAATGGGATCCTACATTTCTAAATATCTCTAAGGTTTGGCTGGGTCCATCTAATACGATCATGGAAGAGTATGGAATAAGCGGATCTTACTGAAAAATTCTCATCCTTTTCAAGTACCCATATTGCTTCATCGTTAACCTCCAAAAAAAGATGAATGTTAACCAAATGCTACAACAACTCAATTAATTGGTTAAAAACAACATTGGGGATACGATAATAGCGACAATTAATATTCCATATAACATCACGACTATTTATCAATCCAATGTCACTCACTTTAGCCATCTCATTTGAACATTTGTGAAACAAATCTGGAAATTCGAACTTAAGAGCCTCCTCTGTTGCCCATCTCTAATGCAAAAACAACACATTATCTCCTCTTCCCACATTCCACCTAATTTGGCTGAGCATAAAAGTTCTCATGGAATTTATCGACTTCCGTAAATGAGACTGCCTCATACCACTAGAGTTTCCTCTTGCAATAAACTTGTTTAAAGGATCTACCCCATATTTAACAATGAGAACCTACTTCCACAATTGATCCTCCTGATATAACGATCTCCACCATCACTTAGAGATTAGAGCTTGGTTCATAAGTTTGATTTTACGAATTCCTAAACCACCTTCCCCTTTTGGTGTGCATACCCTTTCCCAACTTACTAAGGGATACTTTTTCTGGTCTCCATTCGAGCCCCACAAAAAGTTCCTCAATTTTTGGCTAACCAAAGAAGGCATAACCAAACGGGACATTTGGTATATGGGTAAGTCTGAAAGGGAGGATTTAATTAATCTCAGTCTTCCACCCAAAGAAATATTTTTAAGCTTTCATAAGTCCAACTTAATATTGTAGATACCCCATTTTAAATCTGGTAAATTCTATGGTTTCATGAACCCTTAGGACCACATTATTCTAGTAAACCTAAAATCCACAGTTCACACAACCTAATCTATGACCAGGAACCAGTTTGCCTGCCCAGAACCCTACAAAAACCATGTTTTGACCTAGAATCTTGTAAATGCCCTGCTTTACTAAAACAATCATTAAAAATAGTAAAAATATCCTTTTTACCCCAAATTTTCTCTGAGAGCTTCACAAGAGGCTGAGGAACACACCTGAAAAAATATTTTAATTTGAACCACTGTAGAGTTGGACGACACTCTTTGGGAGACACTATCCGGGTTGCTTAGATTTGGGCGACACTACCCGTGTCGCTCAGATTGGAGACCCTCAAAACATGTACTTTTTGATAGATACGTGTTGGTTACGTGAGTATATCCTTCCCAACTGATTTTGACCCCTACAAAGCCTCTTTTCGTGGCCATTTGACGAAAGATAGGGATTGAAGCCTTAGAGCTTTAGAAGATTGAAACCCTAGCCTCCGGAGACCCTAACCCTTAAGCTTGAGAAAACCTAGACCTAGGCCATAACAACCCTAGATCAGAACTAGACCTAGGGCACAACAACCTTAGATCTAACCCTTTACACCAGAGACTGGCTGATTGACATCCGAATCAGAGAGGTAAAGAGGACCGGTTCTAATACAGGCAAGCCATAGAAGGCCCGGGAGTCCTGAGCCATCCAGCCCAGTTCGGTATCATTTCCTTCTATTTTACTTATTTTACTTTATTTTTTTCATTTCATTTTTATCTTTTCATTTTCTTAAAAATTATATTTTGTAATACCGTGGATCATGTTGGCGCCACCACAGATCTGAGAGTAGATCTGCTCGTTTCTGAGCATATCTGGCCTCATATCTGAATTCGATTTGTCTCGCATTCTTTACCACTTCTTTTACTGCATTTATTATAAGTTTAAGGTGTTAATATTCGACAGATATTCATCCAAGATTTGTCATATCTTCATCGTAAATAGTTTGGCGCCCAAAGTGGGGCCATCTGAGCTTGATCCATGCGCCAAAATACGATTTTTGTTCATTGTTTTTCACTGTTTTTAGTCACAAAAGTTCCCAAGAGTCATCTGTGACTAGGATAAAGGGTTTTGGTGCTCTGAAACCACGACCTTTTTGGGCAACCCTAGCAGTGTCGCCAGGGCGACACCACCAGTGTCACCCAGATTCCGGGCGACACTCCCCGTGTCGCCCAAATTCAAAAGTTTTAGAATTTTCTGAAACATTTCAAATCTGTTCTAGATTCTCTTTGATGACTTTTTTACAAAATTTTAGAGTAAAATAAAATATTTAAAAATACAAAATAAATATTTTACTATTATGTCTACATTGTTCTACTTTACTCTGTTTTAATTTATTTCATCATAAATATATTTTTTTCCTGCTTCTTCCAAGTTTAAAATAGTCTTATTTCATCAATATTAACAATTAATAAATAAATAAATAAATAAATAAATAAATAAATATATATATATATATATATATATATATATATATATATATATATATATATATATATATATATATATATATATATATATATATATATATTTGGGCACCTTACGAGGGAGGCACCACCCGTGTCGCCCAACTGCAAGTGTCCCAGAAAACTTCTGGGACCCCACAAGCCTATTCCAGGGACTTTTGGCTCCCTGTTGACTAATTGTTTACTTAAAATTTTTTTATTAATAATAGAAAAAAATTATTTTCCTTCAGATGGGTTTGTGTTGTTTTTGGCCTTTGATTTTATTTTAGTTTTTTAATTTTGAATGAAATCATGTTTTCCCTGCTTTCACCATGCTTAGTTTAACTTTGTTTCATCACAGATCAAAAAAATTAAAAAGAAAAAAAAATACATTGAGGGTTGCTTGCACCCTCGCTGAACCGTGTCCCGTTCGAGTCACCCTCGACTCGGGCCGCACTCGACTTAGCACGGACTGTGCCTGGTCTCATTGTTGCGATTGTGCCTTCTTAGGGGTTTCTTACCCCTCCATCTATATTGTGCTTTGGGGGAGTTTCGCCTCGAAGCGCACAACGCTAAGCACGATCAATGCCGAGAGCTCTTATTTCCTTTCTTGTTTGTGTGCATTGTGTGCTTGATTTTATTTTAATTGCATGCTTCTTTACACATTCCATCACACAATGGGACGGGAGTTCCTGGGAAACCAGCAAACAAATATTTTGAAAACCCCCAAAATCCGTGTTAACGGCGTGAGGGGAACCTGACTTTGAGAGTCGAGGCGGTTGGGATTCACATAACTTTAACTATGAAAGCCCCTCCATAATCCTTTGCCTCAAAGAAACTCCAAGTATAGTTAGATCAGGTGAACATCCTATAACAGGAGACCAGGACCTATGTGGGGACCTATATCAGCCTAGCCGCATTTCAAAAGTTAGGAACCCACTCTCAAGCCAAGCCTAACTATAAATCTAGGTCAAAAGTTTTCGCGTGATGTGCTTGTTTATTTCTATTGGTTAATTGTAGATCTCAATCTAGACCCGCGTTTGGTTCGAGCTGAACCATTTGGGTCCAAGTCTAGGTTTGTACCCAGCTTATCTCAAGTCCGAACCAAGTTTCCCCTTAGTTCGAACTTAAGCTCCTTCTCTGTTCGAGCCGATGGCTCGTTCCTAGTTCATCTTTGATCCAATCCAGGTCCACACCTGGTCTGGTCATCAAAAGTTTCTGGATCCAAGTTCAAACTTATACCTAGCCTAGCCTATGTCTACACCAGGTTAACACTTAGGTCCGAACCTAAGCCCCCTTTTGGTCCGAGCCAAGGGCTCATGCCTAAACCAACTGTGATCTAGTCTGGGTCGATACTCGGTCTGATTATCACAACCCTTTAGGTCCAAGCCCAAGCAACCAGCTCAGTCCAGGTCAGAACCAGGTCCAAACCTAAACCCACTCTTGGTCCTAGCCGAGACTCGAATCCAGCTAGTCTAGATCTTGGACTAGGTTCTAGCATAGGTCTAGGCATAGTGTTGCCTCTAGAGCTAGGCTAAGCCTACCTTAGCTCAAGGCCTGAACCAAGACCCATTAAGTCTTGCAAGTCTAGGTTCTTGTCTAGTCCTACCCTAGGTCCCAGTCACGGTTTCAGCCTCAGAGTCCAGCTAGGTCTGCCCTAAGGCATCGAGTCTAGCTCTCACCTAAGTCTGGATTCTAGAACCCAGGTCACCATGTCAGTCACTCAAGGCGACTGTGATGATCTCTCCACAACCGATTTTAAGCCTAACCTGCCCAAACCTAGGGATCAATATGCTGCAATCCATTGGAATTATCAACAGACCTCAGGCCAATCAATTATCCAATGCCCAGGTCTTCAATTAGAGGCAGAGTTCGAAGGGTTCGCTCCTAATTTTGAGATCTGTGTGGCCCAAAAAGCTGGTCCAGTCCAAAAAATTTGAACAATCAAGGGGTTCGACAGGGTGTTGTCCTACAAGGGGTTTTAGGCAACCAAAGTAGAAGTTGAGTGAAGGAAGAAATTCATGCAGCATTTAACGCCAATTCCCACAACTCAAACCGAGATAACTCTGGGGTGCAACGGTCTCAGAACCCAGACCCACCTAGGTCTAGGGTATCTAACCCAACCTCGAAGCACCATAGTATAGCTCATGATGTCCTGAACACTATGCAAAGCAGAGGTATCAATCTAGACCAACCCTTAGGCGAGATAGATGTCCAAGCAACCCTTAAAAGTCTAGTTGACCTAGGTTACACTGTTCATGCCCCAGCTCATGGGTCGATGCCAAACCAACTTAGTGGCATAGGTAAACCCTTAGCACAACCGAGTCAGTCGATTCTTCAATCGGCCCCCTTAGGTCCAACAAACCGTGCAATTTTCGAAACTGGTGGTGACAGTTATGGGTCAATATGCCTCTTAGGTATAAATGTATCAAACTGTCCCGGTGACCACGACCCATCAACCTCAGGCCCATGCAGGCCAACATGTACCCCAAATCTCAACTTACCAATCTACACTTGGGAACCCACCGACCGGTGGGCCTTCTGTCACACCAAATATTCAACAAGAAGGAACCATAAAAGCGATGTAGGATATGCTCGTAAGAATGGGCATACATGAAATTCTACCCCCAAAGGCTTATGTTCAATAGACCCTTGGAGGCATGGAGGACCTTCCCCTGGGATTTGTTGTCTCAGAATTTAGAAACAAGTTCAATGGAAAGAGTGATCCAAATGCTTACGTCAACGCGTATGTCCTCTCTATTTGAGCTTTGCGAGATAGGCCTAACCAACTGAACGCCATATTTTCAAAAACATTGACTGGTGAGGCCTTGAACTGGCATCGAAGAATAATGTCCACTCAACCACACATCACTCCAGATGAAATGTTCAACCTATTCGTCTCTCACTACCGCAGGTCGACACTAAGATCTCTCTCCCTGGGCGAACTCAGTGCAACGAAGCAAAATCTAAGAGAATCCTTCAAGCATTTCAATCGTCGATTCCGTGAGGCGTCATTTCATGTCATAGAATGCCCACTGACAGACCCGACCAAAATCTCTATTGCCTTGGAGAATGTCGCTCCTAAATACATGACCTTTTTCAGGCAAGGCCTTATTTCCCATTCCTTCAACTCCATGATCGAGCGGGTGGCGCGACATGAAAGGACAAGAGGGACACCCCTCAGCACCAGGCTCGACAATAAACCAATAACGACTCCCCAAAATAAGAGAAAAAACAATAACAAGGGGAAGGTTTTCAATCAGGTTAATGAGATTATTGTTAACGGACCGACTCAAGGTTCAGCAACTTAGCACAATAATAAAACAAAAAGTGGAGGGGTCAGCTTAGAGCCAACACTTGAAATAATAACCAAAGGTGAGAAGATAATTTCTTTCCTCTCAAGGACCTACTAGAAAAAGTGCTGGAATTACTCCTGGCTATAAACATGGTTGACCTCCCGCCACCATTTGAACCACCGTTTCAAGTCACTGATAAAAGCAAGTGGTACAAATGGCATCAAAACCATGCCATGATAGCCAAAACTGTATATATTTGAAACGGGTAATTCAAGGGTTAATCAGTAGGGGGGACATCACTGTCGCATCTAGAAATCAACCTGCCGAAGAGCCTAATCAAAAGATGGGTTTCTTCGCAAATCCTCTCCTTAAAAATATGGTCACAACGACCAAAAAGCTGGGAGCTCAAGACAACTCAAAAGAGAATATTGTCATTCACATGGTTGAGAGTGGAGATGAACAAGAAGAAGATCCTAGTCAATTCATATTGGCTTGTGACCATCACTTTCAAGATCCTGAAGAAGATCTCTTGAGCATTCTAAGAGGAAACCCTTCGTCTCTGAAATTGATAACCTTCCCAAGTGGGACCAATATAGCGAAGATGATATGCTAGAAATTGATATGGTCAGAACCAATGAAAAAGTGTCATCTCCTGAACAAGGGGCCAACACCCCAAAGTCTCCCATTAATCTTGCTAGGGCTAACCCTATCGAGCTTCAGGCTGGCAAGGTTGATTCCTTAAACTAAAGAGGCTGAGTATTCAAACCCATTCAATTGATGGCTGATACTCTCGAAGAAAGAATGAAACACACCTCGAAAGCCAAACAACTAGCAAGGGCTGCATATCACTAGCCGAATAAAGAAACTCAAGGATCTGCAGCCACATACAATCTCCCGGCTCATCTTGGTAAGATCCAGGCTCAAATCTCCATCTTGGAGCTACTCGCCAACTCACAAGCACATAGAGTCCAGATCGAAAGGGTTCTCACTAAAACACACATCTCGAGCAACACACAGCCGGATGAGTTGTGTGGAATGATCAACTAAGTGATGTCACCAACGCCAATCGTGTTCACAGACGATGACATCCCGGCCAGCATCAACTGCTTTCATGTCCAACCTATGCACATCACTGTTTTCATGCAAGGATATGAGATACAGAGAGTGCTTGTTGATAATGGGGCATTCTTAAACATATGCTCTATGAAAACAGTGAAGCAGATAGGAAAAAGCCTGGATGACTTCGAGCCATGTCAATTAACTATCGCTGCATACAACGAGAACAAGAGACAAGCTGAAGGCATACTGCCTCTCACACTCATGATCGGCCCTACGGTCAAAGTGATAAAGTTTTATGTCTTAGACATAAAACCTTCATTCAACATGCTGTTAGGAAGACCGTGGCTGCATGAAAACCTCATGGTCGCCTCTACACTCCATCAATGCCTCAAATTTTCGACCAAAAACGGTGTGACGAAGGTATGTGCTGAACCCCCTGCTTTTCTCAATTCTAGTATACATAACAAGAAGCTAGCCGTAGGGGTCGTGCTCGGAGAAATCCCATTCGCTTCCTTCGAGTAAGCCGATTGTGCCACCTTATGCCTAGAGGCCGGCGACCCTGTTCTTCAAATTTTGCAAACTTCGGCATCGATGGAAGACATTATCCAATGTCAACATCGATACGGTTTCGGGTCCCTCGATGCTTAGCACATGCTCTTCTCCCAAGGATTCCAACCAAGCTAAGGCTTGGGGAGTCAAGGGTAAGGCGTAATGGAGGCAATTTTTGAATCACTCCAAGACAAAACTGAAAATGGGGATCAAAGAGGTCTCTGGTGTTCTATCACCCTATTTCAAAGCCGGATGAACCCTTCATGCTATCCGAGTTTTGTATCTGCAGGCATTAAAAGCCTCGACCCTCTCTTTGCCTGACCTTCAAAACGACCAAAGGTGATCCTTGAATCCCTAATGGGGAATAATTCTTCTTCCTCATCTCAACACACATAAGAATTGGGAATTGAAGATGTTTTTGCTTATATGGATTTGAAGGTATGCATAATCGGCTCTAACCCAGCCAAGCATGCTCATCCGCCTATTCAAACCCAGGAACGGAATTGGTTGACCATTCCTCTATCTCGAGAATTGCTGGAAGCAACCAGTGGTACCTTCAAGTCTTGGTGCAACAAAAAGGATAGGTGCAGGGTGGCCTGCTAACTACCCTACGCATCCAATCCACAACATTTCTCTTGCGAGTCTGATAAGGGATACTTCTTGTGTTATTTCAAAATTTGTTGAAATTCAAAACATGAAAAGATTGATAAAGATGAAAAAGAATTTTCAAAAATGGTGAACACCCTACATAGCCCGATAATGGTGCACAATACCCAAGACGACGAATTGGACGATCAAGATGAAGATTAAGAGAGCCAAGAGTCTGAAGAAATCCCTCAACCTGAGGAACTCACTTCCCATGTTGAGCAATTCAAGACAAGGTTTGATGGTGACCCAACGGCTATCATCGAAGAGACAATCGATGTAAATCTAGGAACTGAGAAGGACCCAAGGTTAACCAAGATTGGAACCTCCCTATCTCTTGAGGAGTGAAAAAATATGATTTTCTTTTTAAGGAATAGCGCGATGTCTTCGCCTGGTCATACGATGTTATACCTGAGTTAAATCCCACATTGGTGCAACATCGCCTAATATTCAACGAAGGAGTAAAGCTTGTAAGGCAGAAATTCTAACATCAGAAGATCCACCTTGAGCTCAAAATTGAGGAAGAAATCGATAAAATGCTCAAGGTAAAGTTCATTACCCCCGTCGATTACTCAGAATGGTTGGCCAACATAGTGGTCGTACCCAAGAAAGAAGGGAGGATTCGAGTATGTGTCGACTATCGAGACCTCAACAAGGCACGCCTAAAGGACAATTTTCCATTACCAAATATAGATGCCTTGGTCGACAACACTGAGGGGCACGAGATGTTGTCATTCATGGACAGCTTCTCAGGCTATAACTGGATCATCATGGAAGAACAAGATCAAGCCAAGATATCATTCATAACGCAATGGGGAACTTACTACTACAAAGTCATGCCCTTCGGCCTAAAAAATGCAGGGGCAACTTATCAGCAGGCAATGACCAACATCTTTCATGACTTGATGCACACCATCATTGAAGACTATGTCGACGACATTCTGGAAGCCTAATCATCTCACCAACCTGAGAACCATTTTCGAAAGACTCCAGAAACATCAACTCAAACTCAATCCACAGAAATGTGCCTTTGGAGTTGAATCTGACAAATTACTGAGCTTTATAGTAAGCCAAAGAGGCATTGAGGTGGACCCATCCAAAATATGAGCCATCACTGAAATGCCCTGTAACAATCATAAAAAAAAAAAAAAAAAAAAAAAAAAAAAACAAAAAGAGAAAAGATGCTTTTAAATAGGTGATGGTCTGTTTGAGTATGATGGTCCTTGGGGACCATCACTATTTTCAAAAACTTTTACTTCGTTTAACTTTTGCTTGCCTATTTTGCTTGCTTGCCTTTGCCTTTACTTTTCTTTTGCCTGCTTTTGCCTCCTGCTGCTTGCAGCTGGCAACGTCCTTCAGCGGACGTGGTTTTCGTACGATAAAAGTAGACTTTTAACGCGACACCTCAGGTATGAGGTAGAGCGTAATAAAACAATATAATAATACGTTATAAGAATTTAAATAGGGGATGTGAGCACTCTCACCCTAAAACAAAATTTTGAGATCTCTCTCTCTCTGGTCGAAACACAGTGAACTTCTCTCTCGAACCGAATTTTTTATCGGAAGCTCCCTCTCAAATAATTGTGGGTAAGTGACATCGTCTTTCTGAAAAATAGTCTATTTTTAATAAATAGTGATATTTCCGTCTAGGATCTTTATTTTATCAGTTTTGTGTGTAAGTGACCTCATTGTCTCGAAAAATAATCCATTATTTTTAAAAATAAAATGAAATAATGATTTCTGCTTATTATCATGAATTTTAGGCGCGATAAATTTTATGCGCACGTGATCTCATTATCTTGAAAAATAATCTTTTTAATAAAAATTGTGATATTTAATCTATGTTAGAAATTTTGAATGCTGTAAATTAGAAAAATAAATTTATTTATTTTTCTTGTCTATTGTTAGAAATAAATGTGACATTTCTGCTTTTAGTAAAATTATGATATTTCTTTCTACTGTTTTGAATATTTGGACATTGTAAAATTCATGTGCAAATGACTGCCTTATTATTTAAAAATTGACATTTTTGTAATTGATTATAGTATTGTTGTGAAATGTTTATTCGTGAATTGATATTCCATAAATTGTGATAATTCTATATTCTTGAATTTTTATAAGAGTTTTTCTATACATATTAAATTGGCAATTATGCTAGAATGCCTTTACAAACTGCTACCTTTCTAAATTTGAGCCCAAAATATTTGATTGGTTATTTTTGAAATGTTATAGAGAGTGACTGTTATTAATGGTTTAAGTGAAATTCATATTAATGGTTTCAGTGATGTGTTGAGTACATGATATTGCTACTTTCGATTGTTTAAAGAGATTTAGAAATAATTTAAGTATGCAAGTGGACTCATCCGGTTCGTCGGTGAGGTATAAGTGGACCTATCTGGGACGCCGGTAGGGTTTAAGTGGACTCATCCGGTACGCCGGTGAGGTATAAGTGGACCTGCAGGGATTAAATGGACCTATCTGGGACGCCGATAGGGATTAAGTGGACCCATCAGGACGCTGATGGGGTATATAGGTGACCTACTTGGGACGCTAGTAGGGTATTTTGTGAAATCCTTTGAATTATGTACTGTCGTTAAAAGTGTTATAAGCATTTCAATTACTCGGATTAGACTTAATTATGCATTTATTGAAAGTGAAACTGTTGATGCATTTCTGTTAATAGATCTCATTTTGGAAAATATTGATATCTTTCAATCATGATTATTTTTAGGATTATGATGATCACTTACTGAGTAGCCAAACTCATCAAACTATGGTAAACATTTTTTCAGGATAACTGCGGATTCATTTTGAGTGATAGTCAAGATCAACCTTGGAAGATACTGTTGTTGTACTAGCTTTCTTTATTTACTTTGTAAGACCTCGCCACTGTAAATTTGTCCTATCAATAGACGTATATATGTTTTGCCTGTCACATCTCAGGAATAACAGTATTGTAAATTCTTAGGGTGTGACAATTATGGTATCAAAGCAATAGGTTTAAGATCCTTAGGAAATTTAAAAAGAATGTACTTAAAAATCACATTTATTGTGTGTACAGACCGGGATAAAGTCAAGATCCAAAATGGCTGAAGCCAATATGGAAGGAATTCACAAAGCCTTGGAAAATATGGTTGCTCTAATGCAACATCAGATGGAAAATAACAATCCACCCAGGCAGTCAGTTACAGGAAATGGTGGGAGTAATATCGAACAATTTAAGAAATTAAACCCACCTTCTTTTAAGGGTGCTGTAAACCCACTGGAAGCCGAGGGATGGATTATGCAATTGGAAAAAATATTCGAGGTTATGGAATGTCCTGATGATAGGAAGGTGGCCTTGGCAGTTTTTATGTTAGAAGGTGAGGCACAACACTGGTGGCGAATGGCAAAAGGAGTATTGGTCAAAGAAAATAAAACCTTGACTTGGGAAGTATTTCTAGAGGCATTTAATGAAAAATATTTCCCGGATTTTATTCGAGACCAAAAAGAAATGGAATTTCTAGAATTAATCCAAGGAAATAGGACAGTAGCACAGTACGAGGCCAAGTTTACTGAATTGGCCAGGTTTGCACCACATATGATTAACAATGAGGCAAGAAAGGTGAAGAAATTTGAAAGGGGTCTCAGGCCAGCCATTAGAAGCAGAATATCAGTCTTGAAATTAAGAACTTATGCTGAAATAGTGGATCGTGCACAAATTGTCGAAAAAGATTTTGAAGATTACCAAAAGATGAAAAATCAGAACAGTCATGTTAGACCTACATCATCTAATCGACAACAGTTTGAAAGGCCAAACAAGAAGCCAAGGCCCTCGCCATTTCAAAGCCCAATAGAAACATGTAGAAAATGTGGGAAAAATCATGGATCAAGCCCTTGTTATTGGAATACCGGAGCCTGTTTTAAATGTAGAAAATTGGGACACCAGATTAAACAATGTTCTAGCTTACAGACACAACAGCTTCCAAAGTAGGGAGAGATAGCTCCAAAGCCTCAGATGAAGGGAAGAGTATTTGCGATTACCGAGCAAGACGCCCAGGCCTCAAAATCAGTGATCCAAGGTACTCTTATTATCTTCTAAAAAGTAGCTCATGTTTTGATTGATCCTGGATCTACTCATTCATTTGTATCACAACACTTTGCATGCCACTTAAAGGTAGAACCAGAACAATTAGAATACATTCTAGAGGTAGCCACACCGATGGGAGATTCAATTAACACTAATATAGTGTACAAATCATGTGTAATAAAGATAGAAGAAAAGGAACTGTTGGTTGATTTAATACTCCTGGAAATTCAAGATTTTGATGTAATCTTAGGCATGGATTGGCTTTCTGCATACCATGCAAGTATTGATTGTTATAAGAAAATTGTTACCTTTAGTATTCCGAATCAACCAGTATTTACTTCAATGGTGTCAAAGAAGACTCTCCATCATATTTAATCTCTTGTATTCGAGCTAATCGCCTCCTTCGAAAAGGGTGTTAAGGCTTTCTTGCCTATATCAAAGAAGATAAGAAGGAAGAAATAAATTTGGATACCACTCCGGTTATCCAAGAATTTCCCGACGTTTTTCCTGAAGAATTGCCAGGATTACCGCCTGACAGGGAAATTGAATTCTCCATTGAATTATTGCCAGGGGTAGCACCAATTTCTAAGGCACCTTACAGAATGGCTCCTGCAGAACTTAAAGAACTGAAACAACAATTGGAAGAATTATTAGATAAAGGTTTTATCAGGCCCAGTGTGTCACCTTGGGGTGCTCCAGTACTGTTTGTCAAAAAGAGAGATGGAACTATGAGATTGTGTATTGATTATAGACAGTTGAACCAAGTGACAGTGAAAAATAAGTATCCATTACCTAGAATTGATGATTTATTTGATCAATTACAAGGATCACAAGTGTTTTCAAAAATTGATCTTAGATCTGGATACCATCAGCTTAAGATTAAAGGTGAAGATATACTCAAGACAGCTTTCAGAACAAGGTATGGCCATTATGAATTTTTAGTTATGCCTTTTGGATTAACTAATGCACCGGCTGCATTTATGGATTTGATGAATCGAATCTTTAAGCCCTTTTAGGATAAATTTATTGTGGTATTCATCGATGATATTTTAATTTATTCCAAGAATCAGAAGGAACATGAGCAGCATGTAAGAATGGTATTGCAAATATTAAGAGAAAATAAATTGTATGCCAAACTTAGTAAATGTGAATTTTGGCTTGAACAAGTGACATTTTTAGGACATGTCATATCAAAAGAAGGTCTATCAGTTGATCCTTCAAAGGTTGAAGCCGTTGTTAATTGGAAACAACCAAGTAATGTGACTGAAGTTCGAAGCTTTTTGGGATTGGCAGGATATTACAGAAAATTTGTAGAAGGATTTTCTCGAATCGCAATCCCATTGACTCGGTTGACACAGAAAAATGTCAAATTTGAGTGGACAAGTGAATGTGAGGAGAGTTTTCAAGAACTAAAAGTTCGATTAACTTCAGCACCTATTTTAATTATTCCTGAGGGGAGTGGGGGATTTGTGATTTATAGTGATGCTTCACATAAAGGTTTGGGCTGTGTATTAATGCAATATGGGAAAGTAGTGGCATATGCATCCAGACAGTTGAAAGAATATGAGAAAAAATATCCAATTCATGATTTGGAGCTAGCTGCAATAGTATTCGCTTTGAAAATATGGAGGCATTATCTATATGGTGAGCAATTCGTAATATACACGGATCATAAGAGTTTGAAATACCTTTTCTCTCAGAAAGATTTAAATATGCGGCAGATAAGATGGATGGATTTCTTAAAAGATTATGATTGTACAATCCATTATCATTCAGGAAAAGCTAACGTTGTGGCCGACGCTCTAAGTAGAAAATCTACGGGAGTCTTAACTCATCTAATGATCCAAGAAATGCGATTGTTAGAGGAAATAGTGGATTGGCATCCAACTCCGTCCATTAATGGTATGGTAAGTATGATTGCCAATATTAAGGCGGAACCCCAATTAATCCAACAAATTCGATTGGCACAAAAGAAAAACCATAAGCTTATAACAATTATAGAAGAGGTGAAGCAAGGAAAGAGAGATGAATTCTCTATATGTAGTGAGGATTTGCTAAGATTTAAAGGTTGGGTTTGTGTCCCAAATGATGAGAGTGTAAAGAAAGCTATCTTAGAAGAAGCACATCATTCTCGTTATACAATACATCCCGGAAGTATTAAAATGTATCAGGACCTGAAGAAAACCTTTTGGTGGAATAATATGAAAAAAGAGGTAGCACTATTTGTGTCTAAATGCCTAACATGCCAGCAAGTAAAAGCTGAACATCAAAGGCCCGTTGAGTTGTTGCAGCCTTTACCGGTGCCAGAATGGAAATGGGAGCACATCTCTATGGATTTTGTCTCTGGCTTGCCTAGAACAAATTCAGGACATGATAGCATTTGGATCATTGTGGACCGGTTAACCAAAGCTGCCCACTTTCTACAGATTCACACGACGTAAACTTTGGATCGACTGGCTCAGCTGTACATTAAGGAAATAGTGCGGTTGCATGGAGTTCCTGTCATTATTGTATCGGACAGGGATACTCGATTTACTTCTAAATTTTGGGCTAGACTATAGTCAGCCATGGGGACGAGACTCGCCTTTAGTACTGCCTTTCACCCCCAAACTGATGGACAATCGGAGAGGACCATCCAAACCTTGGAAGATATGCTGAGGGCCTGTGTTATTGACCTTACAGGAAGCTGGGATGACCATTTACCCCTAATTGAGTTTGCTTATAATAATAGCTTCCAAGCCAGTATTCAGATGGCACCATATGAAACCCTGTATGGAAGGAAATGCAGGTCACCCATATGTTGGGATGAGGTTGGTGAAAGAAAGCTTTTGGGGCCTGAAATTGTCCAGGTAACTACAGATAAAATAACAATAATTCGTGAAAGGCTCAAGACAGCTCAGTGTCGGCAAAAGAGTTATGCCGATAACCGAAAGAGAGATCTTGAATTTGAAGAAGGTGATCGAGTTTTCCTAAAAATCTCACCAATAAAGGGTATTATGAGATTCGGCAAGAAAGGAAAGTTGAGCCCACGTTACATCAGACCATTTGAAATCCTGGAAAGAATTGGAGGTGTCGCTTATAGACTTGCCTTACCACCCGAATTGGCAAATGTCCATAATGTCTTTCATGTATCTTCACTACGAAAATATCAGCCCGACCCATCCCATATCTTAAAATATGAACCTTTACCGATCAGGAAGGACCTATCCTTCATTGAGCAGCCAATTTTGATACTGGATAGAAGGGTGCAAGTGTTGCGTAGCAAGGAGATTCCTTTAGTCCGTGTATTATAGCAGTACCATTCAAGAGAAGAGTCGACTTGGGAACGAGAAGACGAAATCAGAGAAAAATACCCCTATCTTTTTCAGTAATCAGGTACACAAATTTAGAGGACTAAATTTCTTTAAGGGGGAAGAATGTAACAATCCTAAAAAAAAAAAAAAAAAAAAAAAAAAAAAAAAGGAGAAAAGATGCTTTTAAATAGGTGATGGTCTGTTTGAGTATGATGGTCCTTGGGGACCATCACTATTTTCAAAAACTTTTACTTCGTTTAACTTTTGCTTGCCTATTTTGCTTGCTTGCCTTTGCCTTTACTTTTCTTTTGCCTGCTTTTGCCTCCTGCTGCTTGCAGCTGGCAACGTCCTTTAGCGGACGTGGTTTTCGTACGATAAAAGTAGACTTCTAACGCGACACCTCAGGTATGAGGTAGAGCGTAATAAAACAATATAATAATACGTTATAAGAATTTAAATAGGGGATGTGAGCACTCCCACCCTAAAACAAAATTTTGAGATCTCTCTCTCTCTGGTCGAAACACAGTGAACTTCTCTCTCGAACCGAATTTTTTATCGGAAGCTCCCTCTCAAATAATTGTGGGTAAGTGACATCGTCTTTTTGAAAAATAGTCTATTTTTAATAAATAGTGATATTTCCGTCTAGGATCTTTATTTTATCAGTTTTGTGTGTAAGTGACCTCATTGTCTGGAAAAATAATCCATTCTTTTTAAAAATAAAATGAAATAATGATTTCTGCTTATTATCATGAATTTTAGGCGCGATAAATTTTATGCGCACGTGACCTCATTATTTTTAAAAATAATCTTTTTAATAAAAATTGTGATATTTAATCTATGTTAGAAATTTTGAATGCTGTAAATTAGAAAAATAAATTTATTTATTTTTCTTGTTTATTGTTAGAAATAAATGTGACATTTCTGCTTTTAGTAAAATTGTGATATTTCTTTCTACTGTATTGAATATTTGGACATTGTAAAATTCATGTGCAAATGACTGCCTTATTATTTAAAAATTGACATTTTTGCAATTGATTATAGTATTGTTGTGAAATGTTTATTTGTGAATTGATATTCCATAAATTGTGATAATTTCGTATTCTTGAATTTTTATAAGAGTTTTTCTATACATATTAAATTGGCAATTATGCTAGAATGCCTTTACAAACTACTACCTTTCTAAATTTGAGCCCAAAATATTTGATTGGTTATTTTTGAAATGTTATAGAGAGTGACTGTTATTAATGGTTTAAGTGAAATTCATATTAATGGTTTCAGTGATATGTTGAGTACATGATATTGCTGCTTTCGAATGTTTAAAGAGATTTAGAAGTAATTTAAGTACGCAAGTGGACTCATCCGGTTCGCCGATGAGGTATAAGTGGACCTATCTGGGACGTCGGTAAGGTTTAAGTGGACTTATCCGGTACGCCGGT
Source organism: Amborella trichopoda (assembly GCF_054954075.1). Classification (NCBI taxonomy): domain Eukaryota; kingdom Viridiplantae; phylum Streptophyta; class Magnoliopsida; order Amborellales; family Amborellaceae; genus Amborella; species Amborella trichopoda. Next base: position 21,054,133 of record NC_142340.1, read on the forward strand.
GAGGTATAAGTGGACCTACAAGGATTAAGTGGACCTATCGGGGACGCCGATAGGGATTAAGTGGACCCATCAGGACGCTGATGGGGTATATAAGTGACCTACTTGGGACGCCAGTAGGGTATTTTGTGAAATCCTTTGAATTATGTACTGCCGTTAAAAGTGTTATAAGCATTTCAATTACTCGGATTAGACTTAATTATGCATTTATTGAAAGTGAAACTGTTGATGCATTTCTGTTAATAGATCTCATTTTGGAAAATATTGATATCTTTCAATCATGATTATTTTTAGGATTATGATGATCACTTACTGAGTAGCCAAACTCATCAAACTATGGTAAACATTTTTTCAGGATAACTGCGGATTCATTTTGAGTGATAGTCAAGATCAACCTTGGAAGATACTGTTGTTGTGTTAGCTTTCTTTATTTACTTTGTAAGACCTCGCCACTGTAAATTTGTCCTATCAATAGATGTATATATGTTTTGTCTGTCACATCTCAGGAATAACAGTATTGTAAATTCTTGGGGTGTGACATGCCCCCTCCCTGGAACATCTGAGAAATCAGTGGGCTTCAAGGTCGCATACAAGCCATAAGGCGTTTTATTTCACAACTAGCAAGGACAAGTGCACGCCATTCAATAGGCTCCTTAAAAAGGATACCCCATTCATATGGGATAATGAATGCCAAGAAGCGTTCGATCAAATCAAGGAGTACCTAACGAAACCTCCCATCCTTACTCCTCCTAGTCCAGATAAACCCCTATTCCTATACATATCTGTGAAAGAAAACACCATGGGGGTAATGTTAGCATAATGCGACGATCATGGAAAAGAACAAACAATATATTACATCAGCAAAACAATGGTCGACTATGAGATAAGATACTTGGATGTGGAGAAGCACTGCTTGACACTTGTGTGGGCCATGTAGAAGTTAAGACATTATGTCTTATCTCATTTAGTGAAGCTCATATGAAACATAGACCCACTCAAGTACCAATTGGAGTCCTTAATAGACGTTTGGCAAAGTGGAGAATACTATTGAGTGAGTTCGAGATTGAATATGTCACTAAAACATCGATCAAAGGACAAGTCATAGCTGACCACTTAGCTGAACACGCACTACCAGATAACACTCCCGTCAACACAGATCTCCCTGATGAGAACCTCTTCACAATTGAGGACTCAAATTGGGAGCTATACTTAGACGGTGCAAGGAATGAATACGTGTCAGGTGTAGAGTCATACTATGCTCACCCAAGAAGATTTTAATGCCAACAGCCATTAGTTTGAATTTCTCATGTACCAATAACGTTACTGAATATGAAACCTTGATAGCTGGGCTCGAGAATGTCATGGGAATGAAAATCCAGCAAATACGAGTGATTGATGGCTCCTTACTCATAATATACCAAGTTCAAGGGATTTGGAAGGAGAAAGAAGAAAAGGTCTAACCTTATCAAGAAATGGTAGAAAAGATGATCCCATATTTAAGAAAATCGCCTTTCAACATGTAACGAGCGAAAATAATTAGTTTGCCAACACCCATGACACTCTTGCTTCAATGGTCGATATTCCTTCAGAAACCACCACGCTGCCATTCTACATCAAGAACAAACATGAACCTTCCCCACCAAGGATTGAAGAATAAATAGAGCAAGAAAATGAGAACGATGAGTCTCTCGTGGCTTTAGATGTGCTAATTAAGATAAAACCTTGGTTCCACGACGTTTTGTCCCTGCTGAAAGATGGTTTATACCTCGAAGGAGACACCAAAAAGGATAAAGAAGCCCTTCGAAGGTTTTCTATGGGATTCTTAGTAAGATGTGATCTCCTGTTCAAGAAATCCTTCGATGGCATCATTCTAAGGTGTCTCGATCAGCCAGAAATCGACCAAGTACTGACAGAGTTACACAATGAAGGGTGTCATTCTGGGGTAGCCGCCATAGCTCAGAAATCAGGCGTCAAGGCTATTACTGGACCATAATGGCCGAAGATTGTTGGAAGTTCGTTAAGAGGTGTCCCAAATGTCAACGTTATGGAGACCTCATCCATGCACCGTCCGTACCACTCAACTCAACACCGTCCGTATGACCCTTTGCCATGTAGGGTCTTGATATCATCAAAATGATCTCACCAAAAGCCTCAAAAGGCCACTGTTTTTTGTTAACGGCTATAGAATACTTCACTAAATGGGTAGAGGCCGTATCATTTGTCAAAATTGAAGGACAACATGTTGCTCGTTTCATAAAGAACAACATTGTATTTAGATTTGGTGTTCCTGAGTCAATCATTACTGATAATGGATAAAATTTCAAGAATGAAAGGGTCACTAAGGTGCACAAAACGTTTGGGATAACGTAGAAATTCTCCACACCTTACTACCCTCAAGGAAACGGACAAGCAGAGGCCACAAATAAAGGACTTCTCATTATTATAGACAGAATAATAACAGGTGGCAAAGATTGACACGAGAAGCTAAATGACACACATGGGCCTACCGGACAACTGAGAAGACTCCTATTGGCATGACCCCATATATTGGTGTATGGTATGGAAGCAGTGCTACCCATTGAAGTTGAAATACCATCTCTCCGAGTGCTCATTCATAAAAATATGGATGAGGAACAAAAGATCGAAGCACAAATCGCTGCTCTCATTAATTTGGATGAAAGACAATTACGAGCGACACAAAATATCATTGATTATCAGTGTAGGGGACATGGCACTCAAGAAAATTTGTTCCTCGAAAGTTCAAAGAAGGGGACATGGTACTCAAGAAAATCTTCCACACTCCTGCAAATCCACAGCCTTTAGGCAAGTTCAAACCTAATTGGGAGGGGCCATTCGCGGTTACCTGAGAGCAGGCAAACAATTCTTACAAGATAAAAAATCAGGAGGGGTACGAACTCAACGATCCCATTAATATGATGTATCTCAGAAAATACTACCCATAATGGGCTCAAAAGAGAGGTGAAAACCTGAAAAGGAACCGCAAAGAAAAAAAAAGAAAAAGAAAAAAGAAAAAAAAAAAATAGACGTGGTGAAAACTTGAAAAGGCATCACGGGTAAAAGAGAAAAAAGAATAAAAAATCTCCAAGAAGGAGCTTTCGATTCAAAGCACTCAAGTACAAACAAGTACTTGCAAGGTCCAACAATACTGCACAAGAAGACACTGATGATGAAGACTCCTCTTAAACCCTGCAGGTTCCCAACAGAACCAACTCCGAAAGATGCGAGAGGGTGACATGAATGGAAAATCGAAGCAACTTCAACGAACCTTGGGATAACATCAAGACCTCTCCAAGATGGAATTCTGGCAAGAATCCAGAGAACTCTTTATGGATCCGCAAAGCATAGGATGAAAGCTCCAAAGGTAGAAGGACAAATTCGAGACTTTTGAGTTCTCATGATCTTACAAGAAAATCCTTTCATCATCTTTTGGGTAAAACTTGATAAAGAAAATGACCATCAAAGGGGCCACAGGTGGCAAAATTGTAAGGCCCGTGCCTTTTAAGCATACTTTTGCAATCTGATTGTTAAAACCGTCCATTTCCAATACCCTATTAGAAAGGACTTCTTCCATCACTACAAGTGGTCAAACTAGTAGTCAATCTGACCTTGTTCTCGAAGCCAACTTCCTATGCCTGTTATGAAGGCTTGAAACTAGCTAGGCACTCCATGGTTGTACGAGTATAACTACCAACTACCACATATAGGAGATGGGTGAACCTCGCCAATGACGAAATTAGCTAGTCTGGGAGCGTTTTTCTCTCGGCTGGATCCCCTCATCCCTGTGTGTGCGTATAATGACCCAATAGCTGGAAATTCGAGACAAAACCCTATAACTAGGGGGCTGAGTTTGTAAAAATTCAGTTTGAAAAGTGTGTGCAAAGAAAGCACCCTGCTATGCTTCGGCGAATCAATTGCACACGTACAGGTTAAAAGACCGCCAACATGGGCAATAAAAAAAAAAAAAAATAGAGATTAAGCAGAATAGAAAATAAATTTTGGGTATCTTAAAATTCTAATTTTATTCATCCATTGAAATGAGCTTATTACATGCATTTATGTAATTAAACTTAGTCTTATGAGCGAAATTCCTATTATCTCAAAGGGCTTCAACAAAAATAAAACTATTGAAAAATAATGCTGATCATGAGATCAACTTATTCATGCCAAGTGAAATAAGATAAAGAAAATATCTGGCTATTCAGTCTTCGGCTTCGGATCAACATCCTCGTCCTTGAGTTTTGCCACGAAGGCCACCCACCAAGCCAATTCAATTTCAGCCTCTTCTAAGCTGATACCAGGCACGTCCTCATTGGATTTGATTCTTTTAATTGAACAAGAGGCGTCATCTTCTCGATGAGGCACGAGATCCTAAGCAGGAGTAGAAGGTTCGTCACGAAGTCTCAAATATCTGGGGCATAATGGACGAGGACATGCACGTTCCCACTAGAGATTTTAGTTGGGCGTGGTCATGGGCTTGTCTTGCTTAGATAACCCCTCATTAGAAGATTACTTCTTTCCCTTCCACGACAACCCCGCCTTGACCAGAAGTGTGGAAGAGTGTCATCGAAGCGAAAAAATAGGGCGGCGATCGATCGCTTCCCCAGGAGAAGTGTAATTATGAGTATGGAGAAACTGGCAAAGCACACTTTGAGGGAAATGCCCCTCTATGAAGTGCTACCCTGCCAGAATAAGACATGCCCCATAGCAGGCAGCAATAGGGACATATTTTCAAGACCCCTGATCACCCAATCAAAAGACAACAACTCGGCCAAAATCCTGCGATAATGATTGACGTCACGAGGCTGGGTGGTATCATTGACATACGCCAGTCTCAAAGCAGTAGATACAGCCGTCGTTGATCCAGTAGGGCGGACAACAATGATGTATTTATAAGCCCAAATCTGTCGAAAACAGGAGTCAAAAGCATCCCAGACTTGGGTGACACTAGCCATGTCGCCCAACTCAAGCCCTCCAGGTTCAGTCTGGGCTTTTTTCGGTTAATTCCTATTGCAGAAATAGGGGTTCCAAAGCCCAAAACCAAAAAAATAATTGAGTTCCAGGGGCAAAATAAAATAAAATTATGTTAAAAAATATACTTGCAAAATCAGGACATTGCCCTCAATAAATCGGTCACCTCACGTGACCCGGTCATGAAGCCCCTGGTAAATGCCCGCCAACACGGTCGGAACAATGGTGTAATCTGCTCGTTCCCAGAAGGCATGGACTAAAGGAATTAAGGAACTACAAGCCGTCTTACAACCACTCGAAAAAAGAATGGAGCCCAATAGCACAAAAAGAAAAATACGAATCTATTCGGCGGCTTGAGATTGCTCTCGATTTCGAACAAGCAACTCCATATCAACCCACTGGCCATGTGAAGAATAAGCAGGCCCCAATAGTTGCACAACCATGATAGAATGGTCGTCGGTGGCAGTAGAGGGTTGATATGCAACCCCGGCTAGGTTCAGGTCAGAAATCCTAGTGACTTCCTCCAAAGTTGGCGTTGTCTCGCCTATAGGAAGGAAGAAGGTGTTTGTTTGATGGTTGAATCTCTCAGCAAGAGCTTCAAGGAGAGGAAAGTTCACATGACAAGAGGCCATGTTTAAGATACCTATCATCGAAATTGAAGCTAGAAGGGCCATGAGCTCGGGCCACTGCCAAGAGGAAAGAAACCAATCCTAGAACCAGGATCTGATGATAGGACTTTAACACCAATATGTCTCTCTCTGAGAGTATGTATGAAGGATGTGGTTTGCATAAGGTTGCAGCCTTAAAAATTAAAACAAGGTGCAACTCCAAATTTTATTAGAGTATGTAATTTTGATGTCAAAAATTCTTCGGAAGCCTTGAGGATCAATTTTCATCCATAATTATAAAGTTTTAAAGTCTAAAAATGGTTCATATCAAGTAGATCTATAAACAAATGAAAATCTTGAAAATGGATGATCTAGATAATTTGTTGCAAGACGCACTATTTTTCAAACTCAAAATTTTTTCCTTTCTCATATTCATATATCTTGATGCCAATATGATCAATCAAAGGATTTCCAATATCAAAACATTTTTTTTTATTATGAATTTTTGATGTGCATCTTAATTCTATAGTTTACGGTTGCTATATAAATCTTTTCCATTTATGAATGTATAAAATTTTTTTGTTAATGAATGTATAAATTTTATATAAGGGTGAGACCGTAAAAAATCAAACTCAGGCGCACGTAAAAAATTGGCTGGACTAGGATGTTTCAGTGCTGAAAAACCCTCAATTCGATCACGTTGACCTTGATATATATGGACACGAGAAAAACTAGATTTCCAGTCTTGAAAATAGTTCGTCATATAATGTTATCTAAACCATCAATTTTCAAGATTTTCAAGTGTTCATAAAACTACTCAATTTGTACTATTTTTTAATCTTTAAATTTTATGTTTAGAGACAAATAAACGTCATCACATAGATTTCTGATATTGAAAAAACATATTTATGAATTATTAGAAGTTGAGTAGCATTACAAATAAGGGCAACCTTTGTATGCTTCCCCTACCGCGTAAAACATCTATACTTCCCCTTGTCCAACCGTCCATTCTAAATGGATGACTTAGATGGCCTCAATCACAATTTCATCCTCAATACCATTTTATTTTTTATTTTTTTTGTACAAAACATTTTGACACCAAAATTTGGGTGTGCAATCCTCTCTTGAACTTTCACGTATAAAATATATATAAAAAAATAATCCCAATAAAATAAAATTACCAAAATGCCTCTAAAATATTCAGGTGTATTTTAGTCATGATAGTTTATTAAAAATAATTTTTTAAGTATTTTATTAAGGTGGGCCCATTGAGATGATGGAACGTACCAAATTTTATATTCATATAGTTAGTTGAAAGAAAATTTAAAATAGAAAACTCTAAAGCGTCAGATTTAGATTAAACCATTAGTGGCTCACTTGATCAAAATTGGACGGCTGGATGAAAGGGGAAATATATATCTTTTATGTTGTAGGGGAAGCATAAAAACATTTATTTCTATTATTTTTTATTAAGACACAATTTTGTTTTTTCAAATATTGAAAGTGATAATAAAATTGACAAAATTAGCTAAATTCATTGATGAGAAAAATTTTAAATTTAAGAATTAAAAACGAGTGAAAAACCAGTTTGCACTTTTTAATGATTTGTAATTGTTGGTAAATATGAAACATGAATAAATAAATTTAAGAAGTATAAAACATACAAATAAAGTTTATTATTTTTCTAGATTTTGTTAGTTGTCAGAATTGCAAGTGTGTTTTAAAAGAGTTAGCGTCAATTTAAAAAAGTCAAACTTTTCTTATTTAAAAATGCACAAATGGACTATATTTTGTGAAACATGAAAACTGATATTATTTTACTTCAATGTCGTTCCTTAGTCAAATCTTTGTAAACCATTTTGTGTTTTTTGTGCATATCTTTTCTTGGGTTTTTGACGACTTCATGAAGTTTTTTTTAAAGATATGGGATATTAAAGAGGAGAGAGAGAATAGGGAAGAAGTAATTTGATTTTTTTTTTTTTTTTCGTAATTTATTGGGGATACTTGCGTTTTCTAAACCCAATCATTTTTCTCATGTCACTTATTTACCTCAAACTTCTCTCTTTTTCTCTCTCTTCATTTGTCTCTCACTCTCTCTCTCCTTCCGTGTTTTTCCAAATACCTCTATCTCCTCCCATGTTTCTCTCACCTCTATGAAATCCAACCCAATCATTTCTCTCTCTTAACTTATATACACCAAACTTCTCTCTTTGACTTTCTTCCTAAGTCTCTTATTCTCTCGGGAACGTGAAAGGAGTGAAAGTGTGGGGAAACAGATGGGAAACAGAGAGAGAGAGAGAGAAAAATTTGGGAGGATGGCTTTCCGAACAGGCATGTCTTTTTAGATTTTTTTGACCTAAAAAACAGATTTAAATTAGCATAGGGGATTAGAAGAAATAAAATCTACAATTTTTATGATCGGAGGTATGTGGATATTTTCCCTTTTTTTTTCAAGAATTGTAGATTGGCGGATTGTTATCAAACTAATGAAGAACAAATAAATAACGTCCAAAAAAACATGAAATTCGATGGTTTTTTATCTCAAATCGACTATTTTATAGGGTAACATCAATAATTTCGTTCAAATTATTCTGCTTAAAATCTTATCGAAGATGAAGTCAACGGTGCCGGTGCCGTATATGTGACAGTCCCTATAGAAATGGTGGAAGTACTGGGCGTCGAGGGTGTCCTGGTAAGACGAGATACTGAGACTCAAAAAAGTAGCTAAGCTGGATTGGATATGAAGGGCTACTGCCTGGTGAAAATATAAGTTATATTGCAATATAAACAAATTCAATACGTATTCCATTAGCGTCATGTGAATTGGTTTCTAAAATCAATTCCAACTCCATTAAGTTCAATTAAAATCTTTCACACACATGAAACTGTAGCTGATTTTCATATTCCAGAAAGTAACACTAAGTTGGGTATTTTTTGCCTTCTTAAACAGATGGTAATTTCATTATACTTTATAAATATACGCAGAACTTCATAGTATGGAAAATATGAAACCTTAAGAATATTATATAAATCATTTTCACAAACAAATTCTCCAGCTTACCATTTTATTATTTTTCATGAATTTTCCTTGATTTTTCTACTCTTTTTAAATAAGAATTTATTATTTTTTCAATTTAGTTTGTTTGGTCTTTCTAGAACATCAAGCTGCTTGTTACAACCTGGTTGAACCAGTCAACCTCACTGTTAATTTGATAGCCAGTCTAATCCTAATAGTATTTCTCAAAGAACTATATAGATGTACATTCAGTAGAGGTGTACTTGAAGAAATATGAATTCTTTCATATTCATGATCAGAATCGTACAGATTACATGTCCTTAAAAGTTAAATCCAAAAAACCATTTCAAAAATAGAATTTTAAGAGGCTACTCATTTCTATATGGACTTGTTTGTAAGAGGCGACTTATATATATAAACAATTAAGGCCAAGGCTCTACAAAAACCAAATAAAGCCTCACCTTAAATCATCGCCTAGAAAGCACTTTCGAGCATGAAAATCTTCATGATGGCTCTAAAATCAATTTCCAACACCAACCAAAAATTTCTAAACTCAGAAATCATACAGATCTTTTGGATCTCTGAGCATTTATTCTTAGAGCGAAATGGACCATCTAGATAATTTATTACAATATAAACTATTTATTAGAGATTGAAATTCCAACTTTTTAACAACCGTAATATTCTAGTTGAGATGATGAGATGTAAAGGTTTTCCAATGCTTCAATTATAATTTTCGATGAGTCATTAGGTGAGGCTTTACTTATTTTTATGGGGCTTCATCCCTATCAAACCCCATATATATATATATATATTTAAATTTTTTTTTATAATAATCAAATTAGATCCCACCTCAAAAACTTCACAACAAGTTGTTGTTTTGATGCCCCAATATCATCAAATTGATAATCTTAACATCAAGAAGCATGGACATGACGAAAATATGGATTTCAATTTCCAACACCAACTATAATTTTCGAAACTCAAAAAAATCAAACAGATCTTTTGGATCTCTGAACATTTATTCTTACGGTGAAATGGACGGTCTAGATAATTTATTACAAAATAAACTATTTTTTAGAGTTTGAAATCCTAACATTTTAACAGCCATAGCATTCTAGTTGAGATGATCGATGTAAAGGTTTTTCAACATCAATTATAATTTTCGGTGAGTCATTAGGTGAGGCTTTCATTATTTTGATGGGGCTTCATCCCTATTAAACCATTTTCCATCTATATATATATATATATATATGTATATATATATATAAAATAAGTTGTTGTTTTGATGCCCAAAAATCGTCAAATTGATCATCTTGACTAAAAAAATGGATTTCGGGTTTTGGAAACAGTGCATCTTGTATCGCATATTTGGACCGTCGATTTTCAATATTTTCAAGTTTTCTTAAATTTGCTCAATCTGCGCTTTTTTTCAAGTTTTAGATTTTATAATTACTGATGAAAAATATATTTTAAGGTTATCATAAAGATTTTCAGTCTTGAATCTACATTTCTCGACATTATCTGAAGGTAGGTTCTAATTCAATTGTTTAGAACCTCGGCTCTATACAAACGTACAAACAGCACTAATATATATATATATATATATATATATATATATATATATATATATATATATATATATATATATATATACATAGGAAAAAGTTTACATAAAGTGGCAACCTTAAAATGTAGAATTATTGATACACCTAAAAATTCCATCGGAAAATGTTGTTTTAAAATTAAAAAACTCTCTTTCCCATGATATTGTATACTATGCGCCTTTGGAGCATCATGTAAGTCTACTCCATCTGAAATTTTGGGAACCATTCAAGAATCACTAAATGATTAATTTCAAAAGAAAAAAAATTGAATTTTGAGTTTGTAGATTTTAACCTCCAAAATTTAGTGGTTATGTTAAGTAGAGCTAATAAAGAGCGGAGACAGCCTGGCCTTTGCCCAGCCATAGTCCCTATAAAGCTAGCCCAGACACTCCTTGACCGGGCGAAAGAAGCCTTGGCCTAGGCCCAGGCTCAATTCTGACTTACTAGGACCGAGCCAGCCTAGACCGGGCCGAATAAAAAGTAACATAAATCAAAGAAACATAACAGAAAAAAAGGGGGCCATGCCAGGCTGAACTAAACTGGCCATGTCGTGGCCCTAGCTTGGCCCTCGAGCCACAAAAGGCCCTAGTTTTTTAGGGTTGGGCCAGGCTAGGCTAGAAAAAAAGAAAAATAAATCAAGAAAACATAATAAAGAAAAAGGGTACCAGTCCGGGCTGACCTAGGCTGGCCATGTCGTGGCCTTGGCTTGGCCCTTGGGCCACATTTAGTAGCCCAAGGCCTATTTCCACCCCTAATGTGCCATTTATCCAAAGGGCATGGAGAAAGCAATTTATAATTCTTTTTGCCAAGAGACTTTATACTCCCGTGGGAGTATTACTGTCTATTTGGATCCTCTGGTAAAACCTGACTAATTTTAGGATGGCCCCAATTGTTTATGGGTGAATTAGGACTCCCAAATTTTGGATATGTAACCTCTTCATTCCATAGACTGGTCTTAATAAATAAGACCCAAATTGCACTCTCTGATGCCCTCAAAGAAAATAAAATCTCAAAATTGAACAGAAACTATCCAATTTTTGAGGGGTGGAATTTAAGTTTCAGGAAACTCAAAATTCAATTTTGTTTTTTCTTTTGAAGTTTACAGTTATTCTTAGGTGGTTTTCAAATTTTCTTTATTCATTTAAATTTCTTACTCTCTAACTGAAACAAATTTTCTCTAATAGAGTTTCACGTACCCTTTATCATGCTATCCGTTAATTCGGATAATTTAGTTATTAATTGCTGTGCCATATCTACCTCTTTCTAAAAATTATCTTATATTGTTGTAAACTTTGTTAAATAAAACAAAATAGAGAGATGGAATTTGATGTATATTATTGTTAATAAGTAAAAAATTAAACAAAGAAAAACTATGAAAATATCCAAAGAGACGAACTCTTTAACCATTTATCCCCTTTCAACCATTCCAACTTAAAAACATGTGTTCTTCTACAGGTACTTTGAAATTAAACCAAAATATGTGGGTTATTTTTTACTAAGTTATTTCATAAAAAATTATATAGCATGACTTTATTCTTTACTAAGTTTATTTTTTTATTTTTTTAAATAATCCTAATTGTCACTCAACTCGACGTACTCGGCCTAGTACACTATTATATCCTGTTAAAACGCACAACACCCTTTTAAAAATTGCATCATGCATTTTTATTTTATTTTTTGAACCCTACAAGAACTGGGATATAATTATTACTAATCAAGACTTCAAGTTTTGGGTTAGTCAATAGAAACACGATTCACCCACAAAATAATATCGGATGAAACCATACATAATCCTTCGGTGTACAATGTATTGAAACTCGAAAAAATGAGAAAGTGCAGAGAAGGCTAATCACAATTACAGTTCATATATTCCATTAAAGGTGGAAGCGAGGCGAACATGGACTCGAGACTATTGTTTTCAGATAATGACATTATGGCGTCCTGGTTAAACAAATATCCCAGTGGAGGAAACTCCTTATCCAGATCAAAATTAGAGAGAGAGAGACATATTGGGTCCATGCAAGCGTGTAGGAAGGTGTCAGGATCCTGTACCCTTGGCCCTCAAATCTTACTTGCACCAACAGGGCAACGGCGCCACTTTGATGCTTGGCCGTGCCATGGACCACTGTGCAGCTGATAGCATCGATGACGGCTATGAATACGCCTCACCATCAACATACCAACCCAACTCAAACCCTACCACCATTCTCTCTCCTCCTCCACCTTATTATTACGCCTCACCATCAACATACCACCCCAACTCAAACCCCACCACCACTCTCTCCCCTCCTCCTCCTTATTCTTGTGCCTCACTATCAACATACTACCCCACCACCATTCTCTCTCCTCGTCCTCATCATCCTTGTGCCAATAATTTGATAGTGATGATAGGGAGGGAGAGGGCAGATAATTTCTTGAGGGCCAAGGAGGCCTTGAATGCGAGCATCAAGAGAGAGGGGGGCGCCTTTGACATTGAGACTTCGAAGTAGACCGCAGCCTCATTTTCTTTAACGGAAGCAGAGGCCCTTCACTATATTGCCTGAGGACAAAAGTTTTAGCCCGTTGCTCCAAGAAGCGCCTGCCCATCTTTTCTACTATTTGCCCGGACTGAAACGCCTACCCCTAGCCTCTTTTTCTTTTCTTTTGGGGTACTTTGTACTTCGAATTGTTATGGTGTATATTCTTTTTGTGAAGAAATTTGTTTCTTTGTTCATGAGGATATATGGGTTTCCATGGATAATCAAGAGCAAAGTGTGTATGCCTTTTGTTTTTTGTTTTTGATTTTTTGTTTTTCTTTTATTTTTTGTGAAAAATGTTTGAAAGTATAGGAAAAATCAAAATGGTCAAACAATCCTTGTGGTTTATATAATGTTTAGAAAAATTAATGTAATAAAAAGAGTAAAAATTTAGTAAATTGCACATGAGAGATATACAATTTAGCATTTTACACATTTGCAACAATTCTAATTCATGATCATGTTTCTTTTGATGAGTATTTCAAACTTAAATCAAAATATATGGGTAAATTATTAAATAGTTCATCTGTCGACTTCAAGAAAAATATATTGTTTAGAGAGAGAGAGAGTTTAGCGGTATAGAGAGAAGGTTAAGAATGAGAGAAAGAATCCTATTGAATTGGAGAGAAAGGAATATTTTATACCTTCCTATGGGTGCCAATAACGTGATGCCACATCAGTATCACGAATATTAACAATTTCGATATTTTCTCTGCTATTTTGATCTTTTTTGGTGTTGTTTATCGATGGTGGTGGATTTTAGAAGATTCAGGTCGAACAATAGTGTTTTCGAAAGGTTTGCAGGGTTCGAACCTCCGTCCAAATCGTTCCGCATTAATTACAGTGTATTATGGGGATAAAATCGTGATTCGTTCTATTTGTCAAAAAAAATAAATAAAAATAAAGCCGTGATTCGTTCTTTTATCTCGAATTTATAGGATAATTGATGTGTATACAGGTGAAATGGAATGGGAGTTATACGAAGTGGATTTGGGGTAGAAATTGGAAATGAAATTTTCTCTTTTTTTTTAACCTTATCTTTTGCTCTTCCTTTTTTCAATCAGAGCCTTGTATCTTTGTTTGAAACCTTTTATTTTCTTTTCTTTTCTTTTATTACAATTATAACTTATTAGTGTTATCTTATTTTATCTTCAGAATTATAACCAAAGAACATAGGGGATGTTAGAAAGTTAGAGAGGGGATTTTGATGGTTTTTTGTTTCTTGTATTAAGAGAGGAGATTTGGTGGTTTTGATAATAATTTGTAGAGAGAAAGAAATTATCAAGGGTATGTAAGAGTCCTTGTCAAGTAAGAGATGATCAAGGGTATGTAAGAGTCCTCCTTCCTAAAGTGAGTACATATACAAAGTTGCTTTTTGAGCAGGATGTTTTATATTTATCTAAGAGTTATTTATGTACGAACCTTAAAATTTTACATAAAATACGAAATGCTCCACTTATATATAAAAATTACAAAGAAGGTCGATCAACCCTTGTTTTTTTATTTTTTTACAAGATTGCCCTTTGGTCAACCCGATAGTTAATTTTTTATTTTTTTTTAGTTTTTCGTGACTAGGACAGAGCCACAAACTTCAAGGCACTATCCTACTAAGGGAAAAACTAAAAGAAATAATTAAAAAATAAAAAATAAATTTGAGTGAGGGGCAATTTTCGAAAAAATAAAAAAAAGGGGGTTGACCGACCTTCGTAATTTTCACATATAAGTGAAGCATTTAATATTTTAACTAAAATTTTAAAGTCTGTCTGTAAATTTTCAAAAATTGAGGGAACAAACCAACAAAGGGAGAGGGTATTACAAGAGGAGGGGAGGGCTTGAAAGAGGATCAGAAGAGTTGGTTAGATGAAAACAACATGAAAAATGTGCTCTTTCATCCAATAAACCCCCCCCCAAAAAGAAGAAGAATGAAATATACTTGAAAATCTGAACATCGAGTTCCTCTCTCTTTCTATCTTTCTTTAGCAATGGAATTCGTTCTCTCTTTCTGTCTTTCTTTAACCAAGTTTTAAACAATGGATGATTTCTTTTGTAAAGTGCAGGGTCATTACCCGTATTTATATATGGTGTCTTAACTTTTAAGGATAAAAAAATCCAACCTCAATTAATAATGCCGCTCTCTCTCTCTTATCCCTATTTCTATTGTTTCTTGATCCTACTATTGTTATAATTCAATATCTGTATTTGTAGGGTTTTAATGCTACATGTCTTGGTTTCTTGATCCTATTGTCTTTGTAATTCAATATTCATATTTTTAGGGTTTCTTGATGCTACGTGTGTTTTTATTTGAATGAGAGAGAATCTTAAGAGAGAGAGCTCCAGTAGGGAATCTTGTATCTCAGGTTAATGGGAGATTAGTGCGTATTGGGTGCACATGTGAATTTGGTCCTACAGACAAAACACAATTACAAGTTTTTCGGTACTCTCTTATTATCCTATTTCTTGATTGTTTTTCAAGGTTGAGAAACGAGAGTTTTCACGGGTATAGGATAGGATTACCTCTCCTTAGAAGCCTCTCTCTCTCTCTCTCAAAAACATAGATGAAAGCAGAAAGAGAGAGATTTTCTTTCCACTTATTTTTTAAAAAAGAATCAGAAATTAAGATATCCATTATGAGAATGCTCAACTAACTCTATAGAATAAAATAATATAATATAAATAAAATAAAATAAAATAAAGGAAAAATATCCTATTATCCATTATTTTTATCTTCTGTATCTCATCAAACACAAGAATTGAAAATATTACTTGTAAGCAAAATGACTCCATCGCTTCTATCTTCCAACCCCTAAACCCTTTTGACCATGTATTATTAACCTCAACAACTTATGAAATGACTTTATATATATATATATATATATATATATATATATATATATATATATATATATATATATCTCTATAACTCCATTTCTCTCTCACATTGTCGTCTCTCTCTCTCTCTCTCAAAACTCAATCTCTCACTCTCTCATATCATCGCCTCTCTCAAAACTCCATCTGTCACCCTAAAACTCAAACTCCATCTCTCTCTAAAACCCAATCTCCATCTCTCTCTTTAAAATTCCATCTCTCTCTCACACTTAAGGAGATATTTTCCCTAAAATAAAACCTTAGATGGAAACACAATGAAAAATGTTCTTTTTGTTCCAATAAAAACACACAAAAAGGAGGAGCACAATAACAAGGTTTAGTTGATATTGAACAAAAAAGAAATAGAGAAATAAATGAAAAAATGTGACACACACACAGAGGGGGTGGTGGGGGGTTGCGGGAGCGGAGAGAGAAAATCCAAAGAACTTCTGTATGCGTTAATGGTGACAGAGCAAAGAAAAAAAAAAAAACACACAAAGAGAATGAGACATACAAGCATGAAAGAAACATATAAAGAAAAAAAATTGATATTATTTTCAAGTCTTTAACAAACTAAACATACCAGTAAAAAATCCTTCGGAGCAATGGAGTTCCACTTCTCTTCTCTTCTTTCTATGTTTTGAGCAATGGGGTGGATTGATGTGCAGGGTCATTATATACGCGTATTTGTGTGGTTTCTTGATCCTACTTTTCATTATATTTCAAATAAGAGAGAGTATTAAGAGAGAGTGTCAAGAGGGAGAGCTCTCTAGGGGTTTTTTTTGACGATTTATGCTAATGATTATTTTTCTCAAGAGATAGAATTTATAGGATAGGATATATACCAAAATCTTGTAATAAATATTTTAGAAGTAGTAAGAAGAAATCCAAAAGATAAAGAATCAAGAAAATCCAAAACGAACTATCTACTTTTTAGTTAGACTTCACAGAACTGTAACGAACATCCTACTGCATCTCGATTTCTAATATTCTTCCCATTAAATTAAGATTCGATCAATCATAATTAATAATTATTATATATATATATATATCGAGTTTTATTGCAGCTGATGACTTACATGTTTTGTAAATCACAAAATTAAATTTTTATGAAAGTTTGGAAATTGGTTTTCTGTAAAAGAAAAACAATTTTGATATAAGTTTTTTGAAGTACTTAAAAATTAATGACAAGATATTTGGATGACAAAAAACACTAAAAAGCAGTAAAATAGCAAAAAAAAAAAAGAAAAAAAAAAGAAAGGTTCTTTTAAAGATTATTCACAAAATGAAATTGTTATGAAAAGTTTGGAAATTAGGTTTCTGTAAAAACAAATTGGCATAATGTTTTTCTAAATATTTAAAACTTTATGACAAGAAATTTGGATTACAAAATATTTTAAAAAAGCAACAAAATAAATAGCTTGATATTGATTGTACTTCAAATGTCAATGAAACAATGGTAACCCTAGGTATCGGACTGGAAAAGAGCCTTCACCAAAACTAAATTCCTTAACATATTATTTTAAAAATGAAGTATTTAGTAATTTAAAAATAAAAATGTTAAAGCTAGTAGTAGACTATCTATGAAGGATGTGGTTTGAATAAGGTTGCAGCCTTAAAAATTAAAACAAGGTGCAACTCCAAATTTTATCAGAGTATGTAATTTTGATGTCAAAAATTCCTAGGAAGGCCTGAGAATCAATTTTCATCCATAATTATAAAGTTTTAGAGTCTAAAAATGGTTCATATCAAGTAGATCTATAATCAAATGAAAATCTTGAAAATGGAGGATCTAGATAATTTGTTGCAAGACACTATTTTTCAAACTCAAATTTTTTTCCTTTCTCATATTCATATATCTTGATGCCAATATGATCAATCAAAACGTTTTCCACTATCAAAACATTTTTTTCTTATTATGGATTTTTGAAGTGCGTCTTAATTCTATAGTTTACGGTTGCTATGTAAATCTTTTCAATATATGAATGTATAAATTTTTTTGTTAATGAATGTATAAATTTTATATAAGGGTGAGACCTTAAAAAATCAAATTCAGGCGCACCTAAAAAATTGGCTAGACTAGGATGTTTCAGTGCTAAAAAACCCTCAAATCGATCACCTCGACCTTGATATATATGGACACGAGAAAAACTAGATTTCAAGTCTTGAAAATAGTTCGTCATATAATGTTATCTAAACCATCAATTTTCAAGATTTTCAAGTGTTCATAAAACTACTCAACTTGTACTATTTTTTAGTCTTTAAGTTTTATGTTTAGAGACAACTAAACATCATCACATATATTTCTGATTATGAAAAAACATATTTCAGGATTATAAGAAGTTGAGCCTCACTTTAATTGGTTGGGGCCTCAGCCTTATACTAACTACACCCTTTATAAATTGCATAGCATTACAAATAAGGGCAAGCTTTGTATGCTTCCCCTACCGCATAAAACATCTACACTTCCCCCTATCCAACCGTCCATTCTAAATGGACGGCTTAGATGGCCTCAATGACAATGTCATCCTCTATACTATTTTATTTTTTATTTTTTTTCTACAAAACATTTTGACACCAAAATTTGGGTGTGCAATCCGCTCTTGTACTTTCACGTATAAAAAATATATAAAAAAATAATTCCAATAAAATAAAATTACTAAAATGCCTCTAAAATATTTAGGGGTATTTTAGTCATGATAGTTTATTAAATATAATTTTTTAATATTTTATTTCGGTGTGCCCATGTAGGTGATGGAACATACCAAATTTTATATTCATATAGTCAGTTGAAAGAAAATTAAAAATAGAAAACTCTGAAGCGTCAGATTTAGATTAAACGGTTAGTGGCTCACTTGATCAAAGTTGGACGGCTGGATGAAAGGGGAAATATATATCTTTTATGTTGTAGGGGAAGCATAAAAACCTTTATTTCTATGTCTTTTGATTAAGACACAATTTTGTTTTTTCAAATATTGAAAGTGATAATAAAATTCAAAAAATTAGCTAAATTCATTTAAGAGAAAAATTTTAAATTTAAGAATTAAAAACTAGTGGAAAACCAGTTTTCTCTTTTTAATCATTTGTAATTTTTGGTAAATATGAAACATGAATAAATAAATTTAAGAAGTATGAAACATACAAATAAAGTTTATTATTTTTCTAGATTGTGTTAGTTTGTCAGAATTGCAAGTGTGTTTTACAACAGTTAGCGTCAATTTAAAAAAGTCAAAATTTTCTCATTTAAAAATGCACAAATGAACTAATTTTTGTGAAAGCGTTTGTAAACCATTTTGTGTTTTTTGGGCATATCTTTTCTTGGGTTTTTGACGACTTCATGAAGTTTTTTTAAAAATATGGGATATTAAAGAGGAGAGAGAGAATAAAGAAGCAGTAATTTGATTTTTTTTTTTTTTTTTCGTAATTTAGTGGGGAGACATGCATTTTCTAAACCCAATCATTTCTCTCTTCTCACTTATTTACCACAAACTTCTCTCTTTCTCTTTTTCTTCATGTGTCTGTCACTCTCTCTCTCTCCTTCCGTGTTTCTCCAAACACTTCTCTCTCCTCGCTTGTTTCTCTCACCTCTATGAAATGCAACCCAATCATTTCTCTCTCTTAACTTATATACACCAAACTTCTCTCTTTCTCTTTCTTCCTATGCCTCTCACTCTCTCTGGAATGTTGAAGGAGGAGTGAAAGTGACGGGAGAGAGATGGGAAAGATAGAGAGATAGAAAAATTTGGGAGGAAGGCTTTCAGAAAAGGCATGTGTTTTTAGATTTGTTTGGCCTAAAAAACAGGTTTAAATTAGCATTGGGGGTTAGAAAAAATAAAATCTACAATTTTTATGATCAGAGGTATGGGGATATTTTCCCTTTTTTCAAAAATTTCTTTTCTTATAAAATAAGCTAATCTCATCTTTCTTTCTCCTAAATTTCTAAACCTACATTTTCTCCAATAGATGTAGTGTTCGCCAAATCAAACCGGAACAGTTAACCCGACATTGGGCTGAGAGCGGTTCGAACCCGAACCGGACTAACTGGGGCAGTTAACCGGACTAACCGGTCAAGTAGATTTTTTTTTAAACAACTTTTCGTAGTAAGTAATATATGAATGAAGATATGCACGCCAATTTATAATTTTACATAAATTCAAATGATAAAGTTACAAAATCCAAACTAACAATGGCTAGTAATAACGAGAATGACTATTAATACGTGATTATAAATCTACTTGATTTGAACCATTTTTGGAGCCTAAATTTTTTTAATTAGACATGAAAATAGATCTAAAGCTTATTATAAAATTTGGTGGTGCACCTTTTCTTTAAGGTTGCAACCTTGCAAACCACATAATTGAGTGCTTAAACAATCAAAGTAAAATACACCTTCAAATATATAAAAATTCAAATGGTGTTGTTTCGGTACTGAAAATCTTGATGACACTAAAAAAATCCATTTTTATCTCTAATTAAATAATTCTAAAATTTAGAACTTCAAAATTAGTATAGATCGGGCATATCTATAAACACTAAAAGGTCTTAAAAATTGACCATCTAGAATACATAACACTGTGCACTATTTCTAAGACTGAAAACCTACTAATATAAGATTAAAAATATCGAGCAAAAAAAAATCGAAGCAAAAGATCGAGCAACATTATCATGCACTTACTTATTTTTTGTTAAAAAAAATATAACATTTAATAAAGAAGAATAGATTTTTTTTGGCATATTCATAAAAAAACCTAGTTTTATCGAAAAATGTAATTTTATCAAAAACATAATTTTTTTAAGTGAAATATTGTTTTTTTAAAAAATCGATATCCCAAAAAACTCTAAAATCAAGCTCCAAATGTCTGTTTTGGTTCTCAAATCCGTTCCTTTATTGAATGCAAACTCAAAATCAGGTTGGAGCTTACCTTATTTTCTTCCTACTCAAATGAAGCTTCAATCTCAAAATCGAGCTTGAAAATTCTCGATTTCAATGAAATCTGGAGACTAGAAATCTGGATATCTCTGTGATCGTTAAAAGGCCCTATATTTTTATCAAAAACAAATAAAAAACCTGACAAAAATTCTTAGATTAGCGGATTTTTCATGGAAATTTGAAAAACACCAAAATAATGGCTAAGAAATAGCAATTTTGAGCCCGAAATCTATGTATTTCGTTGAAATCAAGAATGTATTAGTCTGATCATCTCTTTCATCAAACTAATGAAGAACAAATAAATCAACAACGGCGGCAAGAATTGTAGATTGGCGGATTGTTATCAAACTAATGAAGAACAATTAAATAACGTCCAAGAAAACTTGAATTCGATGGTTTTTTATCTCAAATCGACTATTTTATGGGGTAACATCAATAATTTAGTTCAAATTATTCTCTTTGAGATCGAACCGAAGATGAAGTCAACGGTGCCGGAGCCGTAGATGTGACGGTCCCTATACAAATGGTGGAAGTAGTGGGCGTAGAGGGTCTCCTGGTAGAAGAGATATTGAGACTCAAAAAAGTAGCTAAGTTGGTTTGGATATGAAGGGCTACTGCCTGGTGAAAATATAAGTTATAATGCAATATAAACAAATTCAGCACGTATTCCATTAGCGTCAGATGAATTGGTTTCTAAAATCAATACCAACTCCATTAAGTTCAATTAGAATCTTTCACACACATGAAACTGTAGCTGATTTTCATGTTCAAGAAAGTAACACTAAGTTGGGTATTTTTTGCTTTCTTAAGCAGATGGTAATTTCATTATAATTTATAAAGATACGCAGCACTTCATAGTATGGAAAATATGAAACCTTAAGAATATTATATAAATCATTTTCACAAACAAATTCTCAAGCTTACCATTTTATTATTTTTCATGCATTTTCCTTGATTTTTCTAATCTTCTAAAATAAGAATTTATTATTTTCTCAATTTAGTTTGTTTGGTTTTTCTGGAACATCAAGCTGCTTGTTACAACCAGGTTGGACCAGTCAACCTCACTGTTAATTTGATGGCCAGTCTAATCCTAATAGTATTTCTCAAAGAACGATTCAGATGTACATTCAGTAAAGGTATACTTGAAGAAATATGAATTCTTTCATATCCATGATCAGAATGGTACAGATTACATGTCCTTAAAAGTTAAGTCCAAAAATCCATCTCAAAAATAGAATTTTAAGAGGTGACTGATTTCTGTATGGACTCGTTTTTAAGAGGCGACTTATATATATATAAACAAATAAGGCCAAGGCTCTACAAAAACCAAATAAAGCTTCACCTTAAATCATCGTCTAGAAAGCACTTTCGAGCATGAAAATCTTCATGATGACTCTAAAATCAATTTCCAACACCAACCATAAATTTCAAAACTTAGAAAATCATACAGATCTTTTGGATCTCTAAACATATATTCTTACAGCGAAATGGACAGTCTAGATAATTTATTACAATATAAACTATTTATTAGAGATTGAAAATCCAACTTTTTAACAACCGTAATATTCTAGTTAAGATGATGAGATGTAAAGGTTTTCCAATACTTCAATTATAATTTTCGACGAGTCATTAGGTGAGGCTTTACTTATTTTTATGGGGCTTCATCCCTATCAAACCCCATATATATATATATATATATATATATATATATATATATGTATATTTAAAAAGTTTTTATAACAATCAAATTAGAGCCCACCTCAAAAATTTCACAAGTTGTTGTTTTGATGCCCCAATATCATCAAATTGATAATCTTAACATCAAGAAGCATGGACATGACGAAAATATGGCACCAACTATAAATTTCAAAATGCAAAAAAATCAAATAGATCTTTTGGATCTCTGAACATTTATACTTGCGGTGAAATGGACGGTCTAGATAATTTATTACAATATAAACTATTTTTTAGTGATTGAAATCCTAACATTTTAACAGCCACGGTATTCTAGTTGAGATGATGGATGTAAAGGTTTTTCAACTTCAATTTTAATTATCGATGAGTCATTAGGTAAGGCTTTAATTATTTTGATGGGTCTTCATCCCTATCAAACCATTTTCCATATGAATATATATATATATATATATATATATATATATATATATATATATATATATATATATATATATATATATATATATATATATATATTTTAAAAAAAGAAAGTGATCAAAATACCTCTGAAAGTTCAAGGGGTATTTTGGTCATTATTTTTTATCGACTGATTATTGGTAATATTTTCTATAGGTGCCTCCCAATAAGAAGATGGCACATACAAAATTTCATATTGAGTAAAATTATATTAAAAAAATTAAAAATAAAATACTTTGAGACGTCTGTTCCAATATCAAACGGTGAGTGGCTCTCTTGATAAAAAATAGATGGCTGGATGGTAGGGGGAGGATAGAACTTCTATGTTGTAAGGGAAACATAGAAAGCTTTCCCGGAAAAATAATGTTTGAGGATTGCAGGAAAAACATCCAATTATTCGAGAGTGATACTAATGTACTTTTTACCTTAAAACCTTTTCTTATTGAAAAAATCAACCAATGATTTTTAGGTAGATCGTTTGTTTTGTTTTTTTAGGTTAGTAAAAAAAGTGATGCATATCCTCTTATGCGATTTGAACCCCCAATGGACCAATTACCTTGGTATAGGTGGTTACAATTATTACTCAGGAGAGTATACAATGAGACCATTTACCTTAGTACAGATGGTTACAATTAATCCTGACCAGTGAATGTGAAATTGGTTATCTATTGACCAAGCTCAAAGGTGGAAAGAAATTTCTTCGAACTTTACGACACACTTAAGCTATCAGATTCATATTGGATGGGTATAGTAATTGTCACCTCTTTGTACGAAAGGTAAGTGGTCTCATTATATACATTCCCTAATTACGCTTATAACAGTCTGTAGTTTTATTATAATAAAAAGAATGTACATCGTAAGAGCAATTGTCTTCGCAGTCGAAGCACATCACTCAACTCCCAGATGTCCTATTATAATAAGGGGAATGTATATCAAAAGAGCTCATGAGTAGGGGACACATTTCTATAGTTACATCCCCTCCGCTGAGCTATAAAGCATCCATTTTAAAAATGGATGCAAGTGGGCAGTCTGTCTCGAAATAGTAGAAACTAACAGTCCAAATGTTTTTTTAAAAAAATTATCATTTTCAATTTTTTTAAATTTGTTTATTTTGATATTCAAGGTATCCATGTTAGAAATTATATGTCGTTAAAATTAAATAAAAAAAATCATCTCAAAAATAGACTTTTAAAAGGCACTCATTTCTACATGAATTCATAAATACCGTATACAAAAGCAATTTTCTTCGCAACCCAATCACATCACCCAGTATTCCAATATTTTCAAGGAAAAAGGTTGGGGTGCCTCATTCCATTCCCTATCAACGGTTGTCGATACTTGTAACCCTAGGTCTCACTTAAAATTATTGGGGCAATTTCGTTTTCTTTCCCATGAGATTGTATACTATGCGCCTTTGGAGCATCACGCAAGTTTAGTCCATCTGAAATTTTGGGAACCATTTAAGAATCACTAAATGATTAATTTCAAAGAAAAAAAATGAATTTTGAGTTTGTTAACAGTTAGATTTTAATCTCCAAAATTGAGTGGTTATGTTCAGTAGAGCTGATAAAGAGCCGAGACAGCCTTGCCTTAGCCCGGCCATAGACCTTATAGGGCTAGCCCAGACACTTCTTGACCGGGTTAAAGAAGCCTTGGCCTAGGGTCAGGCTCAATCCTGACTTGCTAGGGCCGAGCCAGCCTAGACCGGGCGGGATAAAAAGTAACATAAATCATGCCTGGCTGAACTAAACTGACCATGTCGTGGTCCTAGCTTGGCCCTCGAGGCACAAAAGGCGCTAGTTTTTTAGGGTTGGGCCAGGCTAGGCTAGACAAAAAGAACAATAAATCAAGAAAACATAATGAAAAAATAGGGGACCAATCCGGGCTGATCTAGGTTGGCCATTTCGTGGCCTTGGCTTAGCCATTGGGCAACATTTAGTAGCCCTAGCCCCAGTTTTTTGATCCCATCTAGCCCATTTCCACCCCTAATGTTCCATTTTTCTAAACGGTATGGAGAAAGCAATTTATAATTCTTTTTGCCAAGAGACTTTATACTCCCGTTGGAGTATTACTGTCTATTTGCATCCTCTAGTAAAAGCTGAGTAAATTTAGGACGGCCCCAAATGTTTATGGGTGAATTAGGACTCCAAAATTTTGGTGATGTAACCTCTTCATACCATAAACTGGCCTTAATAAATAGGACCCAAATTGCACTGTCTGATGCCTTTGAAGAAAATAAAGTCTCAAAATTGAACATAAAAGTATCCAATTTTTGGGGGGTGGAATTTAAGTTTCAAGAAACTCAAAATTCAAGTTTGTTTTTTATTATAAAGTTTACAGTTATTCTTAGGTGGTTTTCAAATTTTCTCTGTTCAAGTTAAATTTCTTACTCTCTAAATGAAACAAATTTTCTCTAATAGAGTTTCGCGTACCCTTTATCATGCACAAAGCAGTTGACTGAGAATTTAATGTTGTCAAAAAGAAAAAGGAAATGTATTTTGTAATCTATTCTCATTTATATTCTAGGGATCCTATTAAAGAGAACTCACCATTAACACAATAACTTATCCATTTTACCAGCAGCAACGATTCACCATTTGCATAATCAAACCATTGAATAAAAATGAATGTAACAACAAGTTCATTCAACCAGTAGTAACTATGAGAAATCAATAACCCATAAGAGAGAAATTATCAAATGAGGTCCGTGAATATAGTAGAAATCTACAAAAAAATCAATAAAAAAGAGCCGAAGAGAACCAATAAAAGGAAGAAAAAGTCCTGGGAACTCACCAGTTGAAAGTCACAGTCTTCTATTGAAATCATAAGGCCACACAGCTAGCCATAGAAAATAGAAAAGAAAGTAATAGGTGAAGGAAAAAATTAGTAAGACTCTACAAAGTATTGATGAAGTTTTCTTGGATGCTTTTGTGGACAATGTCTTTCAATTCGTCAAACAACCCATGCTCGTTCAGGTATGGTGGATTCTCCCTAATAACTAAATTCATAGCATGTTTAGTTCAATGGTTATCGGGTTAAAAGAATTAGTGTGCGATTGGATAACATGCTAGTTGAGCTAGAAGCTTTGGCCGTTGAATGTTATTCCTTTTGAATACATTATCTGCCAATGTATAAAAAAAAAATAGTCACAAGATAAACTTCTGAGCAGTGTTTCCAATATTGGAATAGTTCCCGACTCTACAGAGATCGATTCTGATTCAATCCCATCCGACTTGGGTTATTCCCTTGCTAGATCAGTCCATATTTAACCAAGAAATTAGAAGGAGAAGCCAATAAGAAACTAAAAAAAGAAGCTGGATATTCAAATATTGAAGTTTTCCTTATTCTTCAACTCACTCTTTATTAGTTTCTCTTTTACTTTTTCAATGACGTAAATAAATAGGCCCCAATCCCTTGTTTGGAGAAATGATTGCAATGCAATCCATCTTTGGAAGATCAAGTGCTATTTGGGTAGAAGGTGATGAATGCTCCATGCATTTTATTTCCATTAGGAGAGCAAAAGGAGTTGGAGCCTTTCATATAAAAACAAATACATTGACTCTGATTCCCTTATGTTAGAGAGGGAAAGGAATTGATCCCTGTTTCTTCCTATTGTAGAAGACCAAACTACCGCAGTTTTAGTTGTTACACTTCTAAATCACACAAACTATCATAATTTTGCTCACTGAGATCAACATGTTTAAATGAGAATTACCGAAAATAAAGAGAGAGAGAGAGAGAGAAACTTAACTTAGAACTCCACCTCAACAAGCTTAAGAAGCGTGTCTATCAGCTTTATTTTCTTTCGATTTCTACAGTTTAGATTCAACTTGAGTTTTTTTTTGTGTTTTTCAATTGCTATATGTTGTTCCATACCATTCCTTAATACAAACTTTCACAAATATTCTAATCAATGGAAACACAAGGTGCTAAGGAGAAGATAATTAAGGCAGAATAACATATGCATGAGGATAACTAGTTGGGCTCTAAGACTGTATTTGCATCAAAATTTGGGTTCGTTTTTGGAAAAAAAATAGGGTTTTATTCTTGATTTAGGGTTAGAATTTATTCAGTAATTGTGGGTTGGATTCAAGCAAAAAAAAAAACATGTGAAGATAAGATTTGAGGTGCGCTCACCTGAATTAATGTCGAAGAACTTTGTGTAGTGGAGCTCCAACTTATGGGGCAGCTAGGAAGGTCGAGAGGTCTTTGGTGTTGTCTTTGGCAGCCTGGAAGATCGAGAGGGTTTTGGGCGCATCTTTCGTAGCAAGAGAGAAGAGGGGCATCAACCCTGTGGCTGAGAAGAGAGTGAGCGAGGAAGAGAGACGTATGGCCTGAATTAAATTTGGGTTTGAGGCTTTTGGGCCAATCAGGTTTCCTGCGCAGGTGGGGTTTCATTTCATCACACCCCTTTGTTTTATTAAATTCAAACAAATGGTGATAATAGACAGGGGAAATCATTGTTCCCATTCGCCTATAGGCATTGGGAAGACTTTTCTTATATATATATATATATATATATATATATATATATATATATTTATAGTTTATATAAGGTTGCAACCTTAAAATGTAGAATTACAGATGCATAAAAAAAATCCATCGAAAAAGGATGATTTAAAATTGAAAAATCCTCTAATTGATCATTTCGACATTAAGATGTGTAAATATAAAAAGAAATATATTTTCAGTCCTAAAAATAGCGCATTTTGCAATCCATTATCTAGACTGTCTATTTTCAAGATTTTCATATGCTTATAGGTCTACTTGATTTTAACAATTTTCAGAGTTTAAAAATTTTTAATTAGATATAAAAATAGATTTTAAATTAATCCTAAGAATTTTTCAAACCAAAATTATATATTACATTAAACTTTGGAGGTGCGCCTTAATTGGATTGTACAAAATGTGGCAATACAAATGCACCTCAAAAATCCATCAGAAAATGTTGTTTTAATGTTGAAAGATCCTCTAATTGATCATCTCGACATCGAGATGTATGAATGTGTAAAAAGAATGTTTTTGAGTTGTAAAAATAGTGTGTCTTGCAACACATTATTTAGAACGTCCATTTTCAAGATTTTCACATGTTTATAGATCTACATTATTTTAACTATTTTTGAAGTTTAAAATTTTATAATTAGATATAAAAACACATTTTTAGATAATACTACGAATGTTTTACACCAAAATTATATGTTATAATAAAATTTGGAGGTGCGCCATAATTGGATTGTTTAAGGTTGCAACCTTATTGAAACCACAGCCATATATATATATATATATATATATATATATATATATATAAACTCGCACTAAGGAAATTTTGGCACCAAAATTTTGACGTCCACTAACGAAAGGTTGCAACCTCCTTAGTTTTTTTTTTATAAACTGTTTTGGCACCAAATTTTGGACGTCCATTCCTGTAATAATCTTTTACTAATGAAAAATATAAAAAAATATTTGAATCAATTAAATGATCAAAATACCCTTGAAAGTTTCAAGGGGTATTTTGGTCATTATTTTTTATTTTAAGATAATTTTTAATATTTTTTTATATGTGTACCCCCAATGAGAAGATGGCATATACAAAATTTCATATTCAAAAAAATTGTACTAAAAAATTAAAAATAAAATACTTTGAGACGTTGGATCTAATATCAAACGGTGAGCGGCTCTCTTGATAAAAAATGGACCGCTGGATGGGAGGGGGTGGATAGAACTTCTATGTTGTAGGGGGAACATAGAACGCTTTCTCGGAAAAATAATGTCAGAAGATTGTCGGAAAAATATCCAATTATTCAAGGGTGATACCTAAGTGCTTTTTAACTTAAAACTATTGAAAAAATCAATTAGTGATTTTTAGGTAGATCTTTTGTCTTTTTTTTTAGGTATGTAAAAAAAGTGACGCATATTACTTTTTTAGGTGGTTACAATTATTACTCAGGAGAGTATACAATCAGACCATTTACCTTAGTACATGTGGTTACAATTAATCTTTACCATTGAATGTGAAATTGGTTATCTATTGACCAAGCTCAAAGTTTAAAAGAAATTTTCTAGAACTTTATAACACAGTTAAGCTATCAGATTTTATATCGGATGGTTATAGTAATTGTTACCTCCTTGTACCTAAGGTAAATGGTCTCATTGTATACATTCCCCAATTACTCTTGTATCAGTCTGTAGTTTTGTTATAATAAAAAGAATGTATATCGTAAGAGCAGTTGTCTTCACAAACGAATCACATCACCCAGCACCCAGATGTTTTATTCTAATATATGGAATGTATTTCATAAGAGCAATGGAGAATTGTTTCATGAGTCGGGGATGCATTTCTACATTTACATCCCCTCCTCGGAGGTATAAAGCATCCATTTTAAAGATGGATGCAAATGGGCAGTCCGTCTAAAAATAGTAGAAACTAACAATCTAAATGTTTTCTTTAAAAAAATTATCATTTTCAATTTTTAAAAATTTTTTATTTTGATATTCAGGATATCTATGTTAGAAATTATACATCTTTACAAATTAAATCAAAAAATCCATCTCAAAAATAGACTTTTAGAAAGGACTCATTTGTACATCAATTCATAAAAACCGTATGCAAAAACAATTTTCTTCGCAGCCCAATCACATCACCAAATATTCCAATGTTTTCAACGAAAAAGGTCGGGGTGCCTCATTCCATTGCCTATCGACAGTTGTTGATACTTGTAACTCTAGATCTCTCTTAAAATTTTACGGGCAATTTCGTTTTCTTTCCCATGAGATTGTATACTATGCGCTTTTGGAGCATCACGTAAGTCTACTCCATCTGAAATTTTGGGAACCATTCAAGAATCACTAAATGATTAATTTCAAAAGAAAAAGAATTGAATTTTGAGTTTGTTAACAATTAGATTTCACCCTCCAAAATTGAGCGGTCATGTTCAGTAGAGCTGATAAAGAGCCGAGACAGCCTTGCCCTAGCTCAGGCATAGTCCTTATAGGGCTAGCCCAGGCACTCCTTGACCGTGCTAAAGAAGCCTTGGCCTAGGACCAGGCTCGATCCTCACTTACTAGGGCCGAGCCAGCCTTGACCGGGTCGGATAAAAAGAAAACTAAATCAAGGAAGCATAATGGAAAAAAAGGGGGTCATGCTAGGCTGAACTGAACTGGCCATGTTGGGGCCATAGCTTGGCCCTTGGGCAGCAAAAGGCCCTAGTTTTTTAGGGTCGGTCTAGACCAGGGTAGACAAAAAGAAAAAAAAATCAAAAAAACATAATGAAGAAAAAGGGGACCAATCCGGGCTGACCTAGGCTGGCCATGTCGTGGCCTTGCCTTGGCCCTCGGGCCACATCTAGTAGCCTAAGCCCCAGTTTTTTATGGCCCAACTAGCCCATTTCCACCCGTAATGTTCAATCTTGAGGCCATTTATCTAAAGGGCATGAAGAAAGCAATTTATAATTTTTTTTGCCTAGCGACTTTATACTCCCGTGGGAGTATTACTGTCTATTTGCATCCTCTGATAAAACCTGAGTAATTTTAGGACGACCCCAATTGTTTATGGGTGTTAGGACTCCCAAATTTTGGAGATGTAACCTCTTCATTCCATAGATTGGCCTTAATAAATAGGACCCAAATTGCACTCTCTAATGCCCTTGAAGAAAATAAAGTCTAAAAATTGAATAGAAACTATCCAATTTTTGGGGGGTGTAATCTAAGTTTCAGGAAACTCAAAATTCAATTTTGTTTTTTCTTTTGAAGTTTACAGTTATTCTTAAGTGGCTTTCAAATTTTCTCTATTCAAGTTAAATTTCTTACTCTCTAACTGAAACAAATTTTCTCTAATAGAGTTTTACGCACCCTTTATCGTGCTATCCATTAATTCGGATAATATAGTTATTAATCGCTTTGCCATGTCTATCTCTTTCTAAAAATTTTCTTATATTGTTGTAAGCATTGAATAAAACAAAATAGAGAGAAGGACTTTGAGGTATATTTTTGTTAATACGTCAAAAATTAAACAAACAAAAACTATGAAAATATCGAAAGAGATGAATTATTTAACCATTTATCCCCTTTCAACCATTCCAACTTAAAAACATGTGTTCTTATAGAGGTACTTTGAAATTAAACCAAAACACCCGTACAAAAAACGCACAAAACATTTTATCATGTTAAAATGCACAACACCCATATAAAAATTGCATCATGCATTTTTATTTTATTTTTTGAACCGTACAAGCACGGGGATGAAATTATTAATAATCAAGACTTCAAGTTTTGGGTTTGTCAATAGAAACATGATTCACCCACAAAATAATGTCTGATGAAACCATCCAACTACATAATCCTTAGGTGTTTAAAAAATAAATAAATGATTACAATGAATTGAAACTCGAAAAAATGAGAAAGTGAAGAGAAGACAAATCACAATTACAGTTGATATATTCCATTAAAGGTGGAAGCGAGGCGAACATGGACTCCTTATCCAGATCAAAATTATCTGGTAAAAGCGGGAGTGAGTTGCAGTGGCAAATCGGTTAAACCTCCTCCAATGAACATCGACTGAAGATCACCTTTTTTCAGGTAATGGTGTCAAAAGCAATTCTCCCATGTTTCCTATGAATGAATTCTAGCCATATAAGCGTCCCATATTTTCTTCCTCCATCCTGTCATCTTTTGGTATGAAATAATCTGCATTTTTAGGTGGTGATACTGAATTTGCTGCTAAACAACCACCTGAATCCAGTTCTTTCGGAGCAGCAGAAGGCACAACTCTGGGTGTTTTGGGGAGTGTTTTCTCCACATGTTCTAAAAAAGACTGGGTTATCGTAAGCGTCAAGCCAAGAGGTTTAATTGTATCATCCTGCAAATTTAGTGTGGATGCCCAAAAAATAGAGTCCATCAGCTTCTCACCCTCAACTGCTGCAGCATACTTCATAGTTTCTGAATCCATGGCATCCTTTTCCTCAGTCGTTGAATCAATTCTTTTGGAGCATCAGAAGGCACTGTTCTTGGTGTTTTGGAGAGTTTCCTCCACAAGGTCTATAAGATATGGGGTTTTCTTTAAGGGTATCATCCTACAAATGTCAAAGTACATAGCCTTAGAGAATTTTTGATGACTAAAGAACTTTTTCAGTCAGCTTCCACAATAAGGCGATGTATAATGTTATCAATGTTTCATGTAGGGCACTGGATTTACTAAAACAAAAGAAGCTCTCATATAATTTATACCAAAAAAAAGTATCAAAAGAAGGAACAAATCCTTGGCCAAAACAAAAAGCAAATCGGCTGAAATAGAATCCATTTGACATTTGTAGCACAATGGGTTGTCTAGAAAGCATGGAACAAGAAGCTCTACTTTATGACTTGAAATTTTTTTCATTCATATTGATACATCGCGAGGTCGACATGATGCATTTTTTAGGTGAATCTCACTTTAATTAAAATGTTAGACCCTAATCTACAATGAATCTGTCCTACATAACGAACTGAAACTGGCCTAAATACACGAAACTAGGACATAAGCACAACTATCAAACCCTGCAAGCTCTTTCCAATAAGATACAAATACATATGATAAATAAAAATAGCCTATGTTAGGACCCAAACAAATCTCTTGCAGCTCAGCAAAATGGAAACCACATAATACTACCTCTGTATACAGATACGCATCCAATTTCCACACAATTTCTCATTGATGATAGAGCCTTAAAATCTTAATCAGAAGAGCCAGCATAGTAAAAGAATCTAACCATTCAAGAATCTTTGATCCAAAATTTCACTGCACTCAATATTATTTTAAAAAGTGCCTTCAACAATTAGGAAATCACAAAGAGAACATCCATTTAGAAAATATTGAGCAGCACTCTGATAATTAAATTAAATTAAGTGAATTTGAAGCAAAAGCAAAGGCTAAGTACAAGAATTCAGAAAATAATCGAGGTCAGGATCAAGATCATCCATCAACAAAATTGGTGCCGGTCAGGATCAAGATCATCCATCAATAGAATATGTACAGTAGCAGAATTTCGTTGATGGGATCACAGATGTCAGTTGTATTCTACACCAGAAATTTGCTGAGGGAATCATGGAGGTAGCGATCGAGATTGTGGTTAGAGTGGGGAGAGGGCGATATCAATTAGGTGAATTTGGTTGAGGGCTTCATTGAGTAAGGATAGAGAGATTCTTCGAGGGGGGAGCGATTGCAACCAATATGAGTAATCCTCTCGAAGAGGCTTCCTACACTTGGTTGCAACTCGTCCAGTTCCCTTGTGAGTTCATCGGGATTTGGGAAGCAAGTAGCAAGCCATTCTAAGTCATCTGTGGTCAATTCTAACTCATCTGCGCTTAGTCGTGATTCACGGTCTTCTTGGCCGAGAAGAAAGGAGCTTACAGTGCTTAGGAACTCTTTCATGGCCGCATCAGACTCAAACTGTTTCATATCAATACTGGAGGGAAGTAACGATTTTATCGAGCTATCAAAATGTTTACTACCATGTTATGTATCCTTTCTTCTTTTTAAGACAGGTTCCCTACTTCTTTTTAACTTTAGGGGGTCATGTCGGACTTCCATGAGTGGATTGCATTGGCTCTTAGTTCTCTCACTACGACGTAAGCAAAGAAAGGGAGAGTTAGACATGAATATAGAGCAAGAAACTTAAGAATTATCAATGAAAGTGCCAGGATCCGGTACCCTTGGCCCTCAAATCTTACTTGCACCAATAGGGCGACGGTGCCGCTTTGATGCTTGGCCGCACCAAAGACGACAGTGCAGCCGATAGCATCGATGGCGGCTATGAATACGCCTCACCATCAACATACCACCCCAACTCAAACCCTACCACCATTCTCTCTCCTCCTCCACCTCATTATTACGCCTCACCATCAGCATACCACCCCAACTCAAACCCCGCCACCACTCTCTCCCCCCCTCGTCCTCCTTATTCTTACACCTCACCATCAACATACCACCCCTTGAATGCAAGCATCAAGAGACGCCTTGAATGCAAGCATCAAGAGAGAGAGGGGCGCCTTTGACATTGAGACTTCGAAGCAGGCCGCAACCTCATTTTCCTTAAGGTTTTAGACCGTGGTTGCTCGTTCTTCCAGCAAGCGCGTGCCCATCTTTTCTACTATTTGCCCGGACTGCAATGCCGGCCCCTCATCTCTTTGTCTTTTATTGTTTGTGGAAAATGTTTGAAAGTATAGGAAAAATCAAAATGGTCAAACAATCCTTGTGGTTTATATAATGTTTTAAAAAATTAATGTAATAAAAAGAGAAAAAATTAGTAAATTACACATAAGAGATATACAATTTAGCGTTTTACACATTTGCAACAAATCTAATTCATGATCATGTTTCTTTTGATGAGTATTTCAAACTTAAATCAAAATATATGGGTAAAGTAATAAATAGTTCATCTCTCGACTTAAAGAAAAATATACTATTCAGAGAGAAAGAGAGAGTTTAGCGATATAGAGAGAAGGTAGAGACTAAGAGAAAGAATCCGATTCAAATGGGGAGAAAGAACTCCAAGAATTTATACGTTCCTATGGGTGGGTCCAATAACGTGATACCCCATCAGTATCAAGAATATTGACAATTTTGATTTTTTCTCTGCAATTTTGATCTCTTTTTGTGTTGTTCATCGACGGTGGTGGATTTTAGAAGATTCAGATCGGACAACAGGGTTTCGTAAAGGTTTGCAAGGTGGCTTCAAACCTCTGTCCAAATCGTTCCGCATTAATTACAATGTATTATGGGGATAAAATCGTGATTCGTTCTATTTGTTAAAAAAATAAAGAATAAAAAATAAAAATAAAAATTTGTGATTCGTTTTTTTATCTTGAATTTATAGGATAATTAGTGTGTATACAGGTGAAATGGAATGGGAGTTTTACAAAGTGGATTTTCGGTTAAAATTGGAAATGAAATTATCTTCTCTTTTTGTTTAACCTTATCCTTTTCTTTTCTTTTTTTCAATCAGAGCCACTTATTTTTTTTCTAAACCTTTTATTTTCTTTTTTTACAATTATTACTTCATGGGATATGATTAGTGTTATCTTATTTTATCTTAAGAATTATACCCAAAGTACGTAGGGGATATTAGAGAGTTAGAGAGGGGATTTTGATGGTTTTTCGTTTCTTGTATTAAGATAGGAGATTTGGTCGTTTTGATAATAATTTGTAGAGAGAAAGAAATAATCAAGGGTATGTAAGAGTCATCATCTTGTAAGAGATGATCAAGGGTATATAGGAATCCTAATATGAACGTATATAGGTCTCGTCCTTCCTAACGTGAGTACATATAGACAAGTTGGGATTCCTAATCTTTTTGAGCAGGAAGTTTTATATTTATCTTAATTTATTTATGCATGGACCTTGAAATTTTACGTAAAATATGAAATGCTCTACTTATATGCAAAAATTACAAAGAAGGCGATCAACCCTTGTTTTCTTATTTTTTTCGAAAATTACCCTTCAATCAACTCGATATTTAATTTTTTTTTTTTGTAGTTTTTCGTTACTAGGATAGTTCCCCAAACTTCAAGGCACTAGCCTACTAAGAGAAAAACTAAAAAAAAAAAAATTAAAAAAAAATCAGTTGGACCGAGGGGCAATTTTTGAAAAAATAAAAAAAGGAGGGTTGAGCGACCTTTGTAATTTTCGAGTATAACTGAAGCATTCCATATTTTACCTAACTTTTTAAAGTATGTTTGTAAATCATGGGAGTTTGTATGTAGATGTATCTAGAGTAAGTAATTCAGCCAAGGGAGTTTGTATTTAGATGTATCTGTTGTGGGTTGCAAGGTTGGTTCCTTCCCAGTGACTTGTTTGGGTCTTGCTATCTCTGATTCAAGACTTATGATTGCTGTCTGGGATATAGTGCTTGGAAGAGTTAAAAAAAAGTTGGATTTATGGAAGTACAAGTATCTGTCTTTGGGTGGTAGGGTTACTCTTTTGAAATCATGTTTATCAAATCTCCTTGTTTACTAGATGTCTTTGATAAATATGCCTGCCTTTGTTGCAAAAAAATTGGAAAAAATGATGCGAGACTTTCTCTAGGGCTCTTATTCCAATGGGAGGAAGTTCCATTTGCTTAGATGAGATAGAGTATGTATACCTAAAAAGTATGGTGAGTTGAGATTAAGGAGAATTAGGGCGTTTAACCAAGCATTTTTTTGTAAATGGTGGTGCAGAAGCCTTAAACTCAAGAACCATTTGTAGTATAACGTTCTTATGGCTAAATATGGAGTTTATAGATTGCAGGTGTGGTTGAATAATGGGCACGGAAGAGAGGTTTCACAGGTGTGGAAGTTCATCTTTAGATGCAGGCCTATTGTTTCAGGTTATTCTGGATGGAGTGTTGGTTGTGGTACGCAAGTGTCTCTGTGGTATCATAAATGGATAGGGGATTATCCGTTGAAAGTGGCATTTCCTGATCTTTTTGGATTGGTAACTCAGCCGACAGTGACCATTCATGAAGCTTTAGAAAGAAGAGGTCTGTAAAGTTCTTGGAATATTTCTCTATCTTATGGCAGACTAAGTAACCACCTATTATCTCAATGGTGCTCTCTTATGGTAATGCTGGATAACACCTATATTGTTGCTGATGCTGAGGATGAGATTACATGGGAGATTTAAAGTGATGTAGTTTTTTTAGTGAAATCTTGTTATAATCTATTATTCCAAGATAGGATTAGATGGTCTAACTCCAATGTTGTTGCTGTTTGGAAATGGCCTATACACATAAGGTACAGTGTTTCATTTGGCTTGCTTCTCTGAATAGGATTTTAACGGTTGATAACTTGCTTAAAAGGGGAAAAATTTTGCCAAATGTTTGTCTTTTGTGAAATAAAGGTGGGGAAACAATGGCACATCTCATGATCCATTGTTCCTTTACATCCCGTGTCTGGTCCTGGCCTTTCGTGCCCCATCAATGGAAGGTATTACCTCCCAGATGTCTTTAAGCCATTTGGCGATAGGTGGGAAGGTCCTATGGAAGATTTCTAGAGGGGTTATCCTTTAGGAATTATGGAAGGAGAGGAATAGAAGAACCTTTGATGGGAGTTCATTGTCATTGGAAAAGCTCATAGCCAAAATTAAGCTATCCATTGAGATATGGTTATCAGTGACTAAGGAGGGTTTGGGTATTCCAATTGTGGATGTTTTGTCTAATCTTCACAATCTGTTTTTTCAGGATATTTCTCATCCCAGACCGAAGAGCTTTTGGTTGGCACCTGACTTTGGGAGTGTTAAGCTAAATTTCGATGGAAGTTCCTTTGGAAATCCAGGTAGGGCTGGCATTGGTGGTGTTGTACGTGACTCCACGGGTTGTGTTATTCTCTCCTTTGCCGGCCCGATTGGGGAAAAAACAACAAATTTTGTTGAATTGAGTGCTTTGTTATGTGGGTTGAAAATTTTGTTTGAGAGGAGCATTACTGGTAATGTTTGGATTGAAGGGGACTCTCTGAATGTGATAAAATGGTGCAAATTGGAACATAAGGCTCCATGGGAATTGCGATCTTTGTGGTTGCAAATAATAGATCTAGCTGGACCTTCTATTTTGTTCAATCATGTCTATTGGCAAACTCCATTGCCAATTCTTTGGCTAAAGGAGGTGCATCATTACCTTCTGTTGATTTGTTCATTAATTTCTTTCACTTAATCATGAACATTTGTCAAAAAAAAAGTTCTAAACTCAATCGATAATCCCCCCTATCTTTCTTTATCCCTATTTCTATGGTTTCTTGATCCTACTATCGTTATATTTCAATATCCGTATTTGTAGGCTTTTGATGCTACGTGTCTTGGTTTCTTGATCCTACTGTCTTTGTAATTCAATATTCATATTTTTAGGGTTTCTTGATGCTACGTGTGTTGAAATGAGAGGGAATCTGAAGAGAAAGAGCTCCACTAGGGAATCCTATATCTCAGGTTAATGGGAGATTAGTGTTTATTGGGTGCTCATGTAGGACTCAATTGTGAATTTGGTTCTACAGGCAAAACACAATGACCAGTTTTTTGATACTCTCTTATTATCCTACTTTTTTATTATTTTTTAGGTTGAGAAACGAAAAGTTTTATGGGGATCGGATAGGATTACCTCTCCTTAGAAGCCTTTCTCTCTCTCTCAAGAGCATAAATGAAAGCAAAAAGAAGAGATAAAAGCAAAAAGAGAGAGATTTTCTTTCCACTTATTTTTTAAAAAAAGAAATAGAAATTAAGATATCCATTATGAGAATGCTCAACTAACTCCATAAAATAAAATAAAACCTTAGATGGAAACACCATGAAAAATGATCTCTTTCTTCCAATAACAAGACACAAAAAGAAGGAGCGGAATAACAAGGTTTGGTTGATAGTGAACAAAAAAGAAATTGAGAAATAAATCAAAAAATATGACACACACATAAATAAATTCAAGAAGAAGAAGGAGAGAGGGGGTGGTGGGGGCATTGCAGGAGTGGAGAGAGACAATACAAAGAACTTCTGCAGCGTTAATGGTGACAGAGCCAAAAAAAAAAAAGCACATAGAGAAGGAGACATACAAGCACGAAAGAAACATACAAAGAAAACAAAATGATATTATTTTTAAGTCTTTAACAAACAAAACACACCTTAAAAAATCCTTTGGAGTAATGGATTTCCAATCTCTCTCTCCTCTTCTCTCTATGTTTTGAGCAATGGGGTGGATTGATGTGTAGGGTCATTATATACGCGTATTTGCATGGCTTCTTGATCCTACTTTTCCTTATATTTCGAATGAGGAAGAGTATTAAGAGAGAGTGTCAAGAGAGAGAGCTGTCTAGGGGTTTTTTTGACGATTTATCCTAGGGATTATTTTTCCCAAAAGATAGAATTTATAGGATAGGATATATACCAAAATCTTGTAATAAAGATTTTAGAAGTAGTAAGAAGAAATCGAAAAGATACCAAGAAAATCTTAGCACCGAAACAAACGATCTACTTTTAAGTTTGGACTTCACGGAACCCTAACGAACATCCTACTGCATCTCTATTTCTATTATTCTTCTCATTAAATTAAGATTTGATCAATCATAATCAATAATTCTTATTCCTAAATATATCTAATTTTATTACAGCTGAAGAACGAAAAAAAAGAAGGAAGAAACTATACACTCATGATTTTCATGTTTTGTAAATCACAAAATGAAATTGTTATGAGAAGTTTGGAAATTCATTTTCTGTAAAAAAAAAGAAATTTGGTGCAATTTTTTTTTGAAGTATTTAAAAATTAATGACAAGAAATTTGGATGATAAAATATTTTAAATGCATTAAAATAGCAAAAAAAAAAAAAATTTGTTTCAAAGATTATTCACAACAAGCAATTGTTATGGAAAGTTTGGAAATTAGGTTTCTGTAAAAAAATTGTTAAGATGTTTTTTGAAATATTTAAAAATTTATGACAAGAATTTGGATGATTAAATATTAAGAAGCAGTAAAATAGCAAAAAAAAAAAAAAAAATTCATTTCAATATTATTCACGAAATGAAATTGTTATGTAAAGTTTGGAAATTGGGTTTCTATAAAAAAAAATAAAAATGGTATAATTTTTTTTGAAATAATTAGAAAATAACAATAAATTTGAATGAAAAAATATTTTAAAAAAAAGGAGTAAATTAGCAATAAAAAAAAAACTCTTTGAAATATTATAATAAGAAATCATATATTTTGTAAATCACAAAAACGAAATTTTTCTGAAAAGGATGCAAATTGGTTTTCTTAAATAATTTTTTTTTTTAAAAAAAAAGGAAAAAAATGGTATAATTTTTTTGAAGTAGTTAAAAATTTATGGCAAGAAATTTGGATGGTAGAATATTTTTTAAACATGAAATATTTTTTAAAAAATAATTTTATCCCTTTTTCTTATTTTTATTTTTTATTTTTGCGTAAGTTAGTTGGGGAGAAGTCCCGCACCCATTTTTCATTGATAAATAAAGAAAAACAAATTTACAGCTCATTACTTTATAACCGTAGAAAGGGTTACCTATGCCAACTCATTTGTTAAAGCATGGCAAATAAAATTTGGTGGTCGAGAATGCCAAACAGTAGCTTTTAGACGACATGTAGCCTTCTTTGCAAGAATATCTGCAACCATATTAGCCTCATGAAAAAATATGGGTGCGGACCACCAACAATTAGAAAGACCTTGTCGACAATTTACTGCAACTTACCCCCATGTTAGTCGGGGGCATTCATACATAACATTAATGAGCAATGTTGAGTCACTTTCAATCTGAATAGGGTAGCACTAAAGCTTACCAACTAGGATCAAACCTTTTGCAAGAGCGAAGAATTCCACATAATTATTAGAAGCGATTCCAAAGGATTTGACAAATGCTGCAATAGAAATACCATCAGAATTCCTAATAACACCACCCCCCTGCTTGGTCTGAGTTATGTAATGAAGCCCCATCATTGTTTAGCTTGAAATGATTAGGGCAAGGAAACGTCCATGCCACTGGAATAACATAAAAAAAATATAATTTTATCAAAAAACATAATTTTATTAAGAAAAAAAGAAAAACATTTCACATATTCTTCATAAAACATAATTTTATTAATCGAAATGAGTTTTTTTAGAAAAACCGATATCACAAGAAACCAAAAAATCGAGATCCCAAATCGGTTCTTTTATCGAATGCAATCAGTAATTTCAGTCAAATATTGTCTGAGAAATCCTAAAAACGGCTGAAATGTAAACTGCTTTCATTTACTCCCAAAATCACTACTCCATAGTTACATGCCCACCAGCAACATTAACACCGACATTCTCATAAGTGGAGAACCAAAATAATCAAACACTACACCTAACTACAATGTGAAAAGAGGGCATCACAAAGTGTTTTCTCTGTTTGCTTCTTATAGGTAAGGATTTAAAAAGTGGATCGGTTACCTTGATTGTCGATTTCGATCTGAATTACCAATTTTTTAACCCTGCTCACAGCCTTACCTTAAAGGGCACCCCGACGGCCTTGAGCCACAACTGCCTCTCTATGAATTCAGCTACTGTGAACCTTCGCACCTCCTCTCTCTTCACCTCCCCATCCACCTTCAATACCCCCCACCTCAGCCTTCCCTTTGTATCCGCCCTGGCCTTCCAATTCTTGAACTCCACACACTTCATTGTATCTTGCATTGGCTCCTTCCCAATGGATGCCACCCTTCTTGCTCACGGCATCCCTTAAATATGATTGCATTATCACGACCCTAGAATGTTGTCGTCATGGCCTTCCCAAATAAGTTGACAAATTTCCCTCCACAAGCTCTAGGTCAAGAGAGGTTTGAATGGCACAATTCTGAAAGATAAATCCAGTTTCCTGTGTAGGTTCAAACCTGCCATGAACAGTTATCATGTTTTGCTGTTTGGGCATCGGCCTGCGTGGAAAATTTTGACAGTTCTGGAGTACTACGGCCGCATTACGGAAGATGAAGCCAACGATGCCATAGATGTGACAGTCCCTATAGAAACGGTGGAAGGAGTGGGCGTAGTAGGTGTCCTAGTAAGACGAGATATTGAGACTCAAAAAAGTAGCTAAGTTGGATTGGATATGAAGGGCTACTGCCTGGTGAAAATATAAGTTATATTTCTATATAAAAAAAATTAATACGAATTTCATTAGCGTCAGGTGAATTGGTTTCTAAAATCAATACCAACTCCATTAAGTTCAATTAAAATCTTTCACACACATGAAACTGTAGCTGATTTTCATATTCATGAAAGTAACACTAAGTTGGGTATTTTTTGCCTTCTTAAACAGAAGGTAAATTTCATTATACTTTATAAAGATACGCACCACTTCATGGTATGGAAAATATGAAACCCTAAGAATATTATGTAAATCATTTCACAAAGAAATTCTCAAGCTTACCATTTTATTATTTTTCAGGAATTTTCTTCAATTTCTCTAATCTTCTAAAATAAGCATTTATTATTTTTTATATTTAGTTTGTTTGGTTTTTCTGGAACATCAAGCTGCTTGTTACAACCAGGTTGGACCAGTCAACCTCACTGTTAATTTGATGGCCAGTCTAATTCTAGTGGTATTTCTAAAAGAACCATTCAGATGTACATTCAGTAGAGGTATACTTGAAAAAATATGAATTGTTTCATATTCATGATTATAATGTTAGAGATTACATGTTATTAAAAATTAAGTCCAAAAATCCATCTGAGAAATAGAATTATAAGAGGCGACTCATTCCTGTATGGACTCGTTTTTAAGAGGCGACTTATATATATAAACAAATAAGGCCAAGACCCTACAAAAACCAAATAAAGCCTCACCTTAAATCATCGTCTAGAAAGCACTTTCGACCATGAAAATTTTCATGATGGCTCTAACATCAATTTCCAACAACAACCATAAATTTCAAAACTCAGAAAGTCATACAGATCTTTTGGATCTTTGAATACTTATTTTTACAGCGAAATGAATGGTCTAGATAATTTATTACAATAAAAACTATTTTTAAAGTTTGAAATTCCAACTTTTTAACAGCCATAATATTCTAGTTGAGATAATCGATGTAAAGGTTTTCCAATGCTTGAATTACAATTTTCAACAAGTTATTAGATGAGGCTTTACTTATTTTGATGGGGCTTCATCCATATCAAACCCCATATATATATATATATATATATATATATATATATATATATATATATATATGAAAAAAGTTTCTATAACAATCAAATTAAAGCCCACCTCAAAAATTTCACAAGAAGTTGTCCTTTTGATGCCCTAATATCGTCAAATTGATAATCTTAACATCAAGAAGCTTGGACATGACGAAAATATGGATTTCAATTTCCAACACCAACTATAAATTTCAAAACTCAAAAAAATCATACAGATCTTTTGGATCTCTGAACATTTATTCTTACGGTGAAATGCATGGTCTAGATAATTTATTACAATATAAACTATTTTTTAGAGTTTGAAATCCTTACTTTTTAACAGCCATAATATTCTAGTTGAGATGATCGATGTAAAGATTTTCCAATATCAATTACAATTTTTGATGAGTCATTAGGTGAGGCTTTACTTATTTTGATGGGGCTTCATTCCTATCAAACCATTTTCCAAAATATATATATATATATATATATATATATATATATATATATATATATATATATATATATATATATATATATATATATATATATATATATATAAAGAAGTTGTTGTTTTGATGTCCAAATATCATCAAATTAATCATCTTGACTAAAAAAATGGATTTCAAGTTTTAGAAACATTGCATCTTGTATCGCATTTTTGGACCTTCAATTTTCAATATTTTTAAGTTTTCTTAGATTTGCTCAGTCTACACTTTTTTTTAAGTTTTAAATTTTATAATTAAAGATGAAAAATATATTCTAAGGTTATTATAAAGATTTTCAGTATTGAAACCACATTTCTCGACATTATCTGAAGGTAGGTTCTAATTCAATTGTTTAGAACCTCGGCTCTCTCTCCCTATCTCTCTCTCTCTCTCTCTCTCTCTCTCTCTCTCTCTCTCTCTCTCTCTCTCTCTCTCTCTCTCTCTCTCTCTCTCGCTCTCGATATATATATATATATATATATATATATATATATATATATATATATATATATATATATATATATATATATATATGGGTTGTGGTTCTATAAGATTGCAACCTTAAATAATCCAATTAAGGCGCACCTCCAAATTTTATCATAACATGTAATTTTGGTAAAACAGTTCTTAAGATTGTCTCAAAATTTATTTTAATATCTAAATATAAAATTTTAGACTCCAAAAATAGTTGAAATCAAGTAGATCTATAAACATATGAAAGTTTTGAAAATGGATGGTCTAGATAAAATATTGCAAGATGCATTATTTCTGGGACTCAAAATCTTTTTTTTTTTCATATTCATAGATCTCGATGTCGAGTTGATCAATTAGACCTTTTTTCAACATTAAAATAACCTTTTCCAATGGATTTTTGAGTTGCATTTGTAATTCTACATTTTCAAGTTGCAACCTTATGTAAATTTTCTCCTATATATATATATATATATATATATATATATATATATATATATATATATATATATCTTTGGGTTTGTTATGAAGTCCGAGAAATTTTTTTTTTAGAACTTTGTGTCTATTTAATGACACTCTTACAACCACACATTTTGAAAACTAGGGGACTAGAAAGATTGTGACTTCAATGTACAAAAGATAAATGATCTTCCCAACATTGTACTACATCTCCCTGAAGTTTTACTATTATAAGTCATACTCTTGGCACACTATAAAACTTTGAATGAACCTCAAAAGGCTTCCATTATAAGGAGTACAAAGATGGGCCTTAAAATCTCACATCTTTTGATTTACTGTAAAATAGAAGATGAGTATCCGATGATATATCTCTCGAATCACAATGAATTTATCTCTGCAAATTTTTTAGTATAAAAATAGTCTCAAATCATACTATTTAGTGAGTCTCTGAATTAGTGACATTTACCTCACAGTTCTCTTTTTCTTTTTTGTTTTTTGTTTTAAAAAAATACCACCTTACTAACACTTTCAAAAAATTAACTCCTAAACTATTTCAAAAAACAGATAGAGGCACGTTTTCCCATTGAATTACCCAAACAAAAAAAATGAAGGCAGTTTTTTGTTAACTTTATTTTCTTGTTTTATGATCGAGAGACTATCGATTTAGACACATATGGGAATCTCTTGACGTGAATATAAGGTTCTACTTGAGATGAGATAAATATGTTTAGCAAAGTTATCTCTCACTAAATATTCCCCCGGTAAAGGTCACTCACTTCAATTTCCCCAAAAATTGTTCTCACCAAAGTCCCGTGCTCTCCTAATGCATGTCTATTTTTCCAAGCCCTCCACGTAAATCTATCTTTAAGTCTTGGACAAAGGGTCCCTCAGGATCCTCTCTCTCATGGCTTACATGCATGTCATGCAATCGAAACGGACTAAAAGACTAATTAAGTTTTTTTTAGTAAGTTACGTATGGATCTGAAATAATTTCTTAAATACCTGATGATCCGATTATAGGTGGAAATTATCAACTCGTACTTCTTAAAAACATAATTTCATAATTGCCCTTGAGAGGATTCCATCCTTAATCTTCATTTTTTTTCATCCTCAATCTTCGTTGTTTTTTATTGAACACACGCCTAAAATTTCAAGTGATTTGGACTTGAAAAAAAAAAACTTTTCAAACACTACCGAACCTCTGTGATCGTCAGAATCT
Source organism: Amborella trichopoda (assembly GCF_054954075.1). NCBI lineage: Eukaryota > Viridiplantae > Streptophyta > Magnoliopsida > Amborellales > Amborellaceae > Amborella > Amborella trichopoda. Next base: position 21,099,087 of record NC_142340.1, read on the forward strand.
AGGCCGTTGGACTCATATGTTCATTTAAGCTAGTAGGCTAATCTGTCATCAATATATATATCTATATAAATATATATATATATATATATATATATATATATATATATATATATATATATATATATATATATATATATATATATATATATAATGTAGGACAACGAAGATTAGATAGCAGATCTTCTGATCTTGCTGCTAATAATGACGTACTACCTACAAAATGAAGTGCAATGGTATATATTAAGGTATTTACTGCATCACTTTCAGTATAAATTATTTCCAGATTTTGTTCATTCCTGGCGGTCTATGGTCTTGTATTGGTAAGGATTCTATATTTGGTTTCATCATCTACATAGAAATCCCACCATCCTCTTAACCAACCAGTGAATCCATTGACTATTGCTTTAGCAACCTCTTGATCTGGATTGCTTGCAATTTTGTTTGCAGAAGTAAACATTGTCATGTGTCTCATGACATCTAATATTTTTAATTCAGATAAACCATCTATTGTCCAATTAACTATTGATCTTTCTGAATAGGAAAAAACTTGTTGTATGGCATCTTCTTCAAGCTAGACATCAACATGTGTAGGTCTTTTATAATATGGTAAAGCGGTAATTGGTTTCCAAGTTTTACCATAGGTTATTCTATCTATATCAATAGGTGTAGTATCCATAAAAGCATTTTCTTGGTTTTGTATGGTGTCTTCAAAAATTGGTTCTTCTTCCTGGAGCATCATTGTTTCATGCTCTCGTATTTTTTATTTTTCTTTATCTGAGGATTCTGACAATGGAACAGGTATATTTGGCATAGGAATACTGAGTTTGGGAGAAGGAATTCCTTTTATGTCTAATTGAGCTAATTTGGCTATTAACTTATCCATTAGGGTTTTATTATTGTCACCAATATGAAATTTATTTTTATTAAGTTCTGGAGGTGGTTTAAATAGGACTGCTTTAGGAAGGGAAGGAGTTACCTCCTTCGAAACTAATCTTTTTATACGTTCTTCTTGTTTTCCTAAAGACTGCATATATAAATTAGTATAATTGTTTTGTTCCACAATATAGGGAATAAACTCTTGCTTTTTACCTATTTCTTTGGGTAAGACTTTATATGGTGTGGCTATTATATCATATAAAGATTGTGGTGGTTCTCCTTTACTTGATTGGGTTACTCATTTGAGTATTATACTTTTTTCAGGAGGGTGTGTACTAGTTGTAGTAGTACCATCCATGCTGATATATGTTTTTTCTTCTAAAGTTTGAAGATTATCGAATAAAGGAATATTAATTTCATATTGAATACATATTTCTCTTAATCATATAAAAAATCCTTTTGTTTCTCTTTCTTTTTTGAGAAATTTATTGTATTTTTTATGAAATAGTTTTATTAACCTAGGTTGGAAGGTTTGAATATACCATTTCCTAATATTTTGATTTTCTAAAGAAAGATAATCTTTTTTAAGTTAATCAATATTAATTTTCTTCTTTTTTCGTTCTAATTTAGCGGCTAAATATGTTGCTATATATTCATCATCATATGTATTATTAGTATTTATCTCTTCTTCTGTATCATCTTCTATTTGTAATGTAAGTATTTGAAATTCCTCTATATTGGGTTCAGGAATATATGTAGGAAGAACTACATGATCAGCCGTTCTTCTTACTCCTTATAGTTGGAAATCTAAAGATGGTGTAGGTTGTGAAGCAGAAGGAAGTATGATGACATCAAGAGTAATATGACAGGATTTTCTAGGAGGTATTAATGGTTTTTTATTTCTTTTCCTATGAATATCTATATCATCCTAGACCCTAGATTGTTGGAATTTTATTTCAATATTTCCATCTGAATGTTCGATTATTTGGTTTGGAATATTATTTCTAGGTGCTTCTTGGGGTTAGTTTGCATGTTGTAATGCCTAAGATTGAAGTAAAATAATATCGGACCAAGTAATTGTTTTGGGTACAATTGTATGTGATTTTTCTATATTTGTTTGAAATAAGATAGTTTGATCTTTTTTATCAACTTGCATAATATTAGGACAAAGGGTATTCATTACTTTATAATAAATTCTATATACTATTGCTAAATTCTGAGAACCATGTATCATATTAAAGCCATGAGCTTTCAAATTTATAGATAATATATCTAATATGTTTGGGTCTGTTAAATAAACAGAAAAATTTGGAAAGCGATTAAAATATAATGGTCCACTACATAGGCTGGATTCTACTGTACCTAGGAGTGAATCAGCAAAGTTATTATGTCTTGTATCTCTTGGGCATACAAGCACTGAGGTGTTTAACCCTAATCGGATTAAAGGTTTAATAGCTATTTGTATTAACCCAATGTGCAAATATTTATAATTATTCTCTTTATGTTTTTCAATAATTTTTCTAGATAATAATTGAAAGTCTTATTGGTTCTGAGTTATAGATAGACTTTCTTCTACGGTTTTTATAGCATAACCTAATTTGAATTTAAATGATCCTTTTTGATAAATGTCTTTTATTGGTACCTTAGGAATATTCTAATTTTGGATATGATCTTCAATATCATTAATAATAATCTGTTCCTTATTTTTAACTCTTAATGTCTGAAGTTGAGTTGCAATATTACCTTTTAGATTCCTAATAAAAATTGCCATTTGTAGGTTGCTGATAATGACAATCTATACGATCAAGGGTCCAGCGTGTTCCCTAAGCGGCTCTTCTTGGCCCTGGCGGGTACTTTGCCTAGACTTGTCCTTTCGTCTCTTGTCTGAACTCTCGGACCAACTTTCATAGATGTAAATTTAAGTAGGTTTCTACAGTAAAGGTGATTACTGTAGAAATCACCATTGTTTCATGCTCTGGTATTTTTTATTTTACCATTGAACACCTTCCCGGGTCTTCCAATTCTCTTCATGATTTTCTTACCCGTAAATTTTTGCAGAGGGGGCAACACTGACGCCAACGACAAAGATTCACCACTCTCACTTGCACTACAGCTCTTTGCAGCTAATAAAAATAATACTACTATATCACATCCACCTACTCTCATGGGTTCTCGTAGCAATTCTCGCAACGAAAAATGCCCACAGAATATAATACCATTTGAAGGTGAATTCCCGCCTTTGGCAACCTTTTCACCTTCCAATTCTCCTGTTCCCCAAATAACCTACCCAGAGGCTAATACATCGACTCCTGTTTATTCTCAAGCACAGGCCAAATCAAACCAGAAGCCTAATTTTCCTAGGTCTTCATACATTGAAAGAGCCTACCTTATGGACATTACTATTGATGATCACCATATCAAAAGGGACCCTATCAAACTTGCTCCTTTATACTTGATAAACCATTTAAATCCAACCAATGGAGTCAAAACCAGAGAATATTATGAAGCAATTCTCATGGAAACAATATCCATATCTGTTGTTTATTACTACCAACAAAATACTAGAGTCATTGCTTACTCCAAAGTCCAGATTAAGAAACTACTCTCTTATGATGAGTGGGGTTGCAATCCTGCTCAAGGAAAGAAATTACATAATTCTGATTTTCATACAAATATTATAAATATGCCGAATACATAGAAGCTTGGCATAAAATGTTTTATTATCAAAATCCAAACAATACTCATAGTTGGTATATCCAATTCAGATTACCTATTTTCGAACGATTCCCTAACTGGTTTAAAAATTGGTTTTTAGTTTGGGGATCAACTACTTCAATTTTACCTCTTGCTTTTCAAAAAGTGCAGGAACAATTTGTGCAGTTCAATAATAGTGATAATAATACTGACAATCACCTATACTTTATGGCACTATATCAACTCCCATGGATTATGAAATGGGAATATACCATCTCTGTTAATAATACAACCAACCATACCTACATTCCAAGACTGGGCAAAACCATCTTAGTCAAATGGTGGGACATCTTTAATATGGATCCCACAACCATAGTTCCTAAAAGAATACCTCCACAAAAACCTATATATAATCTCAATCCAAGTGACCATAATACAGCCAATACTTCATTTGACTTTCCCACATATTTACGAAATATGCTCCAATCAAACCCAAATGCTTCCAAAGAAATGCTAGAAAACAAATGAAGGAGATCTTTGCAGAAGCAGGAAGAAAACAGGTCTCATCACATGAAATCGTACAATCTTCACCATTGCACACCAATAAATATTTCCCACTTGAAGAAGCAGACCCAGAAGAAGAAGACCCTAATGAATTCAGCCAAAGACCATAAAGATGCTACACAGTACCAGGTCACCTCATCTATGTTACTTTCCATACCACATGTCACCTCAAGATACTATATCAGGATGCCCTTCATTTGACGACAAAAGAATGATGCCTTTCACTGTGCTGCCGACATATACGACAAATGATTGATGCCCTTCACTGTAGCCGCCGACATAAGAAGACAAAATGCCACTGTTCAAAGATGCCTTTTCACTATAGCCGCCGACATAAGAAGACAAAATGTCACTGTTCAAAGATGCCTCTTTAAGCATCTTCTTTTCCTTTTTTGTCTTTTTCCTTTTTTGCTTTATGTCTTTTCCTCTTCCTTTTAGTCTCATCAAGTCACCTCACCTCTTTACTTCCTTACAAAGCAACCTCATCCTTTGCCTATAAAAGGGAAGCCTCTCCCGCATTCTAGGAAGGTCTCTCCGAGCTTCTTCCCTCTCATACTCCACTCGGCTCTCTCTCTCTCTCTGTCTTCATCTCCAAGCTCTCTTCATCCCTCTGCTCTCTCATCTCCTTGCTCTCTACGCAAGACCATCACAGCTGTCCCGACCTCACAGCAAGAACCTGCTTCATACTATCCAGGTTTTCCCTATCTTTTTTATACATCAAAGCAGGTTCTCACCTATCGTATTATCTCAGTTTTCATAGTTTACAAATGTGTGATTGTAACTTCCATACACTCCCATCATATTGTCCTCACAACTGGAAGTTATTCTCCAGTTATTGTATCTGTAAACAGTAAGTATTTGTTTAAATATATTTCATCAGTTTAATTACATTTCAGTCAAATTATGTTTGAGTTGGTTTGATTATAAGTTGTAATTTATACTGTGATACATATATAAGATGATCTAATGCAGTTTAAACTTGTCTTCAGTATTAAAATAGGTTCACACGCACACACATCGTGGTTTGTTATTGATATTTCCGTTATCCCTTTTATTATAATAATCTTATTTTGCCTTAATTATATTCATATATTACAAGAATTAATCAAATATAATGGTATGCTATTTGTTTACTTGTTATAAAACAGTTGGTTCAAATTCACTGTAGATCTGGACGCGTTTTGGTATCAGAGCCAACAGTAAACTGTTAGAGAAAAAGTTACAATATTACTGTAGAAACCTACTTAAATTTACATCTAAGAAAGTTGGTCCGAGAGTTAAGACAAGAGACGAAAGGACAAGTCTAGGCAAAGTACCCGCCAAGGCTAGGAAGAGCCGCTTAGGGAAACACGTTGGACCCTTGATCGTCCAGATTGTCATTATCCGCAACCTACAGATGGAAAATTTAATTAGGAATCTAAAAGGTAATATTGCAACTCAACCTCAGACATTAAGAGTTAAAAATAAGAAATAGATTATTATTAATGATATTGAAGATCATATCCAAAATTGGAATATTCCTAAGGTACCAATAAAAGACATTTATCAAAAAGGATCATTTAAATTCAAATTAGGTTATGCTATAGAAACCGTAGAAGAAAGTCTATCTGTAACTCAGAACAGAGAAGACTTTCAATTATTATCAAGAAAAATTATTGAAAAACATAAAGAGAATAATTATAAATATTTGCACATTGGGTTAATACAAATAGCTATTAAACCTTTAACCCGACTAAGGTTAAACACTTCAGTGCATGTATGCCTAAGAGATACAAGACACAATAACTTCGCAGATTCACTCTTGTTCTGTATCATCTTCTATTTGTAATGTAAGTATTTGAAATTCTTCTATATTAGGTTCAGGAATATATCTAGGAAGAACTAGATGATCAGCCGTTCTTCTTAGTCCTTGTAGTTGGAAATCTGAAGATGGTGTACGTGGTGAAGCCGAAGGAAGTCTGATGACATCAGGAGTAGTATGACAGGATTTTCTAGGAGGTATTAATGGTTTTTTATTTCTTTTTCTATTAATATATATATCATCCTTGACCCTAGATTGTTGGAATTTTATTTCAATATTTCCATCTTGATGTTCGATTATTTGGTTTGGAATATTATTTCTAGGTGCTTCTTGGGGTTGGTTTGCATGTTATAATGCCCAAAATTGAGGTAAAATAATATCGGACCAAGTAATTGTTTTGGGTACAATTGTATGTGATTTTTCTATAATTGTTTGAAATAAGATAGTTTGATCTTTTTCATCAACTTGCATAATATTAGGACAAAGGGTATTCATTACTTTATAATAAATTCTATATACTATTGTTAAATTCTGAGAACCATGTATCATGTTAAAGCCATGAGTTTTCAAATTTATAGATAATATATCTAATATGTTTGGGTCTGTTAAGGAAACAGAAAAATTTGGAAAGTAATTAAAATATATTGGTCCACTACATAGGCTGGATTCTACCATACCTAGGAGTGAATCTGTGAAGTTATTGTGTCTTGTATCTCCTAGGCATACAAGCACTGATGTGTTTAATAGCTATTCGTATTAACCCAATGTGCAAATATTTATAATTATTCTTTTTATGTTTTTCAATAATTTTTCTTGATAATAATTGAAAGTCTTCTTTGTTCTGAGTTACAGATAGACTTTCTTCTACGGTTTTATAGCATAACCTAATTTGAATTTAAATGATCCTTTTTGATAAATGTCTTTTATTGGTACCTTAGGAATATTTCAATTTTGGATATGATCTTCAATATCATTAATAATAATCTGTTCTTTGTTTTTAACTCTTAATGTCTGAGGTTGAGTTGCAATATTACCTTTTAGATTCCTAATTAAATTTGCCATCTGTAGGTTGCGGATAATGACAATCTGGACGATCAAGGGTCCAACGTGTTCCCCTAAGCGGCTCTTCCTGGCCTTGGCGGGTACTTTGCCTAGACTTGTCCTTTCGTCTCTTGTCTTAACTCTCGGACCAACTTTTTTAGATGTAAATTTAAGTAGGTTTCTACAGTAATATTGTAACTTTTTCTCTAACAGTTTACTGTTGGCTCTGATACCAAAACGCGCCCAGATCTACAGTGAATTTGAACCAACTGTTTTATAACAAGTAAACAAATAGCATACCATTATATTTGATTAATTCTTGTAATATATGAATATAATTAAGGCAAAATAAGATTATTATAATAAAAAAATTATTGAAAAACATAAAGAGAATAATTATAAATATTTGCACATTGGGTTAATACAAATAGCTATTAAACCTTTAACTCGACTAGGGTTAAACACCTCAGTGCTTGTATGCCTAAGAGATACAAGACACAATAACTTCGCAGATTCACTCCTAGGTATGGTAGAATCCAGCCTATGTAGTGGACCAATATATTTTAATTGCTTTCCAAATTTTTATGTTTCTCTAACAGACCCAAACATATTAGATATATTATCTATAATCTTGAAAACTCATGGCTTTAATATGATACATGGTTCTCAGAATTTAGCAATAGTATATAGAATTTATTATAAAGTAATGAATACCCTTTGTCATAATATTATACAAGTTGATAAAAAAGATCAAACTATCTTATTTCAAACAAATATAGAAAAATCACATATAATTGTACCCAAAACAATTACTTGGTCCGATATTATTTTACCTCAATCTTGGGCATTACAACATGCAAACCAACCCCAAGAAGCACCTAGAAATAATATTCCAAACCAAATAATCGAACATCCAGATGGAAATATTGAAATAAAAATCCAACAATCTAGGGTCAAGGATGATATAGATATTAATAGGAAAAGAAATAAAAAACCATTAATACCTCCTAGAAAATCCTGTCATACTACTCCTGATGTCATCATACTTCCTTCTGCTTCACAACCTACACCATCTTCAGATTTCCAACTACAAGGAGTAAGAAGAACGGCAGATCATGTAGTTCTTCCTACATATATTCCTGAACCTAATATAGAGGAATTTCAAATACTTACATTACAAATAGAAGATGATACAGAAGAAGAGATAAATACTAATAATACATATGATGATGAATATATAGCAACATATTTAGCCGCTAAATTAGAACGAAGAAAGAAGAAAATTAATATTGATTATCTTAAAAAAGATTATCTTTCTTTAGAAAATCAAAATATTAGGAAATGGTATCTTCAAACCTTCGAACCTAGGTTAATAGAATTATTTCATAAAAAATACAATAAATTTCTCAAAAAAGAAGGAGAAACAAAAGGATTTTTTATATGGTTAAGAGAAATATGTATTCAATATAAAATTAATATTGCTTCATTCCATAATCTTCAAACTTTAGAAGAAAAACATATATCAGCACGGATGGTATTACTACTGCTAGTACACACCCTCCTGAAAAAAGTATAATACTCAAAGGAGTAACCCCATCAAGTAATGGAGAACCACCACAATCTTTATATGATATAATAGCCACACCATATAAAGTCTTACCCAAAGAAATAGGTAAAAAGCAAGAGCTTATCCCCCATATTGTGGAACAAAACAATTATACTAATTTATATATGCAGTCTTTAGGAAAACAAGCAGAACGTATTGAAAGATTAGTTTTGTTCATTCCTGGCGATCCATTGTCTTGTATTTGTAAGGATTCTATTTTTGGTTTCATCATCCACATAGAAATCCCACCATCCTCTTAACCAACCAGTGAATCCATTGGCTATTGCTTTAGCAACCTCTTGATCTGGATTGCCTGTCATTTTGTTTACAGAAGCAAACATTGTCATGTGTCTCATGACATCTAATATTTTTAATTCAGATAAACCATCTATTGTCCAATTAACTATTGATCTTCCTGGATAAGAAACAACTTGTTGTATGACATCTTCTTCAAGCTGGACATCAGCAGGTGTAGGTCTTTTATAATATGGTAAAGCGGTAATTGGTTTCCAAGTTTTACCATAGGTTATTCTATTTATATCAATAGGTGTAGTATCCATAAAAGCATTTTCTTGGTTTTGTATGGTGTCTTCAATAATTGGTTCTTCTTTCTGGAGCATCATTGTTTCATGCTCTCGTATTTTTTATTTTCCTTTATCTGAAGATTCTGGCAATGGAACAGGTATATTTGGCATAGGAATACTGAGTTTGGGAGAAGGAATTCTTTTTATGTCTAATTGAGCTAATTTGGCTATTAACTGATCCATTAAGGTTTTATTAGTGTCACCAATATGAAATTTATTTTTATTAAGTTCTGGAGGTCGTTTAAACAGGACTACTTTAGAAAGGGAAGGAGTTACCTCCTTCGAAACTAATCTTTCTATACGTTCAGCTTGTTTTCATAAAGACTGTATATATAAATTAGTATAATTGTTTTGTTCCACAATATGGGGAATAAGCTCTTGCTTTTTACCTATTTCTTTGGGTAAGACTTTATATGGTGTGGCTATTATATCATATACAGATTGTGGTGGTTCTCCTTTACTTGATGGGGTTACTTCTTTGAGTTTTATACTTTTTTCAGAAGGGTGTGTACCAGCAGTAGTAGTACCATCCGTGCTGATATATGCTTTTTCTTCTAAAGTTTGAAGATTATCGAATGAAGGAATACTAATTTTATATTGAATACATATTTCTCTTAACCATATAAAAAATCATTTTGTTTCTCTTTCTTTTTTGAGAAATTTATTGTATTTTTTATGAAATAATTCTATTTACCTGCGTGGGAAGTTTTGAATATACCATTTCCTAATATTTTGATTTTCTAAAGAAAGATAATCTTTTTTAAGATAATCAATATTAATTTTCTTCTTTTTTCGTTCTAATTTAGCGGCTAAATATGTTTCTACATATTCATCATCATATGTATTATTAGTATTTATCTCTTTTTCTGTATCATGTTCTATTTGTAATGTAAGTATTTGAAATTCCTCTATATTGGGTTCAGGAATATATGAAGGAAGAACTACATGATCAGCCGTTCTTCTTACTCCTTGTAGTTGGAAATCTGAAGATGGTGTAGGTTGTGAGCAGAAGGAAGTATGATGACATCAAGAGTAGTATGACAGGATTTTCTAGGCGGTATTAATGGTTTTTTATTTCTTTTCCTACTAATATTTATATCATCCTTGACCCTAGATTGTTGGAATTTTATTTCAATATTTCCATCTGGATGTTCGATTATTTGGTTTGGAATATTATTTATAGGTGCTTCTTGGGGTTGGTTTGCATGTTGTAATGCCTAAGATTGAGGTAAAATAATATCGGACCAAGTAATTGTTTTGGGTACAATTGTATGTGATTTTTCTATATTTGTTTGAAATAAGATAGTTTGATCTTTTTTATCAACTTGCATAATATTAAGACAAAGGGTATTCATTACTTTATAATAAATTCTATATACTATTGCTAAATTCTGAGAACCATGTATCATGTTAAAGTCATGAGTTTTCAAATTTATAGATAATATATCTAATATGTTTGGGTCTGTTAAAGAAACAGAAAAATTTGGAAAGCAATTAAAATATATTGGTCCACTACATAGGCTGGATTCTACCATACCTAGGAGTGAATCTGTGAAGTTATTGTGTCTTGTATCTCTTAGGCATACAAGCACTGAGGTGTTTGACCCTAGTCGGGTTAAACGTTTAATAGCTATTTGTATTAACCCAATGTGCAAATATTTATAATTATTCTCTTTATGTTTTTCAATAATTTTTATTGATAATAATTGAAAGTCTTCTTTGTTCTGAGTTACAGATAGACTTTCTTCTACGGTTTTTGTAGCATAACCTAATTTGAATTTAAATGATCCTTTTTGATAAATGTCTTTTATTGGTACCTTAGGAATATTCCAATTTTGGATATGATCTTCAATATCATTAATAATAATCTGTTCCTTATTTTTAACTCTTAATGTCTGAGGTTGAGTTGCAATATTACCTTTTAGATTCCTAATTATATTTGCCATCTGTAGGTTGCGGATAATTACAATCTGGACGATCAAGGGTCCAGCGTGTTTCCCTAAACGGCTCTTCCTGGCCTTGGCGGGTACTTTGCCTAGACTTGTCCTTTCGTCTCTTGTCTTAACTCTCAGACCAACTTTCTTAGATGTAAATTTAAGTAGGTTTCTACAGTAATATTGTAACTTTTTCTCTAACAGTTTACTGTTGGCTCTGATACTAAAACGCGCCCAGATCTACAGTGAATTTGAACCAACTGTTTTATAACAAGTAAGCAAATAGCATACCATTATATTTGATTAATTCTTGTAATATATGAATATAATTAAGGCAAAATAAGATTATTATAATAAAAGGAATAACGGAATTATCAATAACAAACCACGATGTGTGTGCGTGTGAACCTATTTTAATACTGAAGACAAGTTTAAACTGCATTAGATCATCTTATATATGTATCACAGTATAAATTACAACTTATAATCAAACCAACTCAAACATAATTTGACTGAAATATAATTAAACTGATGAAATATAATTAAACAAATACTTACTGTTTACAGATACAATAACTGGAGAATAACTTCCAGTTGTGAGGACAATATGATGGGAGTGTATGGAAGTTACAATCACACATTTATAAACTATGAAAACTGAGATAATAAGATAGGTGAGAACCTGGTTTGATGTATCAAAAAGATAGGGAAAACCTGGATAGCATGAAGCAGGTTCTTGCTGTGAGGTCGGGACAGCTGTGATGGTCTTGCGTAGAGAGCAAGGAGATGAGAGAGCAAAGGGATGAAGAGAGCTTGGAGATGAAGAGAGAGCAGAGGGATGAAGAGAGCTTGGAGGTGAAGAGAGAGAGAGAGAGAGCAGAGTGGAGTATGAGAGGGAAGAAGCTCGGAGAGACCTGCCTAGAATGCGGGAGAGGCTTCCCTTTTATAGGCAAAGGATGAGGTTGCTTCGTAAGAAAGTAAAGAGGTGAGGTGACTTGATGAGACGAAAAGGAAGAGGAAAAGACATAAAGCAAAAAAGCAAAAAAGGAAAAAGACAAAAAAGGAAAAGAAGATGCTTAAAGAGGCATCTTTGAACAGTGACATTTCGTCTTCTTATATCGGCGGCTACAGTGAAAAGGCATCTTTGACAGTGGCATTTTGTCTTCTTATGTCGGCGGCTACAGTGAAGGGCATCAATCATTTGTCGTATTTGTCGGCTGCACAGTGAAAGGCATCATTCTTTTGTCGTCAAATGAAGGGCATCCTAATATAGTATCTTGAGGTGACATGTGGTACGGAAAGTAACATAGATGAGGTGACTTGGTACTGTGTAGCATCTTTATGGTCTTTGGCTGAATTCATTGGGGTCTTCTTCTTCTGGGTCTGTTTCTTCTACTTCTGGGTCTGCTTCTTCAAGTGGGAAATATTTATTTGTGTGCAATGGTGAAGATTGTACGTTTTCATCTGATGAGACCGGTTTTCTTCCTGCTTCTGCAAAGATCTCCTTCGCTTGTTGTTCTAGTATTTCTTTGGAAGCATTTGGGTTTGATTGGAGCATATTTCGTAAATATGTGGGAAAGTCAAATGAAGTATTGGCTATATTATGGTCACTTGGACTGAGATTATATATAGGTTTTTGTGGAGGTATTCTTTTGGGAACTATGGTTATGGGATCCATATTAAAGATGTCCCACCATTTGATTGAGATGGTTTTGCCAAGTCTTGGAATGTAGGTATGGTCGGCTGTATTATTAACAGAGATGGTATATTTCCAATTCATAATCCATGGGAGTTAATATAGTGCCATAAAGTATAGGTGATTGTCAGTATTATTATCACTATTATTGAACTGCACAAATTGTTCCTGCACTTTTTGGAAAGCAGGAGGTAAAATTGAAGTAGTTGATCCCCAAACTAAAAACCAATTTTTAAACCAGTTAGGGAATCGTTGGAAAATAGGTAATCTGAATTGGATATACCAACTATGAGTATTGTTTGGATTTTGATAATAAAACATTTTATGCCAAGCTTCCATGTATTCGGCATATTTATAATATTTGCATGAAAAATCAGGATTATGTAATTTCTTTCCTTGAGCAGGATTGCAACCCCACTCATCATAAGAGAGTAGTTTCTTAATCTGGACTTTAAAGTAAGCAATGACTCTAGTATTTTGTCGGTAGTAATGGACAACAGATATGGATCCTGTTTCCATGAGAATTGCTTCATAATATTCTCTGGTTTTGACTCCATTGGTTGGATTTAAATTGTTTATCAAGTATAATGGAGCAAGTTTGATATGGTCCATATTTATTTGGTGAACATCAATGGTGATGTCCATAAGATAGGCTCATTCATTGTATGAAGACCTAGGAAAATTAGGCTTCTGGTTTGATTTGGACTGTGTTTGAGAATAAGCAGGAGTCGATGTATTAGCCTCTAGGTAGGTTATTTGGTGAACAGGAGAATTGGAAGGTGAAAGGGTTGCCAAAGGCGGGAATTCACCTTCAAATGGTATTATATTCAGTGGGCGTTTTTCGTTGCGAGAATTGCTACGAGAACCCATGAGAGTAGGGGGATGTGATAGAGTAGTATTATTTTTATTAGCTGCAAAGAGCTGTAGTGCAAGTGAGAGTGGTGATTCTTCGTCGTTGGCGTCAGTGTTGCCCCCCTGTAAAAATTCACGGGTAAGAAAATCAGGAAGAGAATTGGAAGACCCGGGAAGGTGTTCAATGGTAAAATCAAAGGCGGACAGGATAGCCTGCCAGCGAGCAAAAATTTGTTTAGCCACAAGATTTTGAACATCTTTTTGCAGAATATCTTTAGCTGCTTTGCAATCAGTTCGTATGAGAAATTGTTGATTGAGAATATCACTCTGAAATTTTGTAACACAATGAACAATGCCCAGTAATTCCTTTTTAACCATAGAATAGTTTTTCTGGGTTGGGTTCCAGGCTTTAGAGGTATACCTGAGTAGTTGTTCCTGATTATCAATGCGTTGCTTGAGAATACCACCCAAGCCTATTTCAGAGGCATCACATTCTATTATCTTGAAAGCAGTAGGATGAGGAAGTGAAAGGAAAACAAGAGTTTTTACCTTTTGTTTAATTAGTTGAACTGCTTTAGTATGCATATTTGTCCATGGTAAAGGAGGCTTTTTTAATCTATCATGTAAAGGTTTAGCATCTATGGCAAGATTAGGATAAAAATTACTTACATAGTTTAAACATCCTAAGAACCTTTGAAGTTCTTTCTTATCGAGTATTTGATCAGGGAATTTATCAGCAAATTGTATGGATCGATCTATTGGAATAATGGTGCCATGATGAATTATATGTCCTAGAAACCTAAAATTGGTTTTGAATAAAGTTATCTTTTTTGCCGATACAACTAATCTAGCATTTTGGACTGTATGAATAAAAGTATTAATATGTTTGATATGTTGATCTATGGATTCAGAAAAAATCAAGACATCATCAATATAAACTATCATGAATTGATAATAAGCATTAAAGACATTATTCATTATTTTCTGAAATTCTGATGGAGTATTTTTTAAACCAAATGGCATTACATTCCATTCATATTGTCCAAATGGTACATTAAATGTTGTTTTATATTTATCTTGTTCTTGAATTTGTATTTGCCAATCTCCAGATTTCATATCGAATTTGGAAAAGATACAAGCATTGGCTACTCTATCTAATAAATCTTTTTTATTGGGGATAGGATATCTAATCCATCTTAAAACTTTATAAAGAGGTTTATAGTTAATAACTAATCAAGGGACTCCTCGTTCTTTTTCAGCATTTTTATTGACATAAAAAGCTACACAACTTTAAGGTGATGAGCTTGGTCGTATTAACTTTTTTGTTTGGAGGTCATCAATTTCTTTTCTTGTTTGAAAATTAAAATTTTTACTAAAAGACAAGGGCACTCTACAAATAAAGTTCCAAAAAGTAATAATTGTTTCGATAAATACATCCATCACAAACCTTCTAACTTGAACCTTTGTATTTTGAGGGGTTGTTAATTCTAGACAAACTCTATATATATATATATACATATATATATATAAGATGCAACGGTGAGCCCACTAGCTCACTGAATAGTATAAGCCCAATGGCCCAGATTGAATCTAGGCAGATCTGAAAGTCGAGAGTGTTTGAATTGTAATGTTTTTTCTACAAATCCAAATCCCTTGAAATTTTTGGTGAATGTTCTTCTCATCAGGCCGCACTTAATAAAAATATAAAAAAATAATCTACAAAATTAAAAATAACAAAAATGCCCCAAAAATTTAAAGGGGTATTTGGCTCAATGTTTTTCATGTAAAATATGTGTAAAATATTTTTCGAATATTCACCAATTTTTTATCAACACACTTGTAAAAGTTCAAATGATTTGAATTTGTAAAAACAAAAATGAAAATTCAAACACTATCGGGCATTCGTGATCGTTAGATTGACCCATATTCAATCTAGACCATTGAACTCATTTTTCTTGTGAGCTCATTGGCTCACTGAATAGTATAAGCCCAATGGCACAGATTGATTCTAGGCCGATCTGATGGTTGAGAGTGTTTGAATTTTAATATTTTTTTTACAAATCCAAATCACTTGAAATTTTTGGTGAATGTTCTTCACATCAGGCCGCACTTAATAAAAATATAAAAAAATAATCTACGAAATTAAAAATAACAAAAAATACCCCAAAAATTTACAGGCGTATTTTGCTCATTGTTTTTCATGTAAAATATTTTTAAAATATTTTTCGAATATTCACCAATTTTTTATCAACACACTTGTAAAATTTCAAATGATTTGAGTTTGTAAAAATAAAAATTAAAATTCAAACACTATCGGGCATTCGTGATCGTTAGATCGACCCATATTCAATCTGGGCCATTGAGTTAATTTTCTTGTGAGCCCATTGGCTCATAGAAGCCTCTTCCTATATATATATATATATATATATATATATATATATGTATCGGGGAAATGACCTTGTGTGACCCTCCCACACCCATGTGTGTAGGACCTCAAAGAATCACCATTTAATTTGGTACAGATCTCTAGAAAAGTCAAGTCCCACACCCATGTGACAAATTTTCTAGGGATTTATGCCAAATTTAATATTGATCATTTTGCGTCCTACACACATAGGTGAGGGAGAGTCTCATAGGATCATATATATATATATATATATATATATATATATATATATATATATATATATATATATATATATATATATATATATATATGTAAAGAGATCTCTAAGGATAGGGACCTTGGACCACTCATTAATTGAGGCCCTCTCAATCCAGAGGGTGGGGGTGGGGGCGGGGGCAGGGGCGGGGACTGGGAGGGGGGGGGGCGGGGATCCGAGGATTCTAACCACGAAATCCTGGGATTGCTTGGGCACTGCCATAGTAATGAAAAAACTAAAAAATAAAAGTAACATGTGGTCTGAGGATGCCATCTTTGTACTGAGCTGGAATTTTGAAAAAAAAAAAAAAAAAAAACGGGTTGGACCAACCTTCAACGTAATATTTTCCGGGATTTGCCTCATTACGTAGTTTAGATAAATTTTTTGGGTCCGTATGTAATTCACACTTAAGTTTTGTTGAATATGGATTATTCACACACATGGAAAAGAGATGTACTACAGCATGAACACTGAGGGAAGAAAAACGTAACGTGTAATGAACCTTTGATGCTCATCATTTTAGATGCTTGTCATTTCAAAATCAGAGAGATGAAGCAGTGTTTGAATACTCTGATCGCCTGGGCACTCCCCCTAAAGTTTGGAGCACTGCCCTACGAACAAAAAAGATTTCAAAAACAAAAAAAAATAAAATTTAAATGCAGTCTGAGGATAGCATCTTCAAACCGAGGGGCCATTGTGAAAAACAATATGGGTGGTCCGACCTTCTGCATAATTTTTGACCAAAATTATTCCATTTCATTTGCTAGGTAAAGATTTTGGGTCCGTACGTAAATCGCTTTTAATTTTTATTGAATATCGATTAATCGTACCTAGAGGAAAAAAAAAATTAATAATGCATGAATTGGTGAGAAAAAAAAGAACTAGTGTGTATTAGATGCTTATCATTTCAAAATCAAAATCAGAGTTGCCAAGCAGTGTTTGATTACTCGGGTGAGCCAACTCGGACTTGGCATCTTGGCGAGCTTGAGTATTCCTGAGTTGGGTGGGCCTTAAAAAAATTCAAAAAAAGGTATAAAAAAAAAAAAATGGGAAATTTATTTTTAAAATGTTTTTGTTTATTTTTAATCATTTTCGCAAAGATTGGAAAGTGTTTAGGCCATGAATGCTCATTTGTGCATATTTCCTTCGTTGTAGATTATCTCTAAAATCCCCCAGTCACTGATTTATTTTTTCAAAGTCCATTTTTTAACTACTTTTTTTACCTCATTTTGACGAGTTTAGTTTTATTTTTTTGCAGACATAGTTTTCCTATTTTTTAGAAATTATTTGTATTTTTTAAATTTATAACACTTTTTGGATTGGGGAGCCCAACTCAGGCCGAGTTACTCGGTTAGCGCATGGATCAGGGAGATTTTCAATGAAACAACATCTTGTTTACACCATTTGAAACTTACACCTTGCTTTGATTGTTTAAACTGCACCTTGCTTTGATTGTTTAAGGAATCAACCTTCTAGCAGTGTTACCTCAACACTCCACATGGCTAAGTATCGCTTGTCGACATGCGTCGATTGTTCAACATGGTGACATAGACACGTCGTAGGCGATTGTATTTAGTTAAGCGCACTATCAAAATCCACGTTAGAGGACTTCAAGACGTAGTGACTGAATTTAAAACAAAAAAAACACCAAAGGAAAAGGAGAAAATTCAAATCGTACTCATTGTATGTCTGAAAAAATAATATCTGAAGATTGTTGGAAAAACGATCAATTATTTGGGGGTAATATCTAAGGGCCAGTTTGGATGTATCTAAAATTGGAATATTTTTGGATTGCAATCAAAAATTCTTTTGAAATGAATTTTGACCGTTTGGACAACTGCACTTTTTTTCTAAATTTTTTGATTGAAAAGAAAAAAATCTTACGTCTTTGCAAAAAATGCTAGCTAAAAAAATTCAACTTAGACTTGAATTTTTTTAACTTGAGACACATTTCACATGCTTCTCTCTCTACCCCTCACGCTCTTCCCTCTCCTCCCTACGACACCCTTCTCTCTCTGCACCCAATGGCCATGGCCCCAAACTTCGTCTCTCCCATTGCCCCAAACTTCCTCTGCGAAACCCTTCGCTCACTACACCCAATGGCCCAAAACTTCTTCTCTCCCATCGCCCCAAACTTCCTCTGCGAAACCCTTCGCTCTCTACACCCGATGACCCCAAAATTTCTCTCTCCCATCACCCCATACGTCCTTTGCGAAACCCTTCAATCTCTACACCCAATGGCCGTGGCCCCAAACTTCCTCTGCGAAACCCTGCTCTCTCTACACCTAATGGCCATGGCCCTCGATCTCTCTCTACACCCAATGGAGAGCGATGCTTGATTCTTCTTCTAAGAGAGAAGCAGCTTTACTATAACCCAAGGAATAGAGAGACTGGGTCAAAACCCTAATGAATTCATACTTCCTTATGAGTCCTGTTGATCCCAATGTCTGTAAAGGAAAATCATTCATGGAATTTGAGATTGTGAATTTTTTGGGGCGCTTTTGTAGCGATAGGAAACCAATGTCTCGACAGCTCATCATTCTCTCTATAGAACCAGTGTCTCAAGAGCTCCTCATTCTCTCTCAAGAACCAGTGTGCAGCTCAGCCAAGATAAGAGCTCCTCTTCCTCCAAAAACACCCACAGATTTCCAGTGTCTCAAGAGCTTCTATTCTTCCAAAAAAACCCTCAGATTTCCAGGAAGTAGCTTAGCCAAGATAAGAGCCCTCTGATTTCCAGGGAGAGATTCGCAGAGTTGTAAATCCCTTTTTGTCGAGGGAGAGAATGGTAGAGAAAACGTTGGACTTTAACACCAATATGTCTCTCTCTCTCTAACTTTCCCTCTTCGCTCTCTACCTTGATTTCCTTGAATTCCCGTGTGTTCTCTCTCTCTAGAAATATCTTTGCTTCTTTCTCTCGCTTTTTTTTGATACTTTCTGAATAGACGAGTGTCGGCCTTGGAAAGAGATTTTGATGCATTTGTTTGGAAAGATGAGTTTGGGTTTGAGAGGTGTCGGGAGAAAAGGGGCAGGGGGTTAGCACAGTGAAATTCACTGGCTCTAAGTTTTTTTTTGACAAATCAATGAAATTATACATCCAAACAGTTTACCAATATAATAAATGAAACGAAAATGTTTTCCAATTGAGATGGAAAAAACTTGCATTTTTTTCACTCTGAATATTTTTTTCTTTGACATTCAAACTGGCCCAAGTTCTTTTCAACAATGATTTTTAAGTAGATCGTTTGTTTTTCTTTTAGGTAAGTAAATAAAAAAGATGGATATCCTCTGAAGTGATTTGAACCCCAACTGGGCTAAAATTTCGATTAAATAATTGTGCCATGTAGCTATTTGGCCGGCATGTGTCTTATACTCCAGCAAAAGATTTATATATTTGTGTACTAATTATTACGCGGCAGAGTATACAATCGACCATTTACCTTGGTATAGGTGGTTACAAATAATCTTGACCATTGAATGTGAAATTGGGTATCTATTGGCCAAGCTCAAAGTTTAAAAGAAATTTTTTCGAACTTTATGACACACCAAAGCTATCCGATTTCGTATCGGATAGTAATAGTAATTGTGACCTCCTTATACCAAAGGTGAATGGTCTCATTGTATACATTCTTTAATTACTCTTGCATCAGTCCATAATTTTATTAAAATAAAAATAAGGTATATCGTAAGAGTAATTATCTTCGCAGCCCATCACATCACCCAGCGGATAGATGTCTTATTATAAAGCATCCATAATAAGATGGATGCAAATACGGTTCAGCTCGCATGGAATACGGTTTAGCCCGTATTTCTGCAATATGCGGTCCCAAGGTATAAAGCATCCATCGTAAAGATGGATGCAAATAGGTGGTCCATCTCAAAACAATTGAAACTAAAGGTCCAAATGTTTTCTAATTTTTAAAATTATATTTATTTTACATATTCATGATCTCCATGTTAGAGAAATTATGTCCTTGAAAATTAACTCCAAAAACCTATCTCAAAAATAGAATTTTAAAAGGTGACGCATATTTGTATGGGCTCATTTTAAGGGGCGACTTATATATATAAACATATAAGGCCAAGGCTCTATGAAAACCATATAAAGCGTCACGTTAAATCATCGTTTAGAAAGTACTTTCGACTATGAAAATCTCCATGAAGGCTCTAAAATCAATTTCTAACACGAACATTAAATTTCAAAACTCAAAAGATCATACAGATTTTTTGGATCTTTGAACACTTATTTTTACAGCGAAATAGATGGTCTAGATAACTTATTACAATATAAACTAGTTTTAAGTTCTTCAGTAGTGTTTTATTTTCCATTTTTGTTTAATAATAACAATGATTTGAAATTTGGAGTGTGTACATCTCAGTGAGGCATACCAAATAAAAATATGAAGAAAATAATTCACAAAATATAAATTGATCAAAATACCTCAAAAACATTACAGGGGTATTTTTATCAATTTATATTTTACAAATTAAATTTTTCATATTTTTATTAGGTGCGCCTCACGAAGATGTACACACGTTCCAAATTTTAGATTATTTCGATTCGTATATCAAAAATGAAAATTGAAACACTATCGGACAATCTTAATTATGCGATGAACTTTGGATGGTGATGAGCGTAGACAAAATCACTTTTCATTTTCGCCTGTAAGCGTTTTGTAATATTTTCTCATGGTGAAGATTTTCTTGTAATGTTTAATTTTTTTTTTCTACAAATCAAAATGACTTGAACTTTGTAGCGTGTGTCCATAAAAAATTGGTGAATCTACGGAAAAATATCAAAAAAATATTTTACATGAAAAATGTTGAGCAAAATACCCTCGAAAAGATTCAGGGGTAATTTTGTCAATTTTTTCAAGAATTATTTGTTGTATATTTTTATTAGGTGAGTCTCACTAATATGTACACATCCTCCAAATTTTACGTCATTCTGAATTGTAAAAAGAAAAAAGAAAATGAAACACTACTGGTCAATCGTGACCTTGCGATGAACTTTGGACGGTGATGAGGGAAGGTGAAATCACTATTCATTTTCACCTATAGCCATTGGGAAGACTTTTCCATACATATATTAAAAAAGAACCTCAAAAATTTCACTAGAAGTTGTTGTTTTGATGCCCAAATATCGTCAAATTGATCATCTTGACATCAAGAAGCATAGGCATGACAAAAAAATGGATTTCAAGTTTTAGAAATAGTGCATCTTGTATCGCAATTTTGTTACCGTCAATTTTCAAGAGTTACGAGTTTTCTTAGAATTGCTCAATTTGCACACTTTTTTAAGCTTTTAAATTTTATAACTAAAGATGAATATATATTTTAAGGTTATCATAAAGATTTTCAGTATTGAAACCATATTTCTCGACAGCTAGGTTCTAATTCGATTCTTAAGAACCTTGGCTTTATACAAACCGCACCATATATATATATATATGTGTGTGTGTGTGTGTGTGTGTGTGTGTGTGAGTGAGTGGAAAAGGTTTATATAAGGTGTCAACCTTAGACTGTAAAAGTAAGGTGCACCTCAAAAACCCATTGAGAAAGGTTGTTTCATCATTAGAAAATTCTCCCATTGATCATCTTGACTTTGATATATATGGATATAAAAGAAAAAATTAATTTCAAGTCCTAAAAATAGTGCATCTTGTAAGGCGTTGTCTAGGTCATCCATTTTCAATATTATTGAGTACTCTTAGATCTGTTAGATATGCGCTGTTTTTGGAGCTTTCTATTTTATTATAGGGGTGAAAAATAAACTTTTAGGCTATGATAAGAATTTTAGCACTGAAAACACATCTTTTGATGATATTTTGAGGTGCACCTTACCGTGATTGTTTAAGGTTGACACCTTATATATATATCTATATATATATATATATATATATATATATTTATGTGGAATAGTCTTCCTAATGCCTCTAGGAGAATGGAAACAATGATTCCGCTTATCTATTATCATTGATTGCGCATGAAATTTGATTGGCCCAAAAGCCTAAAACCTAAATTTGTTTCAGGCCATACTCCTCTCTTCCTCACTCGCTCTCTTCTCAGCTGCAGAGGACATATGCCCCTCTTCTCTCTTGCTACCATAGACGTGCCCAAAACCCTCTCGATCTACTAGGCTACCAAAGACAACACCAAAGACCTCTTGACCTTCCAAGCTGCCACATGAAAGAGTTCCTGAAATAGCGACGCTTAAAGAATCGAGCTTATAAAGATGAGGTTCTGCCAATATTCTCCATGTTAATTTCATCATCATTGCATTATTAAAATCCCTTATATCACGGACTCCTAGACCCCCTTTTGCTTGAGGTAGGGAAATTGTATTCAATTTAACATGATGAATTCCCATCTTTTCTGTCACGCCTACCCATAGGAAGCTCCTCTGTAATAACTTTACTCACCAAAGCATGATATTGATTGTACTTCAAATGTCATGGTAACCCTAAGTAACGGACTGGAAAAGATCTTTCACTGAGATTTAATACCCTGCGAAACCCCAAAATAGAAGGCTTTGCTTTTTGCGCTATTAAGTTTCTGTCATGTAGTTGCTTTTATCTTATATATACTAAACTCTATAGAAAATAGGTTAGCTAGCCACTAATAACTCTGTAAAATCATTAAAAAAAAAAAAAAAACAAATCAATGTTCTTTTAAAGATTATAATAAGAATAGAAACTTTAAAAAATTGGAAAAGGAAAAAAGAATGGACAAAATATTGTTAAGTTGGAAAGTAAAGTACAAAAATATTTGAAATGGAAAATATAATGAACATATTATTTGAAAAATGAAGTATTTAGTAATTTAAAAATAAAAAAGTTAAAACTCGTACTAGACTATTTATGAAAGGTGTGGTTTGCATAAGGTTGCTGCCTTAACAATCAAGGCATGGTGCAACTCCAAATTTTATTAGAGTACGTAGGTTTGACATAAAAAATTCTTAGGAGGGCCAGAGGATCGATTTTCATCTATAATTGTAACGTTTTAAAGTCCAAATATGATTCATATCACGTAGATCTATAAACAAATAAAATCTTGAAAATGGATGGTCCAAATAATTTGTTGCAAGATGCACTATTTTTCAAACTCAAATTTTTTCTATTCTCATATTCTTATATCTTGATGTCGATATGATCAATCAAAAGCTTTTCCAATATCAAAACAATCTTGTTTTGTTATGGATTTTTGAAGTGTGACTTAATTCTACAATTTATGGTTGTTATATAAATATTTTCCATTTATGAATGTATAAACATTTTTCGTTAATGAATGTAAACATTTTATATAAGGATGTGACCTTAAAAAATCAAATTCAGGTGATCTTAAAAATTGGTTAGACTAGGTTGTTTCAGTGCTGAAAAACCCTCAATTCGATCACGTCGACCTCGATATATATGGACAAGAGAAAAACTAGATTTCTCGTCTTGAAAATAGTTCCACATATAATGTTATATAAACCATCAACTTTCAAGATTTTAAAGTGTTCATAAAACAGCTCAATTTGCACTATTTTTTAATCTTTAAATTTTTTTGTTAAGAGACAAACATAAACGTCATCACATAGATTTCTGATACTGAAACAACATATTTCGGGATTATTTGAAGTTGAGCCTAACTTTGATTGGTTAGGGCCTCAGCCTTATACTAATCACACCCTATATAAATTGTATAGCATTACAAATAAGGGCAAGCTTTGTATGCTTCCCCTGCTGCATAAAACTTCTATACTTCTATATTTAGTTGTATTAGTTTCTTGATTAGCATATACCTGCTGATGCACTCCTTTCATCTGCTTAACTCCTTAACACTAGCATGACCCTCCCCATTAGTCTGGATAGGAGCCAAGCCAAATGCGTGGGTACGGTTGTTCTCATATACCACCTTGAACGTATTCTTACTAGTTGACCTGCTATGAGCATTGTTACAGGCAATACTAGATTGCCAAAAATAAAGATGAACATTGGTGATTCACGAATGACTTTTCCTAAAACATAGAGCCGTAGCAACTGTGATTGTATGGCTAGTCACCATCAGATCCATCAATTGGATGGTGATGGAATCGGGGACATGCAATGGTGGCATGTATTGCGTGTCCCACTTTCCTCCACCATTGTTCATATGTTGATGAGATGGTAATAGCTTATAGTCAAGGAATTGTCATGACTTATAAGGAACATGATCATATGATGTGGAAGCCAAAAGATTTTATACTATCATTGGTGTATATTACCTATTTACTCCCTCGTGTAAAACCCAATCTACGAGTAATTTTAAGATCCCAAATTTTTGGGATGTGACCTCTTCAACCCATTGAATAATTTCAGTAAAAGAAATTTATGAATTGAACTGTCTATGTATTAAAAGGAATAACATCTCAAGATTGAACAAAGACCATCTAGTTTTTTCAAGCGTACAGTTTGCATATGGATGCATCCGGAGGTGTAGAGGTAAGGTGCACCTTCAAATTTTATCATGGTATATAATTTTGATAATAAATGTTCTTAGGATTTTCTCAAAATCTATTTTTATATCTAATTATAAAATTTTAAATTTCAAAAATGGTTAAAATCAACTAGATCTATAAACGTATGAAAATCTTGTTCCACAACACTATTGTTCGATCTGAATCTTTTAAAATCCACCACCATCGATAAACGACACAAAAACAGATCAAAATAGCAGAGAAAATATCGAAATTGTCAATATTCTTGATACTGATGTGGCATCACGTTATTGGACCCACCCATAGGAATGTACAAAATATTCCTTTTTCCCCAATTCAATAGGATTCTTTCTCTCATTCTCAACCTTCTCTCTATATCGCTAAACTCTCTCTCTCTCTAAACAATATATTTTTCTTTAAGTCGAGAGATGAACTATTTAATAATTTACCCATATATTTTGATTTAAGTTTGAAATACTCATCAAAAGAAACATGATCATGAATTAGAATTGTTGCAAATCTGTAAAATGCTAAATTGTATATCTCTCATGTGCAATTTACAAAATTTTTACTCTTTTTATTACATTCATTATTTTAAACATTATACAAACCACAAGGATTGTTTGACCATTTTGATTTTTCCTATACTTTCAAACATTTTTCACAAAAAATAAAAGAAAAACAAAAAGTCAAAAACAAAAATAAAAAGGCATACACACTTTGCTCTTGATTATCCATGGAAACCCATATATCCTCGTGAACAAAAAAAAAATTTCTTCACAAAAAGAATCTACACCATAACAATTCGAAGTACAAAGTACCCCAAAAGAAAAGAAAAAGAGGTTAGGGGTAGGCGTTTCAGTCCGGGCAAATAGTAGAAAAGATGGGCAGGCGCTTCTTGGAGCAACGGGCTAAAACTTTTGTCCTCAGGCAACAGTGAAGGGCCTCTGCTTCCCATAAAGAAAATGAGGCTGCGGCCAGCTTCGAAGTCTCAATGTCAAAGGCGACCCCCTCTCTCTTGATGCTCGCATTCAAGGCCTCCTTGGCCCTCAAGAAATTATCTACCCTCTCCCTCTCTATCATCACTATCAAATTATTGGCGTATGGATGATGAGGAGGAGGAGATAGAATGGTGGTGGGGTAGTATGTTGATGGTGAGGCATAAGAATAAGGAGGAGGAGGGGAGAGAGTGGTGGTGGGGTTTGAGTTGGGGTGGTATGTTGATGGTGAGGCGTAATAATAAGGTGGAGGAGGAGAGAGAATGGTGGTAGGGTTTGAGTTGGGGTGGTATGTTGATGGTGAGGCGTATTCATAGCCGCCATCGATGCTAACGGCTGCACTGTCGTCTTTGGCACGGCCAAGCATCAAAGTGGCGCCGTTGCCCTGTTGGTGCAAGTAAGATTTGAGGGCCAAGGGTACAGGATCCTGGCACTTTGCTACATGCTTGCATGGACCCAAACTGTACGAGCTGATGCACATCTGCAAGGGTCAGAATTAATGACAAGTCTTGCACCAGAGTTAATAACAACTGTTGCATTGTGTGGTGTTTTATGCGAAGGAGATTTTATGAGAGAGAGAGAGAGATTAAGGTCCACAAACAAGTGTCTGTGCTTTGACATAAGGAAAGAATTAAAGGATTATGCTTTTTCTTCTGTGTACATGAAATCAATCTGATTGGAACGAAGAGTAAGTTGCAAGAAATCCTCTGGGGAGAAGAAAATCCATAATTTCAAAATAATGTTCAATGTCCGAAATTCATAATTGACTAGAAATTTGAAGCTAAAATCCTCCGAAATTACCTTTACATAGTCTGATCTCATGCTGAACGCATTTTCATCCCTCAAAGCCATAGATAGAGAGAGAAAGACAGATTGTTATGCGATCCATGATGAATTCTAAAATCTCAATATATACTAATACGAACCCTACGATACGATGTAGGAGGATCTCATTAAGACTCCAACTCTTTTGGGGACTTCTAATTGGTAAAGAATTTTAGCCACATCGAAAGATTTAAGTAAAAATCTGAAATGGGTTTCTAATTTGAAATAGAAGTTTGAACGGCCCAGATTTAGGTAGGACGTTCGTGTAAGAGAACTCCCCATCTTTGCATATCTTCATACTAAGATAATGTTGTTCCAAATCAGGGGCGAAAATTTAGGCAGAGCCAACGAGTTTTCAGAGGGAATAACTAGAAAACCTATCATATTCATTATGTAATTAAGATATATAACCGCTCACAAATTTCGATTGATTTGATTTCGCACTGAAAAAGCGTGGGAAAGAGAGTGAGAGATTCCAATAATTTCGCACTGAAAAAGCGTGGGAAAACTTATCATATTCATTAGTGACCAACTAGCCTCTTTTATATAAAATTTTATGATATAGAAGTTAAAATTATTTTTTCAACAATATCTTGTGTTTTAAAAATATTTGATCATTCAAATTTCGTATCACAAATTTTTAAATGCTTCACAAAAATTAGACCGATTTTTTACCAAAAAAAACAATTTCCAAATTTCTCATAGCAATTTCTTTTTGTAATGGCTTTTTTTACAAAGTATATGAAAAATGAGAGTATAGTTTCATGGCTGCTTATTACTTATATAACTTTGAAATTTTGGATGAATTATTATGCTTCTAAAAATTAGTTGAAATAAATTTCTCAAGTTTTAAATATCCAAATTATCTTGATCAAATCTTAATTTTAAATGGAGGAACGAAAGAAATAGAGATGAAATGCAAATTTAAAGATGGATCAAGAGTATGAGAGAGACCCGTAGGATCAAGAATATGAGAGAGATCGAAATACGCTGCGATCAATAGGCAGAGAGAAATCCAAATTGTCCAATATTCTTGATGCTGATGTGGCATCACATTATTGGACGCACCCTTATAAAATCTTTAGGTTCTTTCTCTCCAATTCAACAGGATTCCTTCTCTCAATCTTTACCTTTTCTCTCTTTCTCCTTGGGTCGTCTTCTCTGTGTCCAAAAGTGTAATGGTCTTCTTGTTGGCTTCATAGAATTTTGTTCAAGGTCAGTTCGCTTTCTTCCTCTTCTCCTTAGTTCTTTGGTTTTTATTTGTTGAAATTTGTTTTTGTACTTGGGGTTTTAAGGAGCAACTTGCAAGGGCTTTTGTA
This sequence comes from Amborella trichopoda, assembly GCF_054954075.1. Lineage (NCBI taxonomy): Eukaryota > Viridiplantae > Streptophyta > Magnoliopsida > Amborellales > Amborellaceae > Amborella > Amborella trichopoda. The sequence goes on from NC_142340.1 coordinate 21,126,998, forward strand.
TTTTAAAAGCTATTTAAACAAAAAATGAATCAAAAACACACAAAACAAAAAACAAAATCTAGGCCTTTTTTTTTTTTTGGATTTTTTACTTTTATTTTTCAATTTTGATTTAAAAAAAGAAAAGAAAAATAGAGATTCCAAAAAAAGAAAAAACAAAGAAAAAATAAAAAAATAAAACAAAGGAAGAAGAAGAAACATGGAATAAATTTTCTGCTTTGTGAATTTCTTTTTTTTCAATTGTTTTCACAAATTGTGGTGGTTTACTTCCCTAATTAGGATTGTGGTTCATGAGTAGTGTTTTAATTTTATATTATGAGATTTTTGTTTTGTATTTTCTTTACAAATTTTTAGTTAATGTAATGCCAATGATTATTTCGTTATTTTTTCATATTTTCCTCAAAATTTATATTTTTTATATTTTTGTAGGATTATCTATTCTCCCTTTTTCTTTATTTAATAATTTTCTTATTTATTTTATTAATTATTTAGGTTCTCTTGTTTTTCTCCACTTGGTTTTTGTGGGTCATTGGATAGAAGTGAATGTTCTCACAATATGAATATTAATCTCTTTGATTTATTTCCCATTTGGTGTTTTCATATATATTCTTAACTTTCTTGCTCCGGATTCATGTCTAATTGTTGTTTTTCATTGATAATTCTTAAGTTTCTTGCTCCGTATTCACGTCTAACTCTCCCTTTCCTTACTTAAGTAGCAGTGAGAGAACTGAGAGCCAACTATTCTGCAATCCACTCATGGAAGTACAACACGACGCCCTAAAGTTAAAAAGAAGTAGGGAACCTGTCTTAAAAAGAAGAAATGATATCGAACGTGGTAGTAAAGATTTTGATAGCTTGATGGAATCGTTACTACCCTCCAGTAATGAAATAAAACAATTTGATTCTGATGCGGCCACGAAAGAGTTCTTAAGCACTTTTAGCTCTTTTCTTCTGGGCCAAGAAGACTGTGAAACGCGACTGAGCGCAGATGAGTTAGAATTGACTAAAGATGACTTAGAATGGCTTGCTACTTGCTTCCCAAATCTAGATGAACTTAGAAGATTGGAGTTGCAACCAAGTGTAGGAAGCCTCTTCGAGCGGATGAATCCTATTGATTGCAATCGCTCCCCCCTCGAGGAAGCTCTCTATCCATACTCAGTGAAACCCGCGGCAAAATTCTCTTAATGGAGTTTTAGAGTTACAAGCATCGACAACCATTGATATACAATGGAATGAGGAACCCCTGACTTTTTCCTTGAAGACATTGGAATGCAGGATGATGTGATTGGGCGGCGAAAAAAATTGCCTTTGTATACGGTTTTTAAGAATTCAAGTAGAAATGAGTCCCTTTCAAAAATCTATTTTTGAGCTTGATTTTTTTATTTCATTTTTAAGGACATAATTTCTAATATGGATATTCTTGAATATGAAAATAAATAAATTTTAAAAATTCAAAATGATAATTTTATAAAGAAAACATTTAGACTGTTAGTTTCTACTATTTTTTAAGAATTCAAGTAGAAATGAGTCCCTTTCAAAAATCTATTTTTGAGCTTGATTTTTTTATTTCATTTTTAAGGACATAATTTCTAATATGGATATTCTTGAATATGAAAATAAATAAATTTTAAAAATTCAAAATGATAATTTTATAAAGAAAACATTTAGACTGTTAGTTTCTACTATTTTTAGATGGACTGCCCATTTGCATCCATCTTTTTAATGGATGCTTTATACCTCAGGGGACATAAATGTAGAAATGCATCCCTGACTCATGAAAAAATTTTCCATTGCTCTTATGATATACATTCCTCTTATTATAGTGAGACATCTGTCTGCTGGGTGATGTGATTGGGCTGTGAAGGCAATTGCTCTTACGATATACATTCTTTTTATTATAATAAAATTACGTACTAATACAAGAATAATTTGGGAATTTATACAATGAGACTATTTACCTTTAGTGTAAGAAGGTCACAATTACGATAACTATCCGATATGAAATTTGATAGCTTAAGTTTGTCATAAAATTAGAGAAAATTTCTTTTAAACTTTGACTTTGATCAATAGATACCCAATTTCACATTCAATGGTCAAGATTAATTGTAACCACTTTTACCAAGGTAAATGGACCCATTGTATACTCTCCTGAGTAATACTTAGTAAACAGATATATAATTCATTTGTGGGAGTATAAGACATATGCCGGCCAAATAGCTGCATGGCGCATTTACTTAATCGAAATTTTATCTCAGTTGGAGGTTCAAATCGCATTAGAGGATATCCGTCACATTTTTTTACTTACCTTAAAAAAAAACAAACGATCTACCTAAAAATCATTGGTCGATTTTGTCAATAAGAAAAGTTTTTGAGTTAAAAAGAACTTACATATCACCGTTGTTTTTCCTACAATCTTCAGAGATTATTTTTACCGACATACAATGAGTACAATTTGAATTTTCTTATTTTCCGTTTCTATTTATTTTGTTTTGAAGCAAGTCACTACGTCTTGAAGTCCTCTAATGTAGATTTTCAAGGTACGTTTAACTATATACAATCATGTGCCTACAAGCATGGACATTAAAAAAAAAATGGATTTCAAGTTTTAGAAATAGTGCATCTTATATCTCATTTTTTGACAGCAATTTTTAGGATTTACAAATTTTCTTAGATTTCCTCAATCTACACAATTTTTTAAGCTTTTAAATTTTATAATTAAAGATGTTAAGGCTATCATAAAGATTTTCAGTATTGAAACCACATTTATCGACATTATATAAGGTTTCAAGCTTAAAATGTATAATTACAGACGCACCTCAAAACTCCATCAGAAAAGGTCATTTTAAAATTGATAAACCCTCTAATTGATCATTTCGACATTGAGATGTATAAATATGAAAAAGAAAAAAAATGTTTTGAGTCCATGTTTAGATGTATAAAGTCGACAATGAGATATATAGTGTTTTCCTATCTATCTATATATATATATATATATATATATATATATATATATATATATATATATATATCTCAAGTTTGCAATATATAAAAACTTATTATGAAGCATTTCAAGCATGTTTAGTCAATGATTAGTTAAATGACACCAAGTAGTTATATTCTACATATGATGGGGAGTTTTATGCTATTAATTACAACCTTGAGGCTTTGGTGCCATTAATGTTTAGTTAATTGACACCTACCAATTATATTCGACATATGATGTGGACTTTTATGCTATTAATTCCGACCATGAGGCATTGGTGCCATTTTCAGATCAAAGGGAGTTTATTTTTGTTCTCAGATCATGAAGAACTGATTTGCATTAATAGGAAATATAAAATAAATCAATGACAAGCTCAATAGGTAGCAGGAGTTCACCTTTGTGGTAGATGACGTCGATTTAAGGAGATATGAGCTTAGTGCTGCAATTGAGCTTGTAGGTATTTTCTTATTTAAGATGGAGTTCTCTACAAAGGAAATTGTCTTTGTATACCTGCAAGTTCTCTGAGTGAGACCGTTATAGCAAAGCTTCATAAAAGTAGTTGGTCGAGAAAAAAACAATCGTATATTTTTCCAAATTTAAAGAGGGATGTTACGCCGTTTGTTCATAGGTGACACACTTCTTAGCAAGCGAAGGGGCAACGTCGGAATACTGGTTTTATGCTCCACTCCCTATTTCTAATGCACATTGGGAGGATGTTAGCATCGATTTTGTGATGTCTTCTGTGGAATCAATGAGTTATGGATTCTATATTATTTGTGGTAGCGGAAAAATTTTCCAAGTTGGTTCATTTTATAACTTGCAAAAAACCTTGGATGCCACACATGTTAATATGTACTTTAGAGAAGTGGTTAGGTTGCATAATGGTCTGAAGACAATAACTTACCAAAGTTTCTTAGCCATTTTTCTGGGATCTTTGTAGAAGAAATTGGACAATCAATTACAATTCAGTAGTGCTTATTACCCGCATCTGAATGGGCAAACTAGAATGGTAAATCATATTTTTGGCAATCTTCTCAGTAAGTATTGGGAAAAGAAGAAACAATGGAATCCAGTATTGCCTCAAGTTTGCCTACATCAGTGCTCATAGTAGATCAACTAGTAAGAATCCGTTCGACGTGGTATATGGGAATAACCCTACCACGCATTTGGCTTGGCTCCTATGCAGACTAATGGGGAGGGTCATGCTAGTGTTAAGGAGTTGGTTAAGCAGATGAAAGGAGTGCATGAGTAGGTATATGCTAATCTAGAAACTAATAAAACCAAATATAGAAGTATAGAAGTTTTATACGGTAGGGGAAGCATACAAAGCTTTCAGTATCATAAATCTTTGTGATGACATTTATTTTTGTCTCTTAACATAAAATTTAAAGATTAAAAAATAGTACAAATTGAGTAGTTTTATGATTACTTGAAAATCTTGAAAATTGATGGTTTAGATAACATTATAGGACGAACGATTTTAAAGACTTGAAATCTAGTTTTTCTCTTGTCCATGTATATCGAGGTCGACATGATCGAATTGAGGGTTTTTTAGCATTGAAACAACCTAGTCTAACCAATTTTCTAGGTGCACTTGAATTTGATTTTTTAAGATCTCACCCTTATATAAAATTTTACATTCATAAATGGATAATATTTATATAGCAACTGTAAACTATAGAATTAAGCGCACTTCAAAACTTTGTAATAAAAAAAAAAAAAATTGATATTGAAAAACCTTTTGATTGATCATATCGACATCAAGATATAAGAATAGGGGAAAGGAGAAAAATTTGAGTTTGAAAAATAGTGCATCTTGCAAAAAATTATCTGGACCATTCATTTTTAAATTTTTCATTTGTTTATAGATCTACTTAACATGAACCATATTTGAAGTTTAAAACTTTCAGATGAAAATTGATCCTCAGGCCTTCCTAAGAATTTATGACATCAAAATTACATACTCTGATAAAATGTGGAGTTGCACCTTATCTTGATTTTTAAGGCTGCAACCTTATGCAAACCACACCTTTTCTAAATAGTCTAGTAACTTTTTTATTTTTAAATTACTAAACAATTCATTTTTCAAATAATATGTTCATTATGTTTTCCATTTCAAATATTTTTGTACTTTCGTTTCCAATTTAACAATATTTTGTCCATTCTTTTTTCTTTTTCCTATGTTTAAACGTTTTTTTCCTATTATAATCTTTAAAAGAACAATGATTCGTTTTTTTTTTTTTAATGATTTTACTAGGTTTTTATGTCATTAGTGACTACCTAACCTATTTGCTATAGAGTTTTATTATATATAAGATAAAAGCAACTACATGACAGGAACTTAATATCACAAAAAGCAAAGCTTTATTTTTTGGGGTTTCGCAGGGCATTAAATCTTTGATTTTGAAGGAACTTGGTTTTCTAGTCTGTTACCTAGGGTTACCATTGTTTCATAAACATTTGAAGCACAATCAATATCATGATTTGGTTGGTGTGGCAGAAAAGAAGAGAATTCATCTTCTTAAAATGAATGCAGTTTCCCTACCTCAGCCAGAAGGGGGACTAGGAGTTTGTGATATAGAGGATTTTAATAATGCAATGATGATGAAATTATCATGGAAAATATTGGTAGATCCTTCATCTTTATATGCTCGATTCTTTAAGCATCGCTATTTTAGTAACTCTTCCGTATGAGAGAATGAATAAAAAAATATTCATCTTATGCTTGGAAGGGTATTTGGACTGGACTATCTCATTTGAAAGATAATGTCAGATGGGTTATTGAAAACGGTTGGCCAGTAGATTTTTGGGAAGACCTGTGGTTATCAGAAAAGTCGATAAGGGAATCTTATGGTTTGATTGCTCATCGGAACCTTGAGGTTGCTATGCCAAAGGTTTCTGATCATATTGGTGATGTTCCTCGATCTTGGGTATTACCCATGTCGGTATCAGGTTCTTTGACACATATATGGAAGGAGGTTGAAACTATTATTCTTCCACTATAACAACACAAAGATTTTCTTGTGTCAATTCATTCTGCGAGCAGTTTGTTCTCAATTAAAGGAGCTTGGGAGTTTAGTCATAACAAGAGAACCACCCAAATTGTTTCAAATCCTTGTGGTCAGCAAAATGTCATCCCCGAGCTAAATAGTTTTCATGATTGGCCCTTCATCATCGGTTACCTTCTATTTCTCTCTTGCAGCAACATGGGATTGCTATAGCTCCTCCTGAATGTCCCTTTTGCAAAAATAGTGATGACAATCCATGTCATCTTTTATTTCTTTGTGATTTCTCGCTTTTCAAGTTGCATGGGGGTATGGTAAGTGCTTCATCTTAGGCACTTTTATTCCTATTATGTTGAGAAACTAGGTAGCATTCAGATTCAAATCCAATAGATTCTTTAATATTTGGACTTCTTCATTCTTTACAACTATACAGTTTTTATGGGTGGAACGCAATCGAAGAGTTTCCAAGATAGGTTGAATAGAAGGGAGCAATTGGTCACACAGATCATTTCTCATGTTAGGGAGTTAGCTGATGTTAAATCCTGGACTTTTCCTTTGTCAGAAAAGGTAATAATTGATAACTTCAAGTTCAAATGGCTCCTGTTGAAGGATAAAACTATTACTTCAGTGCCATGGACATTTCCTAGCCCTAATCATTTCAAGCTAAATGTGATGGGGCTTCATTACATAACTCAGACCAAGCAGCGAGGGTGGTGTTATTTGGAATTCTGATGTTATTTTTATTGTAGCATTTGCCAGACCCTTTGGAATTGCTTCTAATAATTATGAGGATTTCTTCGCTCTTGAAGAAGTTTTGATCCTAGTTGGTAAGCTTCAGTACTACCCTATTTAGATTGACAGTGACTCAACATTGCTCATTAATGTTATGTATGAATGCTCCCGACCACCATGGGGGTTATATACAGTTGTAGTAAATTATTGACAACTTCTTTCTAATTGTGGGTGGTCCGTCTCCCACATTTTTTCATGAGGCTAATATGGTGGCTTATATTCTTGGAAAGAGGGCTACATCTCGTCTAGAAGCTACTGTTTGGCATTCTCGACCGCCGGATTTTATTTGCCTTGCTTTAACTCATGATTTGGCACAGGTACCCCTTTCTAAGGTTGTAAAGTATTGAGCTGTAAACTTTTTTTTTTTATTTATCAATGAAAAACAGGTAACGGGCGTTCTCCGCCCACTAACTTACCCAAAACCAAGAAAAAACAAAAAGAAGAAGAGAGATAAACTTATTTTTTTAAATACTTCATGTTTTAAAAATAATCTATCATCCAAATTTCTTGTCACAAATTTTTAAATACTTCAAAAAAATTATACCATTTTGTTTTACAGAAAACCAATTCGCAAACATTTCATAATAATTTCATTTTTTTTATTTCAAAATATATGATTTCTTATTATAATATTTAAAAGAGTTTTTTTTTTTCTTTTTTTGCTAATTTACTGTTTTTTAATATTTTATCATCCAAATTTCTTATCATACATTATTAAATACTTCAAAAAAAATTATACCATTTTTTTTATTACAGAAACCCAATTTCCAAACATTTCAAAACAATTTCATTTCGTGAATAATCTTCAAATGAATTTCTTTTTCTTAGCCATTTTACAGCTTGTTTAAAATATTTTATCACCCAAATTTCGTGTCATAAATTTATAAATATTTCAAAAAAAATTATACCAATTTATTTTTTTCTTACAGAAACTCATTTTCCAAACTTTTCGTAACAATTTGATTTTGTGAATAATATTTAAGAGAATAGTTTTTTTTTTTTTGCTATTTTACTGCTTTTAAAAATATTTATCATACAAATTTCTTGTCATTAATTTTTAAATACTTCAAAAAAATATTATACCATTTTTTATTTTTTTTGTACAGAAAACCAATTTCCAAACTTTTCATAAAAATTTCATTTTTTGTTTACAAAACATATAAATATTGAGAGTATAGTTTTTTTTTTCGTTATTAATTGGATAATTTTGTATTGTTTAATGAATTTTCATGCTTCTATCAATCAGCTGTAATAACATTGGATATATTTGTATATAAGAATTATTGATTATGAATGATCAAATATTAATTTAGTGTGAAGAATATTGGAAATAGAGATGCAGTAGGATGTTCGTTACCGTTCCGTGATCATTTGTTTTGAAATCTTATTTCTTTATCTTTTAGATTTCTTCTTACAACTTCTAAAATCTTTATTACAAGATTTTGGTATATATCCTATCCTATAAATCCTCTCTCTTGGAAAAAATAATTACAAGGATAAATCGTCAAGAAAAAAACCTATAAATTTCTATCTAGAACTCTCTCTCTTGACACTCTCTCTCTTTATACTCTCTCTCATTCGTAATATAAGGAAAAGTACACACAAATACGTGTATATAATGACCCTGCACGTCAATCCATCCTATTGCTAAAAAAACAGAGAGAAGAGGAGAGAAAGAGAGAGTGGAAATCCATTGCTCCAAAAGGATGTTTTATAGGTATGTTTAGTTTGTTAAAGACTTAAAAATAATATCAGTTTTTTTTCTTTGTATGGTTTTTTCATGCTCGTATGTCTCCTTCTCTTTGTGTTTTTTTTTCTTTTTTTTGCTTTCACCATTAACACATTCAAAAGTTTCTTTGTATTCTCTCTCTCCGCTATCCCAACCCCCCCACCCCCCCCCCCCCCCCCCCCCCCCCCCGCCCCCCCCACCACCTCCTCCTCTCTCTTTCTTCTTCTTCTTGAATTTATTTGTGTGGGTCATATTTTATAGATTTATTTCTCGAATTCTTTTTTGTTCACTATCAACTAAATGCTCCTTTTTTGAGTGATTTTATTGGAAGAAAGAAACATTTTTCATGGTGATTCCATCAAAGCTTTATTTTATTTTATTGAGTTAGTTGAGCATTATTATTATGGGTATTATATTTTGTGTTTCTTTTTTAAAAAAATAAGTGGAAAGAAAATCTCTCTCTCTCGCTTTTTGCTTTCATTTCAGCTCTTGAGAGAGGGAGAACGGCTTCTAAGGAGAGGTAATCCTATCCCATCCCCGTCCAAACTTTCAGCTTCTCGACCTTGAAAAATAATCAAAAAATAGGAAAATAAGAGAGAGTACCGAAAAATTGGACATTGTGTTTTGCCTGAAGGACCAAATTCACAATTGGGTCCTGCATGAGTAGCCAATACGCGCTAATCTCCAATTCACCTAAGATACAGAATTTCCTAGTGGAGCTCTGTCTCTTCAGATTCTCTCTCATTTCAAATAAAAACACACGTAGCATCAAGAAACCCTAAAAATACGAATATTGAATTACAAAGATAGTGGGATCAAGAAACCAAGACACGTAGCATCAAAAACCTATAAATACGGATATTGAATTATAACGCTAGTAGGATCAAGAAACCATAGAAATTGTACTTTTCTATCGTTAGAAGTTAAGATAGCTTATATAAATATAGGTTATTACCCTACATTTCACTAAAGAAATCATCCGCTGTTCAAAATTTGGTTAAAGAAAGATTGAAAGAGATAAGGAATTCCATTGCTAAAGAAAGATGCAAAGAGTAACTATTGCATCAAATGATTCATTTATAGGTTTATTTAGATTTTCAAGTATATTTCATTTTTCTTCTTTTTTTTGTATGTTTCCTTCATGCTTTCATTGTATATGAGAGAGTTGTCTTCTTCTCCTCTTTGTTTTCTTTTTTTCTTTTAATTTCTATGTAATGTGTGTGTGTTACATTTCTTGATTTTCTTATTTCTTGAAAATTTTGTTTCTCTATCCAGATATGACTCCCTTGGTTGAAATACTCACTCTAGATACATCTAGACACAAACTCAGTTGATTGACAGACATACTTTAAAATTTTAGGTAATATATGAAATGCTTCACTTATATGTGAAAATTACAAAGGTCGGTCAACCATCTTTTTTTTAGTTTTTCAAAAATTACCCCTCAGTCAAACTGATTTTTTTTAGTTTTTCAAAAATTACCCCTCAGTCAAACTGATTTTTTATTTTTATTTTTATTTTAGTTTTTTCGTTAGTAGGGCAGAGTGCCTTGAAGTATGGGGAAAAACTAAAACTAAAAGTAAAAAATCCAATTGACCAAAGGGCAATTTTGGAAGAAATAAGAAAACAAGGGTTGATTGACCTTCTTTGTAATCTTTTCATATAAGTGGAGCATTTCCTATTTTACTTAAAGTTTTAAGGTCCGTACATTAGTAACTCTAAGGTAAATATAAAACTTCCTGCTCAAAAAGATCAGGAATCCCAACTTGTCTATATGTACTCACGTTAGGAAGGAGGAGACCTATATCTATATACATTCACATTAGGATTCCTACGTACCTTTGATCATATCTTTCTAGATGAGGACTCTTACATACCCTTGAGCATTTCTTTCTCTCTACAAATTATTATCAAAACTACCAAATCTCCTCTCTTAATACAAGAAACGAAAAACCATCAAAATCCCCTCTCTAACTCTTCAACATCCCCTAGGTTTAAATTTTTAAGATAAGATACGATAACACTAATCATATCCCAAGAAGTTATGATTGTAAAAATAGAAAATAAAATAAAATAAAACGTTTAAAAACAAAGTAAGAGGCTCTAATTGAAAATAAGAAAAGAAAAAGATAACGTTAAAAAAAAAAGATAAGATAATTTCATTTCCAATTTCAAACCAAAATCCACTTCCTATAACTCCAATTCCATTTCACTTGTATACACACTAATTATCCTATAAATTCGATAAAAGAACCCATCGCGATTTTATCCCCATAATACACGCGGAAGAATTTGGACGGAGGTTCGAAGCCACCTTGCAAACCTTTCTGAAACCCTATTGTCTGATCCGAATCTTCTAAAATCCACCACCGTCGATAAACAACACAAAAAATAGATAGAAATAGCAAAGAAAAAATCGAAATTGTCAATATTCTTGATACTGATGTGGCATCACGTTATTGGGACCCACCCATAGGAACGTATAAAATCTTGGAGTTCTGTCTCCCTAATTCAATATGATTCTTTCTCTCAATCTCTACCTTCTCTATATCGCTAAACTCTCTCTCACTCACTAAACTTATAAGATCTCTACCTTCTCTCTGTCTTTCAAAACTTGGTTAGAGAAAGATAGGAGACGGGAGAGAGAGAGAAGGGGTCCATTGCTCCAAGGAGTGTTTTACAGGTATGTTTAGATTGTGAAACATATTTCGCTCTTTTGCTTTGTATTTTTTTTCATGGTTTTTTTCATTTTTTCTATTTATTATATGTAACCAACCATCGGATTAGAACACAAAAAATGTTGAATTAGGACACAAGAGCAGTATATATAATTAGACACGCACTTTCGTATAGACCCATCGCTTTATTTCATTTTAATTTTATCAACATCTTCCAAAAAAGAGCTTAAATATTTTTATCACTTTTTTTTTTGGTTTTTTTTAGTTTTTTTCTTTTTGTCAAATTTCAACAAGATTGCAGAGCCGTCATGTGACCCTATCTACTCTCTTCCCATTTATTTTATGAATTCTTCTTTATATTCTTTATAACTTATTTTCCTTATTCTCAGGGACCAAAATTCATCAGCCCATCATATAATTAATTGTTAATCTGCGAAAAAGTAGTTCGTTGTTTTTCATTCTCTGTTTGTGTATTCTTGTTTCCCACCCATTTTTCTTGGTTTATCTTTTGATGAGAGAGTGGGAAAGAGATAATTTAGTGTTTTTGATCATGCAGTTGCTTTTTTTTATGTTATCTTACGGTTCGCAGTTTGGGGCACTGCTCTACTAACGAAAAAATTAAAGAAAATTAAAATGTGGTTCAAGGACGGAATTCTCGAATTGAGAGGTAATTTTGACAAAAAAAAAAAAAAATGGATTGACCGACTTTCTTTGTAATTTCCAGCTATAATCAAATCATTTAGTATTTTAGGTAATTATTTTGGGTCTGTACATAATTTACTCTATTTTATTTTCCAACTTAACAATATTTTGCTCGTTCTTTTTTTGTTTTCTAATTTTTTAATCTTTTCTTACTATAGTCTTCGTAAAAACATCGATGTTTTTTTGTTTGTGATTTATGTTGCCTTTTTATTTCATTAGTGACCAACTAGCCTATTTTATATAAAATTTTATGATATAGAAGTTGAAACTATTTTTTCAACAATATCTTATGTTTTAAAAATATTTTATTATCCAAATTTCTTAACACAAATTTTTAAATTCTTCACAAAAATTATACCGATTTTTTACAAAACCAATTTCAAAATTTCTCATAGCAATTTCCTTTTGTAATGGCGTTTTTTACAAAGTATATGAAAAATGAGAGTATCGTTTCTTGGTTGCTTATTACTTAGATAACTTTAAATTTTTTGATGAATTATTATGCTTCTAAAAACTAGTTGTAATAAAATTCTAAATTTTTAAATATACAAATTATATTTAATCAAATCTTAATTTTAAGGGGAGGAAGGAAAGTCACATTTCGCTGAAATGCAAATTTAAAGATAAATCCTTATGGTGCTGAGATTTAAAGAACTCCGCGCTCTCTTTCTCTCACACACACATTTCAAATTAAAAGTCACCTGGTATCAAGAAAGCACGGAATACACTGCGATCAATAGGCAGAGAGAAATCCAATATTCTTGATGTTGCTGTGGCATCACATTATTGAACCCACCCTTCGGAACGTATAAAATATTTAGGTTCTATCTCTCCAATTCAGCAGGATTGTTTCTCTCAATCTCTACCTTCTCTCTCTTTCAAAACGTAGAGTCCTCGGGTCCTCTTCTCTGTGTCCAAAAGTTTAAGGTTCATGGTCTTCTTGTTGGCTTCAAAATAATTTTGTTCAAGGTAAGTTTCTTTCTTCCTCTTCTCCTTAGTTCTTTGGTTTTTTTTTTTGTTGCAATTTGTTTTTGTACTTTGGGGTTTTACGGCGCAACTTCCAAGGGCTTTTGTATTTTAAAAGCTATTAAAACAAAAAAATGAATCGAAAACATACCAAAAAAAAAAACAATATCTAGACCTTTTTTTTTGGCTTTTTTACTATTATTTTTCAATTTTGATTTAAAAAAAGAAGAGAAAAACGGAGATTCCAAAAAAAAAAAAAAGAGGAAGAACAAGATAAATAGAATAAATTTTCTGCTTTGTGAATTTTCTATTCTTTCAATTGTTTGAATAAATTGTGGTGGTTTACTTATTTTCTCCCTAATTATGATTGTGGTTCATGAGTAGTGGTTTAATTTTATATTATGAGATTTTTGTTTCGTATTTTCTTTACAAATTTTGAGTTATTGTATTGCCAATGATTATTTCTTTATTTTTTCGTATTTTCAAAAAAAATATATTTTTTATATTTTTGAAGGATTTTCTATTCATCCTTTTTCTTTATTTAATAATTTTCTTAGTTATTTTATAAATTATTTAGATTCTCTGGTTTTTCTCCCACTGCTTTTTGTGGGTTATTCGATAGAAGTGAATGTTTTCACAATATGAATATCAATCTCATTGATTTATTTCCCATTTCGTGTTTTTCATATATATTTCTTAACTTTCTTGCTCCGTATTCATGTCTAATTGCTATTTTTCATTGATAATTCTTAAGTTTCTTGGTCCGTATTCATGTGTAACTCTCCCTTTCTTTGCTTATGTCGCAGTGAGAGAACTAAGAGCCAACTATTCTACAATCCACTGACGGAAGTCCGACGCGACGCCCTAAAGTTAAAAAGAAGTAGGGAACCTGTCTTAGAAAGAAGAAAGGATACAGAACATGGCAGCAAACATTTGGATAGCTCGATGAATTCATTACTTCCCTCCAGTATTGATGTGAAACAATTTGAGTTTGATGCGGCCACAGAAGAGTTCCTAAGCACTGTAAGCTCCTTTCTTCTCGGCCAAGAAGACCGTGAATCGCAACTGAGTGCAAATGAATTAGAATTGACCTGACTTAGAATGGCTTGCTAAGTGCTTCCCAAATCCAGATGAACTCTTAAACGAAGTGGACGAGTTCAAACCAAGTGTAGGAAGCCTCTTCTAGCGGATTACTCCAATTGGATGCAATCGCTCCCCCCTCGAAGAAGCTCTTTATCCTTATTCGATAAAGCCCGCCAAATTCTCTTAATGGATATCGTCCGCTCTCCCCTCAACCACAATCTCGATCGCTAATTCTCTCAGCCAATATCTAGTGCGGGATACGACTGACATCTGTGATCCTATCATCGAAGTTCTACTATTGTATATATTTTGTTTATGGATGATCTTGATCCTGGCTGCCACATATTTTGCTGATGGACGATCTTGATCCTGACCTCGATTATTTTCCGAACTCTTGTCTTAGCCTTTGCTTTTGCTTTAAGTTTATTGTATCAAACAACATTCAATTAATTTAATTTAATTATCAGAGTGCTGCTCAATTTTTTTTAAAATGGATGTTCTCTCTATGATTTCCTAATCGTTGAAGGCACTTTTTCAAATAATACTGAGCGCAGTGAAATTTTGGATCAAAGATTTTTGAATGGTTAGATTCTTTTACTACACTGGCTCTTCTAATTCGGATTTTCAGGCTCTTTCAGTGATGAGAAATTGTGTGGAAATTGGATGCGTGTTTGTATATAGAGGTAGTTTTCTGTGGTTTCCATTTTGTTGAGCTGCAAGAGAATTGTTTGGGTCCTAACAGAGGCTATTTTTATTTATCATATGTATTTGTATCTTATGGGAAAGAGCTTGTAGGGGTTGATACTTGTGCTTGTGTCATAGTTTGGTGTCTTTAGGCCAGTTTCGGTTTGTTATTTAGGACAGATTTAATATAGATTAGGTTCTTACTTGTGCTTTCTCCCAGTGTTTTGTTTTTTTTTTGCTTTTTGATGATTGTAATACATTGAACAACTTAACATATTTTTTGTTCTTGTAAAAATGAGTTTGTTGTTCTTTTGTGTCTCTCTCTCTCCTATTTCTTTAAGTTGTGAGGCTGCTGTTGTCTCTCTCCTTTAAATCATCAATGATGTATGTACAGGATCTTTCAATATGAATGTGCTCTCTCTCTCAATCTCTCTCTCTCCATGAGCTCTAAATTTTTCGGTAATTGAACCAAGATGTTTTTTTCTCTCTCTGAGGGAAAAGTTTTGATGGGCTGAACCCCAGCCTCATCAAAACTGGCACTTCCGTCACTCCATTCTCTAAAAATTGTGTATATTGTAATACATTATCTAAATCATTCATTTTTTTAAAAAAAATAATCATTCATAGATTTACAAGATTTGTGACTTTTTTTAGCTTCAAATTTTATAATGGGCGCTGAAAATTGATTTTAGAGCCATCATAAAGATTATCGATGTCTAAAGTGCTTTTCAGTGAAAATTCACGGTGAGGTTTTACTTTAATTTCATAGCAATACTTACGCCACGTCTTGTATACATGTGAAAATAAAGGGCAATTTGGAATCTCGCTCAAGGCATGAGTTTAAATTGAGCCCTATTTTCAAATAATAGGAGGTGTGATTTCGACTGATGCCCCTGATGAGTAAGGTAGCCATTAAGACACTTGTCACTATTTTAAAATTTCATGAACACTTGTTGAAACCTTGGGGGTCCATTTTTTACGTGTGTCAATCTTTGGGGCGCAACTGGGAATAGTGCCATGTTTTTCACCCCATTTTTCAATAGCACTGTTCTAAAACTCTATAAATAGCCCCTCGTGGATTTTACCTACCTTGTGGAGACTATGTGTATTGTAGCCAAAGCTTCAAGTGTTTTGTTTTTATCAATTTATTGACTTATTTACTAAAAAAAAAAAAGAAGCATCAAAGCTTCAAACAAAACCTTGATACATGTGTGCTGTAGTTAAAGCTTCAAGACTTGCTCCCCCTTGTTGACTTGGAGCTAAATAAATTTTAGTAATTCAATTTTCGTATATGAAAAGGAGACTCAAAACCAGCAAAGGGGAACAGCCACTGAGTATATTTGTATGACATGATAGTTTTAAAAATATGAGTCAATTGCAGGAAAAGAAAGAAGAAGTGATTTTCAGTTCTCCATTGATTTAGATTCAATCTTGGTCAGAATTGTGATTTGAGGCATTGATTCACCTTCAAAATCAGTTTTTTGTTTCTTTTTCCTTTTTAAATAATGTCAAAATTAAACAACAGGGATATGAGAGTTCAAGCTCCCACAAACCCCCTTTGATCATGTGTTTAACCCTAGGCACCATGAAACTTTCCCATATATGAAATTGTAAAAAGAGTACACATATACTCCCATGGGTCTATGCATCTACACCCTCACTCAAAAGTTTATATAAGGATGCTACCTTATACTGTAGAACTACGGATGCCCTCAAAAATCCATCGAAAAAGGTAGTTTTAATGTTGAAAAACTCTTAGATTGATCATCTTGATAACGAGAAGTATGACTATGAAAAATAAAAAGATTTTAAGTCTCAGAAATAGTGCATTTTACAACATATTATCTACACCGTCCATTTTCAAGATTTTCATTTGTTTATAGATCTAGTTGATTTTAACCATTTTTTAAATTTAAAATTTTATAATTAGATATAAAAATAGATTTTGAAAAAATCCTAAAAACATTTTAAATCAAAATTATATACCATGATAAAATTTGAAGATGCACCTTACCTCTACACCTACGGATGCATCCATATGCAAACTGCACCCTTAAAAGAATTAGATGATCTTTGTTCAATCTTGAGATGTTACTCCTTTTTAATACATAGAGAGTTCAATTCATAAATTTCTTTTAATGAAATTATTCAATGGGTTGAAGAGGTCACATCCCAAAAGTTTGGGATCTTAAAATTACTCGTAGATTGGGTTTTACACGAGGGAGTAAATAGGTAATATACACCAACGATAGTATAAAATCTTTTGGCTTCCACATCATATGATCATGTTCCTTATAAATCATGACAATTCCTTGACTATAAGCTATTACCATCTCATCAACATATGAACAATGATGGAGGAAAGTGGACACGCAATACATGCCACCATTGCATGTCCCCGATTTCCATCACCATCCAATTGTTGGATCTGATGGTGACTAGCCATACAATCACAGTTGCTACGGCTCTATGTTTTAGGAAACGTTATTCGTGAATCACCAATGTTCATCTTTATTTTTGGCAATCTTATCAGTAAGTATTGTAAGGGAAAGGAAGAAATAGTGGAATCTAGTATTGCCTCAAGTTTGCCTACAACAATGCTCATAGCAGGTCAACTAGTAAGAATACGTTTAAGGTGGTATACGAGAATAACCCTACGTAGACGTTTGGCTCCTATCCAGACTAATGGAGAGGGTCATGCTAGTGTTAAGGAGTTAAGCAGATGAAAGGAGTGCATGAGTAGGTATATGCTAATCTAGAAACTAATACAGCTAAATATAGAAGTATAGAAGTTTTATGCGGCTGGGGAAGCATACAAAGCTTGTCCTTATTTGTAATGCTATGCAATTTATATAGGATGTGATTAGTATAAGGCTGAGGCCCTAACCAAACAAAGTAAGGGTCAACTTCAAATAATCCCGAAATATGTTGTTTCAGTATAAAAAAAACTATGTGATGACGTTTATTTTTGTCTCTTAACCAAAAAATTTAAAAATTAAAAAATAGTGCAAATTGAGCAGTTTTATGAACACTTTAAAATCTTGAAAATTGATGGTTTCTAGATAACATTATATGTGGAACTTTTTTCAAGACGTTAAATATAGTTTTTCTCATGTCCATATATATCGAGGTCAACGTGATCGAATTGAGGGTTTTTTAGCACTGAAACTACATTGTCTAACCAATTTTTAAGGTTTGCCTGAATTTGATTTTTTAAGGTCACGCCCTTATATAAAATGTTTACATTCATTAACGGAAAAAGTTTATACATTCATAAATGGAAATATTTATATAACAACCATAAACTGTAGAATTAAGGCACACTTCAAAAATCCATAATAAAAAAAAAACTGTTTTGATATTGGAAAACCATTTGATTGATCATATCGACATCAAGATATAAGAATATGAGAACGGAAAAACTTTTGAGTTTGAAAAATAATGCATCTTACAACAAATTATTTGGGCCATCCATTTCCAAGATTTTTATTTGTTTATAGATCTACTTGATATGAACCATATTTGTACTTTAAAACGTTACAATTATTGATGAAAATTGATCCTCAGGCCTTCCTAAGAATTTTTGACATCAAAATTACATACTCTGATAAAATTTGGAGTTGCACCTTGTCTTGATTTTTAAGGCTGCAACCTTATGCAAACCACACCCTTCATAAATAGTCTAGTACTAGTTTTAACTTTTTTATTTTTAAATTACTAAATACTTCATTTTTCAAATAATATGTTCATTATATTTTCCATTTCAAATATTTTTGTACTATACTTTCAAACTTAACAATATTTTGTCCATTCTTTTTTCCTTTTCCAATTTTTTAAACTTTCTATTCTTATTACAATTTTTAAAAGATCATTGATTTGTTTTTTTTTTTTGTTTTTTAATGATGTTGCAGCTTTTTTATTTCATTAATAGCTAGCTAACTTACTTTCTATAGAGTTTATTAATATAAGATAAAAGCAACTACATGACAGGAACTTAATGTTGCCAAAAGCAAAGCCTTCTTTTTTGGGGTTTTGCAGGGTATGAAATCTTGGTGAAAGGTCTTTTCTAGTCCGTTACTTAGGGTTACCATGACATTTGAATATCATGCTTTGGTTAGTAAAGTTATTACAGAGGAGCTTCCTATAGGTAGGTGTGGCAGAAATGAAGGGAATTCATCATGTTAAATTGAATACAATTTCCCTACCGCAAGCAAAAGGGGGACTAGGAGTCCTTGATATAGGGGATTTTAATAATGAAATGATGATGAAATTAACATGGAGAATATTGGCAGAACCTTCATCTTTATATGCTCGATTCTTTAAGCGTCGCTATTTCAGGAACTCTTCCATATGAGAGACTGAATACAAACGATATTCATCTTACGCTTGGAAGGTTATTTGGACTGGACTATCTCATCTGAATGATATTGTCAGATGGGTTATTGGAGAAGGTCGGCTAGTAGATTTTTGGGCAGACCTATGGTTATCAGAAAAGTCGTTATGGGAATCTTATGGTATGACTATTCATCAGAACCTTAAGGTTGCTACGTTGAAGATCTCTGATCATTTGGCAGTGTTCCTCGATCTTGGGTATTACCCTTGCCAGTCTCAAGTTCTTTGACATAGATATGGAAGGAGGTTAAAACTATTATTCGTCCACTACAACAACACAAGGATTTTCTTGAGTCAATTCATTCTACGAGCGGTTTGTTATCAATTAAAGGAGCTTGGGAGTTTATTCGTAACAAAGGAACCACCCAAATGTTTTTCAAATCCTTGTGGTCAGCAAAATGTCATCCTCGAGCTAAATGGTTTTCATGGTTGGCCTTCATCTTGGTTACCTTCTATTTCTCTCTTGCAGCAGCATGGGATTGCTATAGCTCCTCCTATATGTCCCTTTTGCAAAAATAGTGATGACAATCCATGTCATCCTTTATTACTTTGTGATTTATCGCATGCTATATGAAGGTCGGTTGCATGGAGGTATGGGAAGCGTTTCATCTTAGGCACTTCTATTCCTATTATGTTGAGACACTGGTTAGCATTCAGATTCAAATCAAATAGATTCTTCAATATTTGGACTTCTTTATTCTTCACAACTATACGGTTCTTATGGGCAGAACGCAATCGAAGAGTTTCTAGGATAGGTTGACTAAAAGGGAACAATTGGTCATACCTATCATTTCTCATGTTAGGGAGTGAGCTGATGTTAAATCCTTGACTTTTCCTTTGTCAGAAAAGGCGATAATTGATAACTTAAAGTTCAAATGGCTTCTGCAGAGGGATAAAATACTTACTCCAGTGGCATGGACATTTCCTAGCCCTAATGATTTTAAGCTAAATATTGATGGGGCTTCATTACATAACTCAGACCAAATGAGGGGGGTGGTGTTATTAGGAATTCTGACGGTATTTTTACCGTAGCATTTGCCAAACCCTTTGGAATTGCTTCTAATAATTATACGGAATTCTTCACTCTTGAAGAAGTTTTGATTCTAGTTGGTAAGTTTCAGTGCTACCCTATTCAGATTGAGAGTGACTCACCATTGCTCATTAATGTTGTGTATGAATGCTGCCCACCACCATGGGGGTTATATACAGTTGCATTAAATTGTCGGCAACGTCTTTCTAATTGTGGGTGGTTCGTCTCGCACATTTTTCATGAGGCTAATGTGGTGGCTGATATTATTGCAAAGAGTGCTACATCTCATCTAGAAGCTACTATTTGGCATTCTCGACCGCCGGATTTTATTTTCCTTGCTTTAACTCATGATTTAGTACAGGTACCCCTTTCTTGAGTTCGTAAAGTAATGTCCTGCAAACTGTTTATTTTTTATTTATCAATGAAAAACGGGTAAGGGGCCTTCTCCCACACTAACTTATCCAAAAACAGAAAATAAAAAAATAAAAAGGAGAGATAAAATTATTTTGTAAAAGTATTTCATGTTTTAAAAATATTTTATCATCCATATTTCTTTTTATAAATTTTTAAATACTTCAAAAAACATTATACCATTTTTTTTATTTTTTTTTACAGAAAACCAATTTGCAAACTTTTCATAACAATTTCATTATTTTTTATTTACAAAATATATGATTTCTTATTATAATATTTAAAAGCATTTCAAGAAATCTTAAAAAATGGATTTTCAGTTTCAACGGAATGGAATAAAACTCATCAACTATTTATTTCATACTAATATTATCATTTAGCATTTCTTCAACAAATATTCACCCAAAAACATTTCAAGAAACCTTAAAAATAAGGACTTTCAATTTCAAGAATCCTTAAAAATAGGTTGTTCAATGGAATGGGCCACGGATCTCTAGGTAAGATAAGGCCAACGGAAAAGAATACAAATGGCCCATTAAGTGGTTCTAAATTTCAATAAGTGCCCCTTAAAAGTTGGACCCATTAATGGACCAATTATTTTTTGACAAATTAAATTAAGGGTGTGGTTTGTATAGAGCCTAGGCTGTAAACAATCAAATTAGAGCCTACCTTCAAATAGTGTCGAGAAAAGTGGTTTTAATAGTAGAAATCTTTGTGATAGCTTTAAAATATATTTTCATCTTTATTTATACAGTTTAAAGCTTAAAAAAAAGTGTAGATTGATAGATCTATGAAAACTTGATATCTTGAAAATTGACGGTCCAAAAATACGTTACAAAATACACCATTTTGAAAACTTGAAATCTATTTTTTTCTCATGTCCATGCATCTTGATATTGAAATGAACAATTTGAGATCGATAGATCTATGAAAACTTGAAATCTTGAAAATTGACCATCCAAAAATACATTACAAAATACACCATTTTGAAAACTTGAAATCAATTTTTTTCTTTTGTCCATGAATCTTGATGTTTAGATGAACAATTTGAGGATATTTGGGTATCAAAACAACCTCTTCTAGTGAAAGTTTTGAGGTCGGCTTTAATTTGATGGTTTAGAGCCTTGGCTCTATATAAATCTTTCCCTAAAAACTAGTTTGTAGTACTTATCTGGTCCTATTTAGTAATCCGGATCCTATTTTGTGGATGTCATCTTGTTGGTAATACTCCCAAATTTGTGATGCCATCTTTAACTTAGCTACTAATTCCCAAATAAAAAAAATAAAAAAGTTTGTATTTTATACAAAACTTTGTTAGAGAAAGATAGGAAGAGAGCTGTCATTCGAAACTTGGTTAGAGAAAGATAGAAGGAGACGGGAGAGAGAGAAGATAGGGTCCTAAATAGTTATAAACCCACCCCTTCTTTTTACCCAACACCCCAAAGTATAGTCCTTGTTTCCTCTTATCTGTATCCAAAGGTTCTTCTTGTTGGCTTCATAGAATTCTGTTCAAGGTAAGTTTGCTTTTTTCCTCTTCTCCTAAGTTCTTTGGTTTTTTATTTGTTGCATTTTGTTTTTGTATTTTGAGGTTTTAAGGCGCATCTTGCAAGGGCTTTTGTATTTTAAAAGCTATTAAAACAAAAATGAATCGAAAACATACAAAATAAAAAAACAAAATCTAGGCCTTTTGTTTTTTATTTTTTATTTTAATTTTTCAACTTTGATTTAAAAACCGTAAAGAAAAACAGAGAATTCAAATAAAAAAAAAAAAAAAAGAAAAAAAAAAAAAAGACAACAATGGTAGAAGAAGAAACAGAGAATAAATTTTCTGCTTTATGAATTTTCTATTTTTTCAATTACTTGAATAAATTGTGGTGGCTTACTTATTTTCTCCCTAATTATGATTGTGGTTCATGAGTAGTGTTTTAATTTTATATTAAGAGATTTTTGTTTTGTGTTTTCTTTATAAATTTTGAGTTATTGTATTGTCAACTATTATTTCGTTATTTTTTCATATTTTCCATAAAATTTATATTTTTTTATATTTTTGTAGGATTATTTATTCTCCCTTTTTCTTTATTTAATAATTTTCTCAGTTATTTAATTAAGTATTTAGGTTCTCTAGTTTTTCTCCCCCTGGTTTTTGTGGGTTATTCAATAGAAGTGAAAGTTTTCACAATGTGTATATTAATGTCTTTGATTTATTTCCCATTTGGTGTTTTTCATATATATTTCTTAACTTTCATGCTCCATATTCATGTCTAATTGTTGTTTTTCATTGATAATTCTTAAGTTTCTTGCTCGGTATTCATGTCTAACTCTCCCTTTTATTTGTTTATGTGGCAGTGAGAGAACTAAGAGCCAACAATTCTGCAATCCGCTCATGGAAGTCCGACGCAACACCCTAAAGTTAAAAA
Source organism: Amborella trichopoda (assembly GCF_054954075.1). Taxonomy (NCBI): domain Eukaryota; kingdom Viridiplantae; phylum Streptophyta; class Magnoliopsida; order Amborellales; family Amborellaceae; genus Amborella; species Amborella trichopoda. The sequence goes on from NC_142340.1 coordinate 21,149,867, forward strand.
GAAGTAGGGAATCTGTTTTAAAAAGAAGAAAGGATACAAAACATGGTGGTAAATATTTTGATAGCTTGATGAAATCGTTACTTCCCTCCAGTATTGAGATGAAACAATTTGAGTCTGATGCGGCCATGAAAGAGTTTCTAGGGGATCCTTTCTTCTTAGCCAAGAAGACCATGAATTGCGACTGAGCGCAGATGAGTTAGAATTGACCACAAATGACTTAGAATGGCTTGCTACTTACTTTCCAAATCAAAATGAACTCACAAGGGAAGTGGAGGAGTTGCAACGAAGCGTAGGAAACCTCTTCGAGCGGGTTACTCCTATTGGTTGCAATCGCTCCCCCTCAAAGAAGCTCTCTATCCTTTCTTGGTGAAGCCCTTGTCCAAATTCTCCTAATGGAAATGGCCCTCTCCCCCCTCAACCACAATCTCGATCTCTATCTCGATCTCTACCTCCATGAGTCCCTCAGCCAATTTTTGGTGTGGGATAAACCTGATATCTGTGATCCCATCAACGAAGTTCTGCTACTATATATATTATGTTGATGGATGATCTTGATCATGGCCGGCACATATTTTGGTGATGAATGATCTTGATCCTGACCTCTCATTATTTTCTGAACTCCTCTACTTAGCCTTTGCTTTTGCTTTAAGTTTATTGTATTAAACAACATTCACTTAATTTAATTTAATTTAATTATCTGCTCAAGTTTTTTTAAATGGATGTTCTCTCTGTGATTTCCTAATCGTTGAAGGCACTTTTTCAAATAATATTGAGCGCAATGAAACTTTGGATCAAAGATTCTTGAATGGTTAGATTCTTTTACTACGCTGGCTCTTCTGATTCGGATATTCAGGCTCCTTTATCGATGAGAAATTGTGTGGAAATTGGATGCGTATTTGTATACAGAGGTAGTTTTCTGTGGTTTCCATTTTGTTGAGTTGCAAGACATTTGTTTGGGTCCTAGCAGAGGCTATTTGTCATATGTATTTGCATCTTATTGGAAAGAGCTTGCAGGGTTTGATATTTGTGCTTGTGTCCTAGTTTGGTGTTTTTCGGCCAGTTTTAGTTTGTCATTTAGGACAGATTTAGTGTAGATTAGGGTCTTACTTTTTAATTGTAGGCTTTAAAGAGATGGAACATCACAAACATGTTCGTTTAAAGAGATGGAACATCACACGCATGTATCACATTAATTGTAATACATTGACCAACTTAACAGATTTGTTCTTGTAAAAATGAGTTTGTTGTTCTTTTGTGTGTCTCTCTCTCTCTCCTATTTCTTTAAGTTGTGCGGCTGCTGTAGTCTCTATCCTTTAAATCATCAATGATGTCAGTGAATCTCTCTGTCTCCTATTTCTTTAAGTTGTGTGGCTGCTGTAGTCTCTATCCTTTAAATCATCAATGATGTCTGTGAAGGATCTTTCAATATGAATGTGCTCTCTCTCTCCATGAGTTCTAAATTATTCGGTAATTGAACCAAGATGTTTTCCTCTCTCTCTGGGGAAACGTTTTGTAACCAAGTAGTAAAAGAGTTGTTTTTGTTTTATTTTAGCTTTTGGAGATAAAAGAAAAGAGAACTCTTAAAAGTATTTTTTTGAGTATAATCATGGTTCAAACGGTTAATTCTGTGGACTGGTTCTGCAATTGGAGAGAAAGCATGGTTAATACTGATTTTGGCATGCAACATAGCGCAAAAAACACCGAAATTAGACTTAAATGGACTGCTCAAAGTAAGTAGAACTCTTTAGTAGATTATTGTATTTCTTCTTTTCAGTGTTTGGGTTATTGATGATCAAAGAGTAATTTAGAGTACAAAATATTTTAAAAATAAATAACCACAATTTTCACCATAATTAATGAATCGGGTCTTTTGGAGACACCATTACTGCATCTATTCCATTGGGAAAAATTTATATCTCAACTTTGTAATGTTGAAGTGAGATTCACCTAAAAAATCTATCCCAAAATGTTTTTCTGTCTAAACCAAAAAATAAGAAACAACAATTGATTATGTTGACCTCGCGATGTATGGATTTCAAGTCATAAAGTAGTGCTTCTTGTTCCATGCTATCTATACAAACCCATTGTGATGTAACTTTCAAATGGATTCTATTTCAGCCTGTTTTCCTTTTTTTTTGGCCAAGGATTTGTTCTTTCTTTTGATACTTAATTTTGGTATAAATTATGCGAAAGCTTATTTTGTTTTAGTAAATCCAGTACCCTACATGATACCTTGAAAATATTATACATCGTCTTATTGTGGAAGCTGACTGAAAAGGTTCTTTAGTCATAAAAAATTCTCTAAAGGCTCTGTAAGTTGACATTTGCAGGATGATACATTTAAACCTCTTGGCTTGGCCTTACAGAAAATCCCCCCCAATATCTTATAGAGCTTGTGGAGGAAACACTCTCCCAAGCACCAAGAGCAGTGCCTTCCGATGCTCCAAAGAATTCAACTAAAAAACTGAAGAAAAAGGATGCCATGGATTCAGAAACTATGAAGTATGCTGCAGCAGTTGAGCGTGCAAAGCTGATGGACTCTATTTTTTGGGCATCCACACTAAATTTGCAGTATGATACAATTAAACCTTTTGGCTTCACTCTAACGATAACCCAGTCTTTTTTAGAACTTGTGACAGAACACTCCCAAAACACCCAATGTTGTGCCTCCACTGGGATATTTGTTTAACCAGGATGCCATAATTTCATTATCTAAAAACAACTGCCTTGAGTCCATGTTCTCCTCGCTTCCACTTTTTAATGGAATATATGAACTGTAATTGTTATTAGTCTTCTTTTCACTTTCTCATTTTTTTGAGTTTCGATTCATTGTAATCATTTATTTATTTTTTAAATACTGAAGGATTATGTAGTTGGATGGTTTCATCAGATATTATTTTGTGGGTGAATCGTCTTTCCATTGACAAACCCAAAACTTGAAGTCTTGATTACTAATAATTTTATCCCAGTCCATGTAGGGTTCAAATAATAAAAAAAAAAAGCATTATGCAATTTTTATATGGGTGTTGTGCGTTTTAACGGGATATAGTAGTGTACTAGGCCAAGTATGCCGAGTTGTGTGACAATTGGTACTTTTTAAAAAAAATAAAAAAAGAAATTTAGAAAAGAATAAAGTCATGCTATACAATTTTTTCTGACAAAAGTTAAATGTATTTACGAAGATTGGTAATTGGTTTTTGCCATTGTTACATTTTTATTTTCTTTTGTTTGGATTTTTTTAAAATATCCCAAACTCAAAGATTAGTGAGTATTTTTTGCCTCAGCCACATTTTTAGTTTCTTTTGTTTTGAGGTTTTTAAAATATCTAAACTGTAAATTGGTTTTTTTTCAAAACCACATCTTTAATTTTTTAACTTTTTTGTTAACTATTTCAAGCCCTTTCAGATTTGAATTTACTTTTAATACATTTTTATTTTTTCACGTTTTTAGTTTTTTTTTACATTTTCTTTTAGCCCTTCAATGGACTCAATTGTGTAAGTCGGCTTAGCCAAGGGGCAAGTTCCCTAAGCAAGGCGAGTTTTTGTATACCAACATATAGTATTGTTTTCTTTTTTTTTTATGGAAGTTCAAAATTGATCATATACGCAAAGAAATTAAAAGAAATACTCATAAGAGATGAAAAATTTGACACTTACCCACATATTTTGGTTTAGAAGAACACATGTTTTTAAGTTGGAATGGTTGAAATGGGATAAATGGTTAAATAATCATCTCTTATCGATGTTTTTCTAGTTTTTCTTTGTTTAATTTTTGACGTATTAACAATACTATACCTCAAATTTTAACTCTCTATTTTGTTTTATTTAACAAAGCTTACAGCAATATGAGATAAATTTTAAAAAGAGGTAGATATGGCAAAGCAATTAATAACTATCTATCGGAATCAATCGACAGCATGATAAAGGGTACATGAAACTCTATTAGAGAAAATTTGTTTCAATTAGAAAGTAAGAAATTTAACTTGAATAGAGAAAATTTGGCTTCCTTATTACTAGCGTTGAGGATTAAAAAAATAGTACGTATATTACGATCCTACAAAAGGAAAAACAAAAAAAAAAATAAAGTACGTACACTTGGGAGGATTTTTTTCAAAGTTGAAAAATTGAGAACTACCTAAAAATAACTATAAACTTCAAAAGCAGAAAGAAAATTGAATTTTGAGTTTCCTGACACTTAGATTCCACCCCCCAAAATTGAATAGTTTCTATTCAATCTGGAGACTTTATTTTCTTCAAGGGCATCAGATAGTGCAATTTGGATCCTATTTATTAAGGCCAATCTTTGGAATGAAGAGGTTACATGTCCAAAATTTTGGAGTCCTAATTCACCCAAAATTGGGGTTTTCTAAAATTACTCAGGGTTTACCTGACGATGCAAATAGACAGTAATACTCCCACGGGAATATAAAATCTCTTGGCAAAAAAAACTATAAATTGCTTTCTCTATGCCTTTTAAGTAAATGGCCTCAAGATTGAACATTAGGGGTGGAAATGGGCTAGATTGCCCTGCCCGGCCCTAAAAAACTAGGGCTTGGGCTACAAAATGTGGCCCGAGTGCCAAGCCAAGGCCACGACATGGCCAACCCAATTCAGCCCGGACAGGTCCCATTTTTCTTCAATATGCTTTCTTGATTTATTTTCTTTTTGCCTAGCCTGGCCTGGCCCGACCCTAAAAAACTAGGGCCTTTTGTGGCCCAAGGGCCAGGCTAGGGCCACGACATGGCGAGTTCAATTCAGCCTGGCCTGACCCCCTTTTTTTCCATTTTGTTTCCTTGATTTATTTTTCCTTTTATCTAGCCAGGTCCAGGCTAGCTCAGCCCTAGTAAGTTAGGATCGAGCCTGGGCCTAGCCCAAGGCTTCTTTAGCCCGGTCAAGGAGTGCTTGGGCTAGCCCTATTGGGACTACGGCCAGGATAGGGCAAGGCCGTCCCGGCTCTTTATCAGCTCTACTGAACATAACCGCTTAATTTTGGAGGGTAAAATCTAAGTGTCAACAAACTCAAAATTCAACTCTTTTTCTTTTGAAATTAATCATTTAGTGATTCTTGAATGGTTCCCAAAATTTCAAATGTAGACCTGCGTGATGCTCCTTTTGACCTACGTGATCCTCCAAAGGAGCATAGTATACACATGGGAAAGAAAACGAAATTGCCCTTATAATTTTAATTGATATCTAGAGTTACAAGCATCGACAACCGTTGATATGCAATGGAATAAGGCACCCCAACCTTTTTCCATGAAGACATTGGAATGCTGGGTGATGTGATTGGGCCGCGAAGAAAATTCCTTTGTATACAGTTTTTATGAATTCATGTAGAAATGAGTCCCTTTTAAAAATCTATTTTTGAAATGGATTTTTTTATTTAATTTTTAAGGACATAATTTCTAACATGGATATCTTGAATATGAAAATAAATAAATTTTAAAATTTGAGATTCATAACTTTATAAAGAAAACATTTAGACTGTTAGTTTCTACTTTTTTTAGACGAACTGCCCATTTCTATCCATCTTTAAAATGGATGCTTTATACCTCAAGGGATATAAATGAAGAATTGCATCCCCGACTCATGAAAAAAATTTCCATTGCTCTCATGACATACATTCCTTTCAGTATAATAAGATATATGTCTGTTGGGTGATGTAATTGGGGAGCTAAGACAGTTGTTATGATATACATTATTTTATTCTAATAAAATTACAGACGGATACAAGGGTAATTAGGGAATGTATACAATGGGATCATTTACCTTTGGCATAAAGAGGTCACAATTACTATAACTATCCGATATGAAATACGATATCCTAAGTGTGTCATAAAGTTTGAGAAAATTTCTTTTAAACTTTGAGTTTCGTCAATAGATACTCAATTTCACATCCAATGGTCAAGATTAATTGTTACCACCTATACAAAGGTAAATGGTCTTATTGTATACTCTCCTAAGTAATAATTAGTAAACATATATATAATTCTTTTGCAGGAGTATAAGACACATGTCGACAAAATAGCTACATGGCGCATTTATTTAATTGAAATTTTAGCCCAATTTGGGGTTCAAATCGCATTAGAGGATATCCGTCACTTTTTTTTACTAACCTTAAAAAAACTAACGATCTACCTAAAAATCACTGGTCGATTTTTTCAATAAGTAAAGGTTTTGAGTTAAAAAAAACTTAGATATCACCCTCGAATAATTGGATGTTTTTCTTACAATCTTTAGACACTAGTTTTTTCTGGCATACAATGCGTACGATTTGAATTTTCTTCCTTTCCTTTTGTATTTATTTTGTTTTGAAGTCACTCACTACATCTTGAAGTCCTCTACCATAGATTTTGAATGTGCGTTTAACTGTATACAATCATGTGTCTACGATGTAGCTGTCTATGTCCCCATGTCGAACAATCGGCACATGTCGACAAGTGATACTCAACGCCTTGTGGAGTGTCGAGGTAACATTGCTAGAAAATTGATGCCTTAAAGCAAGGTGTAGTTTCAAATGGTGTAAAAAAGATGTTGCAATGCTGAAAATCTCGCTGATCCATGCGCAAACCGAATAACTCAGCCTGAGTTGGGCTCCCCAATCCAAAAAGTGTTAAAAATTTAAAAAATACAAATAATTTCTAAAAACTAGGAAAAATATGTCTACAACAAAATAAAACTAAACGTGTCTAAATGAGGTGAAAAAAATAGTTAAAAAATAGACTTTGAAAAAATAAATAAGTGACGAGGAGATTTTAGAAATAATCTAAAATGAAGGAAATGCGCATAAATTAACACTCATGGCCTAAACACTTTCTAATCTTTGCCAAAATGATTAAAAATATACAAAAATGTTTTAAAAATAAATTTAGTATTTTTTAATTTTGTATACTTTTTTTTTAATTTTCTTAAGGCCCCAAAATTGGACCACCCAACTCAAGAATCTCTCCAAGATGGCGAGTCCGAGTTGGCTCACCCGAGTAATCAAACACTGCTCCATAACTCTGATTTTGATTTTGAAATGATGAGCTAATGTTCAATACACACCAGTTCTGTTTTTTTCTCACCAATTCATGCATTATTAAATCTTTTTTCCCTAATCCTATTTACGATTAATCCATATTCACTAAAAATTAAAAGTGATTTACGTACGGACCCAAAATCTTTACCTTGCAAATGAAAAGGGGTAATTTTGGTTGAAATTACGTGAAAGGTCGGATCACCAGTATTTTTTTTCACAATTGCCTCTTGGTCTGAAGATGTCATCTTCGGACCACATTTTTTTTTTAAGTTTTTTTGTTATTAGGGAAGTGCTCCAAACTTTAGGGGAAGTGCTCAGGCGATCCGAGTAATCAAACACTGCTTCATCTCTCTGATTTTGAAAAGACAAGCATCTAAAACGAAGAGCATCAAAGGTTCATTACACGTAAGTTTTTTTTATATTCCTCAGTGTTCATGCACTAGTACATCTTTTTTCACTGTGTGCGATTAATCCATATTCAATAAAAATGAAGTTTGAATTACATACGGACCCAAAAACTTTACCTAAACTACAAAATGAGGCAAATCCAGGAAAATATTACGTCGAAGGTTGGTCCACCCGTGTTATTTTTTTTTTCAAATTGCCGCACGGTACGAAGATGCCATTTTCGGACCGCATTTTATTTTTTATTTTTTTAGTGTTTTCATTAGTATGATAGTGCCCAGGCGGTCTGAGGATTCCGAGGTTCGAATCCTTAGATCCCCATCCCCCCCTCCCCGCCCTTTGGATTGAGCAGGCCTCAATTCATGAGTGTTCCGAGGTCCCTATCCTCAAACCTCTCTCTCTCTCTCTCTCTCTCTCTCTCTCATATATATATATATATATATATATATATATGTGTGTGTGTGTGTGTGTGTGTGTGTGTATGTGTGTGTATATGTGTGTGTGTGTGTGTGTATGTGTGTGTGTATGTGTGTGTGTGTGTGTGTATATATATATATATATATATATATATATCACAGTGGTCCAAGGTCCCCATCCCTAGACTGTGCTATATTTCTTATTTTTGAGAAAAACAGCAGCCCAAGGATGGGGACCGCGAACCGCTCTCTAGACTAAGTAGAACTTAGTTCCAGTGGTCCAAGGTCATCCTTAGACTGCGCTATATTTCTTAGTTTTGAGAAAACAGCAGCCCGAGGATGGGGACCGCGAACCACTCTCTAGACTAAGTAGAACTTAGTTTCAGGGCAGTCCTAGGTCCCCATCCGCGAACAACGTTTCATTTCTTATTTTTTGAGAAATAAAGCTCTACTGGGGTTTTGCTGTGTTTGCTGGGTGGTCTTAGAATTCTAACCTTGGACCACCTGGGCACTGCCCTATATACGAAAAAAATTTAAAAAAAATTGAAATGAAGTTTGAGGATTGGATCCTCTTAAGGGCAATTTTGAAAAAAAAAATTAAAAAAAATACGAATTGATCGACCTTCCTTATAATTTCCACCTATAATCGAAGCATCACATATTTTAAGTAATTATTTCAGGCTTATACGTAACGTACTAAAAAAGTTAACAAAAACCTGCCTCCATTTTTTTTTGTTTGGGTAATTCAATGGGAAGACATGCTTCTCTCGTTTTTTCAAATAGTTCAAGAGTTAATTTTTTGAAAGTGTTTAGTAAGGTTGTGTCAATAGGGATGAAAACCCCAACATGGTGATTGGATTGTGGGAGTGCTACCACCACGACCTTAGCCTTTTTCCCAAAAAAAGATAAAAAAGAAAAAGGGAATTGTGATGTGAATGTCACTAATTCATAGACTCACTAAATAGTGTGATTTTAGTCTATTTTTATACTAAAAATTTTTAGAGATAAATTCATTGTGATTCGAGAGATATCTTAATTTTATCACGGGATGCCCATCTTCTATTCTACAGTAAATCAAAAGATGTAACATTTTAAGGCACATGTCACGACCCTACCCCCTGGCCCCTATCGTAACTAGCCAGAGGGCAACAAGGTGCGGGATCGCGACCGGAGGTCGCAACTAGCACTCAGGTGGGAGTGGCACAACGCATATAAAATTTCGGAATCACAGCAACCCACGAAACAAAATAAAACTCATAAAGCAAAGAGCCAAAAGTTGAGCAAAAATAAACCATTTTATACATATTCAATCTCAAAAAATTCTTTTAAAAAAAGTTCAAGGCGCTACCGACCGGTCAACAAAATACATTATTCATCAGAAAGACATAGAGGCACCGCCACCAGATACCTACAATCAAAAATTCCTAGACAAAACTTGAGCTGCAAAAGTCTGCTACCACCATCCAGCTGTGCACACACGAGCTATCGGTACTCACTCTACATAGAAGGGAAAAAGAGAGGTATGTGTTAAAAGCCCAGTAAGTAAATCAGTGCTCTTGCATTCTTGCTTAAATTCCACATAAGGAATAATAGGCCCACAGATTAATACTGTTCATTAGGTGTCACAGTAGGTCATGCATTAGAGTATACTAGCGAAATAAAAGAGTAAAGTTCAGTTATTAAAATTTCGCACATTGACATGAGCTAATAGTTACACGAACATTCCTTAAAATCACACAGTCAAAAACTCCTGAAGTAGAAGCCCCATCAATCAAGCTAAGCCAGTCCTGTAACTTGGGACTTCTACCCTCAATCACGAGGGAGGACAATGACAAATGGAGGTTCCATTTCGTAATATCCTTACTCATACTCACAGTCCCCCGCGCGCTTTGAGAATTTTGATAGGCTGAGGCCTTGCAAGATACAACCCTCTCCTTGCGCCTTCAGGCGAGAGGGCATTACACTACCATTGGAGGACCCAATGCGTAGTACCTGTAACAAATTGGGGGGCACGACCCACCCTATCATTTGCAGTTACCTCCTGACTCCACTTCTATCATTGGAGTCGGGGCAAATCAAAACTTGTCGGCAGTACAGCATCCACTACCACTATGTGGGGCCCATTGTATAGTGGTCAGAATTCACATGTATCAATTCCATATAATAGAATCATAGTATCCATTGCCAATGGAGGACGTACTGCGTAGGGGCCAGAAATCACATATATCACTTTCATTTAACAGAATCACAGTATCCACTACAAATGGAGGACCCACCGCGTAGTGGCCAAAAATCACATATATCATTTTCATATAACAGAATCGCAGTATCCACTACTAATGGAGGACCCATTATGTAGTGCTCAGAAATCACATATATCATTTCCTCCGTGTACAAGTATGCACAACATTCATCCCTTCATACTTTACTCTTTTCAAGAGATCAGGAAAATTCAACATTCGTAGGATCACAATCATGCCATTTCGGTGTCTTATCACAGAAAATTTCAATCACCTTACAAAAGGATTAAGCTATGTTCAAAAAACATCGATGCATGACATGTGCATAATTCATATACAACTTAGTGACATATATTCACAATTCAGTATATCATTCTGAATCTTGCTAAATTCTTCCAATAGTGACATATATTCACAATTCAAATCATAGCTTTCAACTCAGAGGGAATTTTGAAACAATATTTAACATGCAACTTTTAGTAGACATTCAGAGCTTTCAAATTACTGTGGTTTCGGAGTAATTGGACTTCATTTGGTCAGCCAAAATTCATAGCAATAGGGACCAAAATTCTAAGTTTTTGTGAGAGCTGTCAACAATAATATACTGGGACATTCTTTAGCGTAGCTCCTCATTGACACAGAATTTGAGTAAGATTAAAACATGAAAATCATAAAAGACTCATGCGTCTATCAAATAGCTGTGTTTTTGCGTCATTTGGACTTCAATAGTTCGGGCAAAATTTTAATATATTAGTAGTCATATTTTTAAAAATTATCACAGTCTGCTAACAGTGGCATACGAGCACAAAATAAAACACATCTTCCAAACTATCAAGAATCTCAATTGGATGTAAATATCAAACTAAAACTAGACTTAGAGATATTTCCAATGGTGAAATTTAAGGCAATTCTGAGATCATTTGATAGGCCAACAAAGAGTCACAAGGACCTCACATCTTCTTGGAATTCCACGGTCCAGCCATGACATACTTCCAAAATCATCTCCTAACTCTTAATCTATGCAAGGTAACAATATGAAGCCAACTCTAGTTTAAACTAGACTCACAAGAGTATAGCCCCACGGAATTTCAAGGCCATCAAAAGGATTTCAGTACTCATTTTCATCATACGAAAGAAGGCAAACTTTCTGGAGAATGCAATCATCATTTTTGCACATGCTTATGTTCAAATTATGCCCAAACTGTGCTTCATTCATGTTTTCATGCTCATAAGTCTGCAAGGTAGTGATCTACTTACCTTTGTGTCCCAATGGTGATCTCACACTCCTTCCACAGTCCACGTCACAAGCTTCTCAAGCTCTCCCACCATGGCACAAAAGGGCTGAACTTGAGCTCTAAAACGTGAGGCGTAGAGAGCAAAAGAGAGACTTTATGCTCCAAAAGTGGAGAGGTAGCATTCTGGGCTTGCCAAGTGGCCATTTAATGGTATGCAAGTTGACAATTGACGCACATGGCAGCATGCAGTCAACAAGTGGCAGTCTTGCTTCATGCACGGCAGTGACATGTTTCGTGCACAGTGTTACTCCTCTCTTCTTCACGTGTGGCAACGCTTCACGGGGGGCAGCGACTTCACGAGCGGTAATGACTTGTTTTGCACACGACATTACTCCTCTCTTCTTCACGCGCGGCAGCAACTTCATGCGTGGCAGTGACTTATTTTGTGCACGGCATTACTCCTCTTCTTCATGCGCAGTAGCGACATCACGCGTGGTAGCAGCTTCACGAGTGGTAGCGACTTCACACATGGCAGTGACTTGTTTTGCACACGGGGTTACCCCTCTCTTCTTCACGAGCATCAGCGACTTCATGCGCGGCAGCAACTTCACGAGCGGCAGTGACTTGTTTTGTTACTCCTCTCTTCTTTATGTGCAGCAACGACTTCACGCATGGCAATGTCATTAAATAGGCACAAAGTTTCCAAAAGAAAAATTCGGACTTCGTGACTCACCCAAATATATATATTGGGATAATCTAAACTTTACAGCCCTTCAATTTACAAAGGTCAAAGATAAAGAGAGTTGGGAAGGGTGAATTTATTAATTTTATAGTCTATTTTTTAAAAAAAGTTGCTTTTCTTTATATCTTCATCATTAAGTAAGGGCAATTTTGTAAATATAACTACAAAACAAGGGGTACTTTTATCATCTCCATAAAGGGTAAAGTTGAAATTATTACTAAAAGACAAGAGCACTCTACAAATAAAATTTCAGGACACTAACTTTCAAAATGCTATTGTATTTGTGTAAAAATTTCAAATTTTTACTTGTTTAATGTTAAGTTGCCTATTAAAATAATTTTTTAAACAAAAAGTAATATGATATTTTTTATAAATACACCTTCCACAACCCGTTCTAACTTCAGCCTTTGCATTTTGAGAGCTTGTTAACTCTCGACATACCCATATATATATATATATATATATATATATATATATATATATATTTGGTGCGGTTTCTATAAGGTTGCAAACTGAAACAATCCAATTAAGGTGCACCTCCAAAGTTTATCATAATATGTAATTTAGGTTTAAAATATTCCTAGGATTATTTCAAAATCAATTTTTATAACTAATTATAAAATTTTAAACTCTGAAAATGGTTAAAATCAAGTAGACCTATAAGCATATGAAAATCTTGAAAATAGACGGTCTAGATAATGTATTGAAAAATGCACTATTTTTGGGACTCAAAATACTTTTTTTTTATATTTATCCATCTCAATGTCGAAATCATCAATTAGAGGGTGTTTCAATTTTAAGTTAACCTTTTCCGATGGATTTTTAAGGTGCATCCGTAATTCTACATTCTTAAGGTTGCAACCTTATATAAACTCTATATATATATATATATATATATATATATATATATATATATATATATATATAAGGTGTCAACCTTAAACAATCACGGTAAGGTGCTCAAAATATCATCAAGAGATGTGTTTTCAGTGCCAAAACTCTTATCATAGCCGAAAAGTTTATTTTTCACCCATATAATAAAATAGAAATCTCCAAAAACAGCACAAATGTAACAGATCTATGAGTACTAATTAATCTCGACAATGGATGGTCTAGATAATGCCTTACAAGATACACTATTTTTTAGGACTTGAAATTAATTTTGTCTTTCATATCCATATATATCAAGGTCAAGATGATCAATTGGAGAATTTTCTAGTGATGAAAAAGCCTTTCTCAATGGGTTTTTAAGGTGCAACTTACTTCTACATTATAAAGTCGACACGTTATATAATCCTTATATATATATATATGGAAAAGTTTATATAAGGTTGCAACCTTAAGATGTAGAACTACGGATACACCTCAAAAATACATTGGAAAAGGTTGTTTTAATATTGAAAAACCCGTAAAATAATCATCTCGATGTCGGGATATATGACTATGAAAAAAAAAAGGATCTTGAGTCCTAGAAATGATGTATCTTACAACACATTATCTAGACTGTCAATTTTCATGATTTTCATATGTTTATAGAACAATTTGAATTTAATCATTTTTGCAGTTTAAAATTTTGTAATTAGATATAAAAATAGATTTTGAGATATTCTTAAGTGTATTTTTACGTCAAAATTATATGCTATGATAAAATTTGGAGGTGCGCCTTAAATGGATTGTTTAAGGTTGCAACCTTGTGGAAACCACACCCATATATATATATATATATATATATATAGATATGTGTGTGTGTGTGTGTGTGTGTGTGTGTCTGTGTGTGTGTGTGTGCATGTGTGTGTGTGCGTGTGTGTGTGTGAGTGTGTCTGTGCGTGTGCGTGCGTGCGCGGTTTCTATATGGTTTCAACCTTAAACAATCCAATTAAGGCGCACCTTAAAATTTTATAATTTTGTTGCAACAAATTCTTAGTATTATCTTAAAAATCTATTTTATTACCTAATTAGAAAATTTTAAATTCCAAAAATAGTTAAAATCAAGTGGATATATCAATATATAAAAATCTTGAAAATGGACGGTCTAGATAATATGTTCCAAGATGTACTATTTCCGATATTCAAAAACTTTTTTTTTTCATATTCATAGATGTCGATGTCAAGATGATTGATTAGAGGGCTTTTTCAACATTAAAACAATATTTTTGATAGATTTTTGAGATGCATCTGTGACTCTACATTTTAAGGTTGCAACCTTATATAAACTTTTCCATATATATATATATATATGGAAAATGATCATGTTAGCCACTGCGCTCATAAAAAAAAAGCGCCCAACAGCCTAGATTGAATTTGGGGCGATCTAACAATGACGGATGTCTGATAGTTTTTTAATTTTAATTTTTTTTTCTGCAAATCCAAATCACTTGCAATTTTAGGCGTGTATTCTTCTCATCAATCTACACCTAATAAAAATAAAATAATAATAATAATTCACAAAAACAAAATTGACCAAAACCTCCAAAACTTTACGGGGAATTTTGGTCAATATTTTCATGTAAATTATTTTTTTGATATTTTTCAAAGATTTACCTATTTTTTTATAAACACATGCTCAAAATTTCAAGAGATTTAGATTTGTAAAAAAAAACATTAAAATTCAAAAAATACTGGATATCCATGATCGTCAAATTGGCTCAGATTCAATCAAATTAGAGCCCACCTCAAAACGTTTACTAGAAGTTGTTGTTTTGATGCCCAAATATCGTCAAATTCATCATCTTGACATCAAGAAGCATGGGCATGATAAAAAAAGGAATTTCAAGTTTTAGAAATAGTTCATCTTGTATCACATTTTTGGACTGTCAATTTTATAAACATTTACAAGTTTTCTTAGATTTGCTAAATCTGCACTATTTTTCAAGCTTTTAAAAATTATAATTAAAGACGAAAATATATTCATAAATATTTTTAGTATTGAAACCACATTTCTCGATATTATCTGAATGTAGGTTCTAGTTTGATTGTTTAGAACCTTGGCTCTATACAAACCACACCATATATATATATATATATATATATATATATATATATATATATATATATATATATATATATATATATATATATATATATATATATATATATATATATAAACGTTTATATAAGGACGCAACTTTATAATGTAGAACTATGGATGCACCTAAAAAATCCATCTGAAAAGGTAGTTTTAATGTTGAAAAACCCTTTGATTGATCATCTCGACATCGAGTTGTATGACCATCAAAAATAAAAATATTTTAAGTCTCAAAAATAGTGCATTTTGCAACATATTATCTACACAGTCCATTTTTAAGATTTCATATGTTTATAGATCTACTTGAATTTAACCATTTTTTAAATTTAAAATTTTATAATTAGATATAAAAATAGATTTTCAGATAATCCGAAAAACATTTTACATCAAAACTATATACCATGATAAAATTTGAAGGTGCACCTTACCTCTACAGCTACGGATGCATCCGTATGCCAACTGCACCCTATAAATATATATGTGGAAAAATCTTGGGTGAGCCCACTAGCTCACATAATAGTAGAAGCCCAATGGTCCAGATTGAATATGGGCCGATCTGACGGTCGGGAGTGTTTCAACTTTAATGTTTTTTTTATAAATCCAAATCACTTGAAGTTTTAAGCGAATTTTCTTCTCATCAAGCTGCACCTAATAAAAATATAAAGAAAATAATCTGCAAAATTAAAATTAACCAAAATACCCCCAAAACTTTTCGAGGGTATTTTGGCCATTTGCTCTCAAGTGAAATATTTTTTTAATATTTTTCAAATATTCACATATTTTTTATCAGCACACATCTAAAATTTTATGTGATTTGGATTTGTATAAAAAAATTAAATTTCAAATACTATCGAGCATCCATGATCGTTAGATCCACCTAGATTCAATCCGGGCTGTTGGGCTAATTTTTTTCGGTGAGCTAGTGGGCTCACCCTAGCATCTTCTATATATATGTATATATACACATTAGGGAAAAGATTGAATGCGTGAGGTCGATATTTGGGTCTCGTACGCCGATGGGTAAGATTTTTCCCATCTAATCGGACGGCTCAAAATTGAAGGGTCTGAAATTCAAACCCACTGCTTCACTCACTCTATCATGCTCCCTCTCTCTCTCTAAGCACACCATCTCTCCACCATCTATGAAACTCCTCTCTCTCTCTCTCTGACGCACTGCCTCTCACTCTCTCTGTTGCGCTCCCTCTCTCTCTAAGCACACCAGCTCTCCACCATCTATGAAACCTCTCTCTCTCTCTCTATGACACACTGCCTCTCACTCTCTCTCTCTCTCTCTCTCTCTCTCTCTCTCTCTCTCTCTCTCTCTCTCTCTCTCTCTCTCTCTCTCTCTCTCTCTCTCTCTCTCTCTCTCTCTCTCTCTCTCTCTCGAAGCATTGCCTGAAATGATGAAATGGGGGCTCATGAACCCTGAAAATCCCTCTCACTCTCTACTGTGGATGAAGAACCGGGCAGCTGATGGAACTGTAAAATCAAGCGCACTTTGCAGCACAAACATGCAATAAGTAAGATTTGTGAAATTTCCCCCATTTCAAGTATGGCGAATCTTGTTGCTTCATCCTTTTTTTTTTTTTTACAGAGTAAATGAAGCCATTTGATCTTCCTTTATTAATCGATCACATATTTTGGATGCTTATGATCTCTAAAAATTAATCGATATGAAATGCCAACTTTTGGGGATTTTGGTTTTACAGACATTGAATGTCTTACACATAGCACTTTTTTCTTTTTTATTGTTGTTTATTTTTAAGCTCCTTCATCCATATTGAACATGAAGCATTTTGGTGCTTGCATTATCAATAAGAAACCGTGTGTATGAAATCCCAACTTTTGGGGGTTTCGGTTTTACAAACATTGAATGTCTTACATAGGGCACTTTTTTTTTATATTGATGTTTTATTTTTAGCTCATTCATCAATATTGAACATGAAGCATTTTTCAATAAATGAAGCCATTTGATCTTCCTTTATTAATCCATCGCAGATTTTGCTTGCTTATGATCTCTACAAACTAATCGATATGAAATGCCAACTTTTGGGTTTTCGGTTTTATAGACATTAAATGTCTTATGTAGAGCACTTTTTTTTTTTTATTGTTGTTTCTTTTTAAGCTCCCTCATCCATGTTGAACATGAAACATTTTGATGCTTACATTATCAGCAAGAAACCGTGTGTATGAAATGCCCACTTTGGAGGGTTTCAGTTTTATAAACATTGAATGTATTACATAGAGCACTTTTTTTTTTTTTGATTGCTGTATTTTTTTAAGCCCATTCATCCATATTGAACATTAAGCATTTTGCAGTAAATGAAGCCATTTGATCTTCCTTTATTAATCGATCACATATTTTGCTTGCTTATGATCTCTACAAATTAATCGATATGAAATGCCAACTTTTGGGGGTTTCAGTTTTAAAGACATTGAATGTCGTACACATAGCACTTCTGTTTTTTTATTGTTGTTTTTTCTTAAGCTCCTTCATTCATATTGAACATGAAGCATTTTGATGCTTGCATTATCAGTAAGAAACTGTCTATATGAAATGCCAACTTTTGGGGGTTTCGGTTTTACAAACATTGAATGTCTTGCACAGAGCATTATTTTATTTTTTATTTTTTTTATTTTTTTTAATTTTTTTATTGTTGTTTTCTTTTAAGCTCATTTATCCATATTGAACATGAAGCATTTTACAGTAAATGAAGCAATTTGATCTTCCTTTATTAATCGATCAATGATTTTGCATGCTTGTGATTTCTACAAATTAATCGATATGAAATGCAAACTTTTGGGGGTTTCGGTTTTACAGACATTGAATGTCTTACTTACACAGAGAACTTTTTTTTTTTTATTGCTATTTTTTTTTAAGCTCCTTCATCCATATTGAACATGAAGCATTTTGATACTTGCATCATAAGCAAGAAACCATGTGTATCAAATGCCAACTTTTGGGGGTTTCGGTTTTACCAACATTAAATGTTTTACACAGTGCACTTTTTTTTTTTTTTTTATTGCTGTTTTTTTTAAGCTCATTCATCCATATTGAGAATGAAGCATTTTGCAGTAAATGAAGCCATTTGATCTTCCTTTGTTAATCAATCCCGGATTTTGCTTGCTTATGATCTCTACAAATGAATCGATACGAAATGCCAACTTTTGGGGATTTCGGTTTTACAGACAATGAATGTCTTACACATAACACTTTTTTTTTTTTATTGCTGCTTTTTTTTAAGCTCCTTCATCCATATTGAACATGAAGGATTTTGATGCTTGCATTACCAGCAAGAAACCGTGTATATGAAGTGCCAACTTTGGGGGTTTCGGTTTTAAAAACATTGAATATCTTAGACAGAGCACTTTTTTTTTTTTATTGTTGTTTTTTCTAAGCTCATTCATCCATATCGCACAGGAAATATTTTGCAGTAAATGAAGCCATTTTATCTTCCTTTATTAATCGATCACAGATTTTGCTTGCTTATGATCTCTACAAATTAATCGATATGAAATGCTAACTTTTGGGGGTTTCGGTTTTAAGGACATTGAATGTCTTACACAAAGCACTTTTTTTTTTTTATTGCTGTTTTTTTTTTAAGCCCCTTCATCCATACTGAACATGAAGCATTTTGATGCTTGCATTATCAGCAAGAAACCGTATGTCTAAATGCCTACTTTTGGGGGTTTCGATTTTACAATCATTGATCGTCTTACACAAAGAACCTTTTTCTTTTTTTTTTAAATTGTTGTTTTTTATTAAGCTCATTCATCCATATTGAACACGAAGCCATTTAATCTTCCTTTATTAATCGATCACAGATTTTTCTTGCTTATTATCTCTACAAATTAATCGATATGAAATGCCAAATGTGGCAAAAACTTCTCTGAGATACCAACAACTTTTGGGGGTTTCGGTTTTACAGACATTGCATGTCTTACACAGAGAACCATTTTTTTTTTTTTTTTTTTTTTTGTTGTTTTATTTTAAGCTCCTTCATCCATATTGAACATGAAGCATTTTACAGTAAATGAAGCTATTTGACCTTCCTTTATTAATTGATCGCGGACTTTGCTGGCTTATGAACTCTACAAAATAATTGATAAGAAATGCCAACTTTTGGGGGTTTTGATTTTACAGCCTTTGAATGTCTTACACAAAGCACTTCTTTTTTTTTTTTTATATTGTTGTTTTTTTTAAGGTCCTTCATCCATATTGAATATGAAGCATTTTGCAGTAAATGAAGCCATTTGATCTTCTTTTATTAATTGATCACAGATTTTGCTTGTTTATGATCTCTTCAAATTAATCGATCACAGATTTTGTGGCCACATTTGGGGGTTTCGGTTTTTTAGAGGTTGAATGTCTTACACAAAGCAACAAAACTATGATCATAGAAATTTCTTTAGAAATTAGTATCTCACATAATTTTTTTTCACATTTTGGGGTTTCGGTTCTTCAGTGCTTGAATGTCTTACATAGAACAACAAAACTATGATAATAGAAATTTTTTTAGAAATTTGTTTTTCATATAATTTTTTGGCACATTTGGGGGTTTCGGTTTTTCAGTGCGTGAATGTCCTACACAGAGCAACAAAACTATGATCATATAAATTGTTTTAGAAATATGTATCGCACATAATTTTTGGCCACCTTTGGGGTTTTCGATTTTTCAGTACTGAAATGTCTTACACAGAGCAACTAAACTATTGTGGATGCCATTTTACCATGGCCGTTTACTGATGCTTCTTATGGATGCCAATTTACTGTGGTTGCTTATGGATGAGTGATGCCATTTTACTTATGCTTTCACTTGGACGAGTGATGCCAGTTTACTGATGCTTGCTTATGGACGATTAATGCTTGCTTATGATCTGTACAAATTAATCGATCACAAATTTTATGGCAACATTTGGGGGTTTCGGTTTTTCAATGATTGAATGTCTTACACAAAGCCACTAAACTATTATGGATGCCATTTTACCATGGCTATTTTACTTTTTACTGATGCTTCTTATGGATGTCATTTTACTGATGCTTTCTTATGGATGAGTGATGTCATTTTACTGATGCTTTCTTATGGACGAGTGACGCCATTATATTGATGCTTGCTTATGGATGATTGATTCTTGCTTATGACCTGTACAAAATAATCGATCACAAAATTTGTGGCCACATTTGGGGGAGTGCTTGAATGTCTTACACAGAGCAACTAAATTATGTTCTTCTGTTTTTTGAGGTTTCTTCGATGTGTAATGCTGGCTTATGGTCTGTAAAATTGTATGAGCTCAAAACCATTTTACAAAATGAATCAGGACTTTGTTTGGGTTTTTCTTTAATCGTATGAGCCTTGACAAACCTGATTTGGGGGTCGGTGTAACACAATCAGTCTGTCAATAATGAGGCTTGTTTTGGATGAATCATACTTAGTTTGTGGTCCGCATAATTGTGGTCGCAAGAAAAGCTCTTTGTAAGAGTTTTTTTTTTCTATTGGTTACTTTAGTATTTGATTATGCTATACAAGAGAAATTCATTTCCATTGTTTCCTTGTTATGAAATTGGGATGCAGGTCTAGACCTTTGAAGTACATAGCATGTCATCAGTTTCCACAAATGCTGGAGGATATATCAATGGCGAACTTGTCCACGGTGCAATTTACAATGCAAATTAAGTACATCGTTATAGAAATTGTATTTTTTTTCAATAGTACGATGAATATATGGAAGGGATGAATTACAATATAAACTTGAGACAGCGTGATATACACCAGAACAATCAGTCACAAGAATCGCAAGAGCGTATTATGGTCAAGCCTGAACCAATGGTCATTCAACAACAAATTATTGATGCTTTAGAGCGTATGCAACAGTTTTAGTTTTCTTGTGTGTAGTGAATGCTTTTATGTTTCTTACTTTTATTGAAAAGTATTTCATATGACTCAATAGTATGTAAGAAGTTTACTCTCATAAAATTTGAGTATGTTACCAGTTTCAACAATGACTGATATGAAGGTTATTTGCTTTTTGATTAGTTTTTAATTGTTGGGTATTTTCTTTCAATTTATTTATGCTTGGCCATTGGTACAAGTTAGAAGCCAGTCAAGGTTGGGTTTCTGTGTTTCTTTCATCACATATCCTGGTGAATTTTAATAGGCATCTGCAGGTGCAGCCAAAACATAAGCGCTCATAATTGATAATATCCATTGCTGCAGTAACATGCAGAGTCAAACTGCTTGTTTTCTTTCCATTTGATAAGATGTTGGGAACTAGTATTTCCCCTTTGTGTAGTGGCGTGCCAAGCTGACAATGCCACCGATAGCAAGTAAGGGCTATAAGACCTCATCTAACGATGCCTAATGTGGCCCCAAGGCCAAAGTGAAAGAAAGAAAAGGAAATAGTATTACCTTTTGTCATTTCCAATCTCACAGCTAATAGGTTATCATTACATGCAATAAGAGTACTTTCAATTTTACATCCTAACAAAGACTCAGCAGTAGAGTCTTGAGAATGTATAACCAAACATGTACGTAATCCCATCTTTGCATAATACTGGAAGTCTGGAGAAACAACATCAGCCAAATTTGAACACAACCCAACATATATTCAAAGAGAATAAAAGGACTTCAAGGAGACCATAATAGATTTTCAGAGTAGATCTCAAAAATGGTGTTTATATTCTCTTTCTCCAAATGGTAAAATGATAAGGCTCAATTTTAATTCTTTTTTCCTTCACTATTGTGAAATTTGATTTCACAAACTCACATTCCAAAGGTAAAACCATGAAAACAAATCTATATTGAACTAATGAAAGAAATGAACATAACTGACCCTACATTGATAACTGGGTAGCTTTGCATCATGTGTACAATAATCAACATCTAATTACAAGTCTACAATGCATTTCTGACCCCATTCATTCTGCTTTTGAGGGTTCCTATTGAACCTGGCCCCATTCAAGGACTACAATTTTGTACATTTTTATAAAATAGCAAAAGAGAGAGAGAGAGAGAGAGAGAGAGAGAGAGAGAGAGATACGCTTATGCATTCAACAAAAATTGGAGCAAGTTAGTGGATAGAGGCCTGCAAAAGAAGATTCCCTTTTTATTGTATCTTGCCAAAGAACAAACACCCACACAATAGATTCCAAAATACACTTCTTTTTCTTTGTCTCACGTCGTCATCCAAACCAATGGATTATATTGAAACCTATGTTTGAGAAGGCTTTAATATTACAAATCTTATGCTATAAGCTGACCCAAAAAAAAATTGCTTCAATGTGATAATAGGGATTGAAAATGTCAACCTGAGTACAACAAAAACCAGATGTACAAATGACTATGAGCACAACAAAAACCTAGATCTACAAATGACTTTACATTCAAATTATATTGTTGTTGTTGCATCATGTCAGGAGGTCGTCGTAGACTGAAAACCATCTCCTTTGTCTTCCCAAAATAAACCTACGATCAAATGGCCAATTTTACACCATTTCTAAAGCTATGCATTTTAGTCACTTAGAACATGAGTGGTATCTAAGATCTAAAAAGTTTTAAACAATGCAAGTTTCAGTAAAACATTTCATAGATAGTGGCATAATCATAGTTCCTCCCCATTTTTTTTTATGTCAGTTTTTGTAATATTTGAATGGTTTTTTGTATTCCTTGCAATTGCAATGACAATTGAAAAATGAAAGAATACCTGATCGAGCGAGTTTCTTAGGTTGCCCTCCTTTTCTTCTATCATCTGAAACAGCAGGATCCAAAATCATCTGCATCGATTGCAAAGAATTAATGACCCGAAGAGGAGAAAAAATTGCTGCTCACATTCTTAACCGATATACACATCAGTTCGGAAAACATAAAATACAAATCACAAGCTATACATCAATGGCACTTTAAGAGCTTGTAAGATAACTTTCAAAGGAAATCCATTTCACCATTTAAGCATCTCAAGAATAGAAAACCAAGTCATACACAACATGTTGGCTTACTAACATATATTTCTTGGAAACATGTAGAATAACTAGATGGAGAGCCCAACCTTGATCATAATAATTAATTATTGAAAAAGCAAAAACAACTAATACAATGAAAATTCAAATGAATCTAAAGGGATAGATTAGTACTTTTCACGGACGACTGATGGACAATTTCTTCTGTCATGCCCATTGCCCTGACAAACTGCACATTTCCTAATACTTTCCACTGGCTTCCATCCCTCTGATCGAGCTTTTTTTCTTCCATTTGTCAGCCGTCCCTTTGCCCATGCTCATGGAGGATTAAGGACTTTAAGGCAGTTGCAACTTCCATTTGGTGTGTTAATAGAACCAGAAGCTCCCGTGTCATCATTGACATGGGTCATAGTGTCAACCAGTGGACGTCGCTTACAATCGAATTTACCATCAACCTTTATAATATCATCTTGTATTAAAGATATTACAAAATCATGAACCTCCATGCTTTCTAACGCATGCTCAGCGAAGTATCGAACAGTCTGCAAGATATTGTTATATCGAATGGAGGGTGGTAATGCAGATGTATCATGAAGTTGTTTGCTACTGTCATCAACAAAACAACCCCTCTTTACGTCCTTTGACCAATGCCTCATTATGTATCCTGGAGGGATTTCCAAACACAGGCCGACAAAGAAGGCCCAGCCTCTCATATAAGTGACAATTGCAAGAAGCCTTCTTCTCATGAGCATTAAATTGCACCAAGTATGAACTAGATCTGGTTCCCATATCGGCCACCCTAAAAGTGGCAAGCTGTCCATTTTCATCAACTAATTCACTCATTAAATTCATACAATTGTCAACCTCTTCTTCAAATATCTTGAAAATCTTTTGAGTATATATGTTTTATGCCTGTGACTCAAATAAATAAGTTGTTCTTAATATTGGAGTAGATTGAAAATCTTTTAAGTCGTGTTCCTTTTTTTTTCATGCCTTCTTATCTTGCACCTTTGCACATCTTTCTATTAATGTACGTAAGCTAGTTTTGGATGTCAAGTACGACTTGAAATGCTTATTCATCCCTTCACTTCTTTAGGTAGAAGTCATACCCGCTATGAACTTGCCAGTCAAGTATGCATCCACACATTGCATGCAACAACCATAAAGCCTATTTAGTCATTCATTGCTATCCAACTCATATTTTTCAATCATTAATTTCCATTCCAATTCAAAGTTTTCTATTTTTGGGCTAGCTATATAACTCCTTAAGGTATCTAAAAAGGAAGGATACATGCGCAAGACATGACATAGTTTTTCTTTAACTTTCGAAAGTATATGCCACTTATAGTAATGATGCCCACTTTGTCAAAACCTTGTCTCACTGCGGCTGAAATTGCATGGTCTTGATCAGTGAGAATAATGCCCTGTTGTTGTCTACCCATTGCTTCTAACCAATTTCAAATACCTAAACAAATGATTCTACCTTCTCATTAAATATGAGTGCAAATCCAAAGAAAGTTGTATTGAAGTGGTGATTTACACTAAGTATGGGTGCAAAGGACATACTAAAAGAGTTTGTTTTGTATGTGGTATCAAATGTAACCACATCAGAGAAGCATTGATATGAAACTTTATATGTCGCATCTACCCATAAGATGCTGAGAATGTGACTGTCTTCATCTAATTTCAATCTATAGAAAAAAGATGGATTTGATTCTTTCATTTTATACTGCCATTACATAATTGGACTACCATCTTCTCCTCTTAGTTTCCTTCTAACACTAGCATTTTCATTCTCGATATCCTTTTGTGTACATATGACATTATCGATCCCTCCAGTTTGCTCTATGAATATATCATGAATATGTCTTGGCTTAACCATTGCCAAAGTCATTGAATTTATCATCAACTTTGTGGCACTAGACAATTTTCGGTGGCTGCGAATTAAACAAGCTTTCCTTGGACTTACTATTGAATATTTGTAATCATCAATAAACCTAGTCACAACCCACTTGTTGTCCGCTTTTCTAGTGACTCCCAGCTTAGCCTTACACCCACACCTTGATTCAGGAAATTCCTTTCCACTGACTTGATCTTTTGCTTTGCGAAATCCTTCCTTAGAACAAATAATTTCCCTGTGAATCATTTCACCTTTTTCATTATGGGTAGTGCCCTTACAGATACCAAAACCTTTCGTCAATGCATAAGCTTTATAATACTCAATTGCATCTTCCTCTGAAGAAAACTCCATTCCTACACCGGGTACATTTGTTTCTAAGAGTTTATTTGAGGAGTTAGGTTCTCCATCTTGTATTTCTGTGAAATTTCTAGGAGGGGTTGCAAGATAAGGAACCTGCTCCATGAGCTCATTGGTGTCTTCCATTGCACAAGTGGGAGCTAACACACAATCTGAAACGGTGTGATCCATCTAAGTTTTTCAAGTAACCCTACATAAAAAGACAAACTATATAAATATATGTATTCAAACCTTTATATAGACATAATAACATCTCAATATACAAAAGTGGGGGCTAAGCACTATACTTTTTCGTAACACTTACACAGAGCCAAAGAATATAGTCCAAGTTCAAAGATAAATTAAGATAACAGTGACCATAAAAAATAACTATCCGAAGGGAAGTTGAACAGAACATAATGATACAAATGAGAAGTGAACCAATCTGAAAATCACCACCAAATTCATTGAAGCATGGATTTTGTAAATGTGCAAGCAACAGGTCATCACTTGAGACGTGCTATTCATCATGTGAAATAACAAATGTAGCTTGGATTACATGATAAAAAAGTGATGATGCATCAAAGCAAAACATTATGCTCAATCACTAAGAAACCAAGACCCCCACATGTGGTAAAGAATTCTTTAATACAAAGTTAACCTTTCCTCAAAAAAACATGGAACATAAGCTACAATCAGAAGTTCTTTGCCTTTTCTCTATTGGAAACAATCTACATTATTGAATATGTGAACTTAATAATATTTTTATATTTGTTCAGCCCAGCATTTTTGTTGGGGAGAGTCAGGCCGTAAACATGGATCAATAGCATCACGTCTCATAAATTCTTACAAGACACATGATCCTTATCATGTAAGTAACACATAAACAAGTCATCATCCAACTTGAATAAACAATTACGGATGCTATACTTCAAACTTTAAATAAGCAAGACATGATTCATAAGTAACCATGGTAAATTGGCATCCATAAGCAACCATGGTAAATTGGCATTCATAAGCAACCATGGTCAATTGGCATCCAAAAGAAATCGCGCTCCCCATCATTTCCCAAATGATGAAGAAAATATCAAAATGCTTCATGTTCAATATGGATGAAGGAGCTTAAAAAAAAACAAGAATAAAAAAAAAAAGTGCTATGTGTAAGACACTTTGTAAAACCGAAACCCCCAAAAGTTGGCATTTCATATACACGGTTTCTTGCCGATAATACAAACATCAAAATACTTCATGTTCAATATGGATGAAGGAGCTTAAACAAAATCAACAATAAAAAAAAAGTGCTCTGTGTAATACATTTAATGTTTATAAACCGAAACCTCCAAAAGTTGGCATTTCATATCAATTAATTTGTAGAGATCATAAGCAAGCAAAATCTGTGATCGATTAATAAAGGAATATCAAATGGCTTCATTTACTGCAAATGCTTCATGTTCAATATGGGATGACTGAGCTTAAAAAAAAGCAACAATAAAAAAAAAAGTGCTCTGCGTAAGACATTCAATGTTTGTAAACCGAAACCCGCAAAAATTGGCATTTCATACATACGGTTTCTTGCTGATAATGCAAGCATCAAAATGCTTCTTGTTTAATACGGATGAAGGAGCTTTAAAAATAACATCAATCAAAAAAAAAAAGTGCTCTGTGTAAGACATTCAATGTCGGTAAAACCTAAACCCCCAAAAGTTGGCATTTCATACACACAGGTTCTTGCTGATAATGCAAGCATCAAAATGCTTCATGTTCAATATGAAAGAAGGAGCTTAAAAAAAAATAGTCATCAAAGTGCACTTGATTTTACAGTCCCATCTGTTGCCCGATTCCTCATCCGTAGTAGAGAGAGAGAGGGATTTTTAGGTTCGCGAACCCCCATTTTAGCATTTCAGCTAATGCTTAGAGAGAGAGAGAGGGAGCATGATAGAGTGAGTGAGAGGCAGTATGTCAGAGAGAGAGAGAGGAGTTTCATAGATGGTGGAGAGATGGTGTGCTTAGAGAGAGAGAGGGACCGTGATAGAGTGAGAGAGGCAGTGGGTTTGAATTTCAGACCCATCGATTTTGAGGCGTCCGATTAGATGGTAAAAATCTTACCCATTGGCACACTAGACCCAAATACGCGACCTCGCGCATTCAATATTTTCTCATATATATATATATATATATATGGGAAAAGTTTATATAAGGTGTCAACCTTATACTGTAGAAGTAAGGGACACCTCAAAAACCCATTGAGAAAGGTTGTTTCATATCTAGAAAATTCTCCAATTGATCATCTTGACCTTGATATATATGGATAGAAAATAAAATTTTAATTTCAAGTCCTAAACATAATTCATCTTGTAAGGCACTATCTAGACGATCCATTTTCAATATTATTGAGTACTCATAGATAACAACACTTTTTCATTTCACAATATACTGAGAAAAATAAATGGTAAATATAATCCAGTGTGCACAAGTTTGACATGACTTTTGGAAGCCGATTTAATTCTCAACCACCGCGCGACTACTAGCACGGTTTCAATACAACCCTTGTTACCACTCCTATCGATAATGCAAGAGGGATGGCACACATCTAATCATGGGAAGAACAAGTAACATGTCACACTACCTCACACATCAAATATGGGTGAAAATGAACCTCATATGGGAAACAAAACGACGAGAGAATTAGGTGGGAGAAAACTGGCTAAAACTGGACATATATGGTGTGGTTCTAACACAAGGGTGTGCTATGGCCTTCTACCAACAAAGGGGCACGGGAGAGTGCAACTTACTGTTATGGCCTGAGACAATCGATTTTACAGCAAGGGATAGCCTCTCAACATACTATAGAAACACATTCCAAACTACACCAAAACACATGCCATAGCAACCACAAATGCTAGGGACATCATAACACAAGATGGGATCAAGAGGCCACCAAGTAAACTTTAAAAACATAGCTGGAACTCGCTGTTATGGATGATAAGGGCCAGATTTACAGCAGCATAAACACATAACAGTTTGGAAATATTAAGATCAAAACCACACCATGGATTCATACTGTACATGATCAATAAAGTTCAAAAGGGAGTAAATGAGGTCACTTTTTTTTTGGGATAAGTCAATGGGAAAGAAGGCCCCTTACCCGTTTTTTATTAATATTTTAAAATAAAGACAGTTACAGCTCATTTCTTTATAGCCTTGGAACAGGGCACCTGTGACAAATCATAATGTAATGCAAGGGAAATAAAGTCCGGTAGACAGGAAGACCAAACAATGGCTTGTAAAAGAGATGTGGCCCTCTTTGAAAGAATATCGGCCACCATATTGGCCTCACGAAAAATGTGGAAGCAAGACCATCCATGATTAGAATGTCGTTGTCTACAATATGCTGCAATTGTATATAACTTCCAAGGAGGTCAACAACATTCATGAATAACTTCAACGAGCAAAATTGAGTCACTTTTAATCTAAAGAGGGAAACAATTTAGCAGAACGGTTAGAACCAAACCCTCTTCAAGAGCACATAATTCCGCATAGTTATTGGAAGCGATTCCAAAAGATTTTGAAAACATTACAATAAAAACACTGTCACAGTATCTAATAACACAAACCCCCCCTCCCCCCCAACCTGCTCGACTTGGGTTATGTAAGGAGGCCCCATCAATGTTTAACTTGAAATGATTAGGGCTAGAAAATGACAACGCCACCGCGATAGCCAACTGATCCCTCTGTTGATTCCAATTGAACAAGAGATCGTCGATAATCAGTTTTTCTGAGACACAAAATGCCCACGATTTAACATCTGCTAACTCCCGAAGATGAGAAATGATATGTCGAAGCAATTGTTTCCTCCTGATTAATCTTGATTGGAAATCTCTTTGATTGCACTCCACCCATAAAATGAGGTCACTTAGCTTACTGTAATGAGATATTGTAGCAGTAACACATCCACAGCCAGATGGAAGGTAAGTGCATTGGGTAGGTGCATGCTAATCATCAAGTTGGAACTCCATTGTGGGATGAAGACTACTCTCTCTTTCTTGAAGGAAGCTCAACAACTCAAGAGGCAAAAGCAAGGGAAATGATAGTGGGGCATAGCTCTCTATGGGATTTTCAAAAAAATGAGGAAGGAAGTGGGAGAGGATTATTAATGAGGTAGAGTATGACTCCCTTTTATAAAAGGTTCAAAGTGTGGGCTTTATCTTAGATTTGATTTAGGCCATCCATTGAGCGATCCAAGGGTTGACAGAGGCTAACGTCCTAGCCTAATCAATCACCATTGGTAGCTATCATATGATTGGTGATGATCAAAAACACTTTTATCACTATGCCCAAAAATAACTCCATATTTCCCATAATTTCATATGTTCACGTCAAACCCTAATTTGATTTTAAACAAATCATGACCATCCATTTGAAAACACTTAATCTCAACCATTGGTTTCAAAGAAAAGTGCAAGATGAGATGTGTGGGGCATCCCACTCTCTCTCCTCCATCCGTCCCACTTAAAACTTGCACCACACTTCAAGTTACATGTGTCATTTTCAAAGGAGACATGCTCACATCACATGTCATAAGGTGTCTCCCCTTATCTTTCCTCCATCAATCACATATTAACACCCATAAAAATCCAATTGACCCACAAATCACATAATTTTTAAATTAAAATACTTTTGAAAATTCAAACTCCCACACACTTGTATGAACACATGCCTTCACACATGTGGTCTACACAAACTACACATATCATAATTATGTATACAAACCAAACAATCACATATGCCCAAACCCTAGGTCTTCCCACATCATGCTTATAGGGCAACGACGTGGCAATCTCATGGGCTCCACGTGTGGCACACATTGTTGAATTTTGAAACATCAGCCAATCAATTGTATCATGTGGGATTGAAAATCCTATTCTATTTTGGCTTCCTTCAATTGTGTGCCATACGCCACACGTGTGAATGTCCTAGTTTGGAATTACTCACCAACAATTTAAATAAGTCATTTTTCCTTGAAATAAAATTTCCAAAAATTCTTTAAAATCATGATAAATTATTTTTAATCATTGTTTAATAAAACGACACAGTCTCGCACTTCAAATAAATCCAATTAGAAAATTAGGATCCTTCAAGAGGGTGGGCTTCAAGGTACTTCACTAGGTTAGATCCAGAAACCCAGACCACTTTCTCTTATCAACCTGCTAGGCCCTATGTGCCACAGACTTACGTCAAAATACACAATTGAACCTGTCAAAGCTAACCAGTAGGTGGTTGGATCTCTAGGCGTTCAACGGATTTCAGGTGTCGCCCCGAGGACATACACTCTTACGAATACGGGGGTCCTCCCTCACCACATATGCAAGCTCTGATAGATGGATCTTACCTCATCGGAACAGCTTCTGAAAATACCTCGTCTAGTGCACATGCTGTGAGGAAACTACATACGTCAGGGATTTGGGTTCATGCCCTCTCAGAGCCCAGTTTACTCACATAGGGCTTTTCACACACAGAAAACATCTCAAACATCTCAAACATATCAGGATCCACTAATCCCCAAGCCCTGACTCCCACCACATGACGTGCCCACACACACTGACCCTGTTTAGAGGAAACCCTCAAACCTCTCGATTCATAACACGGTCCAAGAACCTGGCCTCATGTAATCAGGGTTATTCAGTCCTATCTGGACCACAGTCTGCAAAGATTCCCATAGCCGCAACATTCTTGGTTACTCCCACTGTGACCTAAAACCATGCTGACAAAATACAAGGCCTTGAAATGCCATAATTCCAACAATTTTTATTTCAAAGGGACAAAAATAAGCCCTTTGGAATTCTAGTGACACCCCCTGTAAATGTCTCATCCTTTGAAATAATACTCTATCTACACAGTTTATTTTTAGATATCTAATAGTTCATCAAATTTCCCATCAAATCAACTAAAAATTGGAAACTGTAAAAGGGGCTGTCATGAAAATAACAAATACATATATATTCTTGAGCAGTGACATGAACCAATACTTTTTATATGTATACATGGATGTCAAAGGCATAGGACACTTATATAGATATGTATATATCTTAACATGCACATACACCTCTCAAATTTGAGCATCAATATGGGTAGATGATAGTACTTCTGTTGATCATGTCAAGCACTATAACATATCTACAACTAGATCAGAACATATCACCTGGGTGCAATTGATAAGTCCATCAAGAAGCCTAATCTAGGAAAATGACAATCAACTTCCATATGACTGCTATCAAATCTAGATTACAATAATCTTGAACTGCATTAAAATTAACACCATAATGTTTATTATCATCACAATCAAAATTATCATCCCAAATGCTTAAAAAGCAGTGATGATGTAGAATGCTTCCCAAAAGGGTAACTTCTTACAAATATTCATTTTGGTTGATTCAAAGCTTGAATGAAAGATCTGTTTAAGATCTAAAACCCATATATTTTATGGGTTAATCATAACTCAAATGTTTCGGATTTCAAATCATGGTTGAACGCCTTTCAAAATTAGTAACAAAACTTATTTTCCTAAGTGCAGTAGATTTATTTCTTTTCATTATCAAGCCCTTAGTTTCCATAAGTTACAATTCTGCTTCTAAAAAGTAAGGTTCCAATCGTAGTTGGATTAGAAACCATTGGATTGGATAGTTTCTTAAAATGCTTAGGTGTTTGTTTTCTACACTTTCAAGAGTTTAAGTATAGGGATTGGAGATTGGATATTTTCCCACATAAGCTTTTTTTCTTTTCCCCTCTTGTGAGGCACATCCCCATCCAAGATTCCCTACAACCAAATTCATCGTCCATTCCCTTCATAAACCCTAACCAAACATCTCTAAAACCTAAGTAAACTAGCTTAAAAGCAACTCCAACCACATACCTACACTACATTCCTTCAAACTTGAGTTTAAACCCTAGATTTGCTCCAATTCAAGCTTAGAATCCATATTCATCCTCCTCTCACTGGAACTGCAAAATTACAACAAGAATTAACTCTTTAGAAACCTTTAAACCTACCCTAAAATTGCCCTTAAACTACCAATTCCCCATAACCCTAACCCTAGTTCTAAATCGTTAAAAACCTTGTCTTATCCAATTCTACCCAAACTAGGAAACCTTCATAGAGCCCAAAACCTTGCTATACTAGTCATTGAAGAAACCTAAAACTCCTTAGAATTCTTCAATCCCCTTTGGGCAATGGGTAGGCCCAAAAGTACATGGTTAGAAGTAGTCCAGAAAGATATAGGGACTTATGGCCTCACTGAGGATATGGCCTTTAATAGAGCAGAATGGAGAGCTAAGATTCATGTAGCCAACCCCAATTAACTGGGAAAAGGCTAAAATGATGATGATGATGATGTCACATTTGTGTACGAGCCGGACTCCATTGGTCCTGCATCAAAATTTAAAAATTTCCAGTCCCTAACTATTTCCCAATTGTAATGGGTTTAGAATTATTAGTCTCTAGGAACTAAAAATTCTTTCCTATATCAATTAAAACCATGGAATTTATCTTCTAATTTGATTAGGAAGCGTTATTGATTGTTTCAAAGTTCAAGTATGGGTAGACTAGGATTTGGGAGGCGCTATAATAGACGTACCGGTCATTAACAAAAGAATAATTTTTAGTCAACGCTTAAGATTCTCTTCAGAGCTTAAATCCAAGATCTCTTCATCATCTAGTAGCCATATTTCTTTTGATTTTTTCATAATTCAGTCGAATTGAGCTCCAAGTCATGTTAGAAAGCCTGCCAACAAAATTAGTGATAAACTCCTTTGGGCTAGGTTTCTTTTTTCCATTATTGAGTCTTTATTGTAATGAGGATTAGTTTCCATAAATTATTACATTTATAAAAGGTGGGGTTTCTAATCAAGGTGGGGTTTCAATCCTAGAAGGATTAGTAACCATTGAGTTGGGAAGTTTCCGAGATTGTCTAAGAATTTTTTTTGTGTTCTTTCAGGATTCCAAGTATGGAGCAAAAAGAACTGGAACTCTCAATAAATACCCATGTACGCCCATAGCCAATTCATAATCAAGTTGAGTTTTTCTTTTTTAAAAAAAGGAGTATTCGATCCAAGTAAAAGAAGGGAATTCATCTTGTTAAATTAAATACAATGTCCCTACCTCAGGCAGAAGGGGGACTAGGAGTCCGTGATATAGGGGATTTTAATATTGCAGTGATGATGAAATTAGCATGGAGAATATTAGCATATCCTTCATCTTTTTATGCTTGATTCTTTAAGCATCGCTATTTCATGAACTCTTCCATATGAGAGACTAAATAAAAAAGATATTAATCTTATGCTTAGAAGGGTATTCGGACTGGACTATCTCATCTAAAAGATAATGTCAAATGTACTGGAGATGGTTGGCTAGTAGATTTTTGGGCAGACCCATGCCTATCAGAAAGGTCGATATGGGAATCTTATAGTATAACCATTCATCAGGACCCTGAGGTTGCTATGCCAAAGGTTTCTGATCATATTGGCGGTGTTCCTCAATCATGAGTATTACCCTTGCCGGTATCAGGTTCTTTGACATAGATATGGAAGGAGGTTGAGAGTATTATTCTTCCACTAAAACAACACAAGGATTTTTTTTATGTCAGTCGAGCGGTTTGTTCTTAATTAAAGGATCTTGGGAGTTTATTCGTAAAAAGGGAACCACTCAAATGTTTTTCAAAACCTTGTGGTCTGCAAAATGTCATCCCCAAGCTAAATGGTTTTCATGGTTGACCCTTCATCGTCGGTTACCTTCTATTTCTCTGTTGCAGCAGCATGGAATTGCTATAGCTCCTCCTGTATGTCCCTTTTGTAAAAATAGTGATGACAATCCATGTCATCTTTTATTTCTTTGTGATTTCTCGCTGGCTATATAAAGGTCGGTGGCATGGAGGTATGGTAAATGCTTCATCTTAGGCACTTCTATTCCTATTATGTTGAGAAACTGGTTAGCATTTAGATTCAAATCAAATAGACTCTTCAATATTTGAACTTCTCTATTCTTCACAACTATACGGTTCTTATGGGCAAAACGCAATCGAACAATTTCCAGGATAGGTTGACTAGAAGGGAGCAATTGGTTACACAAATCATTTCTCATGTTAGGGAGTTAGCTGATGTTAAATCCTAGACTTTTCCTTCGTCAAAAAAGGCGATAATTGATAACTTAAAGTTCAAATAGTTTTTCCAGAGGGATAAAACTATTACTTCAGTGACATGGATGTTTCCTAGCCCTAACCATTTCAAGCAAATCATTGATGGGGCTTCATTACATAACTCAGACCAAGAAGGGGGGGTGGTGTTATTAGGAATTCTGATGGTATTTTTATTGCAGCATTTGCCAAACCCTTTGGAATTGCTTCTAATAATTATGCGGAATTCGTCGCTCTTGCAGAAGGTTTGATCCTGGTTGGAAAGCTTCAGTGCTACCCTATTCATATTGAGAGTGACTCAACATTGCTCGTTAATGTTATGTGTGAATGCTCTCGACCACCATGGGGGTTATATACAGTTACACTAAATTGTCGAAAACGTCTTTCTAATTGTGGGTGGTCTATCTCCCACATTTTTTCATGAGGCTAATATGGTTGCTGATATTCTTGCAAAGAGGGCTACATGTCGTCTAGAAGCTACTGTTTGGTATTCTCAACCGCCGGATTTTATTTGCCATGCTATAACTCAGGATTTGGCAGAGGTATCCCTTTCTAGGGTTAAAAAGTAATGAGCTGCAAACTTTTTATTTTTTATTTAACAATGAAAAACAGGTAAGGAGCGTTCTCCCCAACTAACTTACCCAAAAAATAAAAACCATATAAGAAAGAGAGATAAAATTATTTTTAAAAAATATTTCATGTTTTTAAAGTATTCTATCATCCAAATTTCTTGTCATAACTTTTTAATTCTTCCAAAAAATTTTACGATTTCCTGTTTTTTTTTTTTTTACAGAAAACCAATTTGCATTCTTTTCATAACAATTTAATTTTTTGTAATTTACAAAATATATGATTTCTTATTATAATATTTAAAAGCGTTTTTCTTTTTTATTGCTAATCTACTTTTTTTCTAATATTTTATCATCCAAATTTATTGTTATACATTTCGAAATATTTCAAAAAACATTATGCCATTTTTTTATCTTTATAGAAACCCAATTTCCAAACTTTGCATAACAATTTCATTTCGTGAATAATATTTAAACGAACTCTTCTTTTTTTTTTTTTTGATATTTTACCACTTTTTTAAAATATTTTATCTTCCAAATTTCTTGTCATAAATTTTTAAATATTTCAAAAAACATACAACAATTTGTTTCTACAGAAATCTAATTTCCAAACCTTTCATAACAATTTCATTTTGTGAATAACCTTTAAAAGAACCTCTTTTTTTTTTCTTTTTTTTTGCTATTTTACCGGCTTTAAAATATTTTATCATTCAAATTTCTTTTCATTAATTTTTAAATACTTCAAAAAAAACTATACCAAATTTCTTGTTTTTTTACAGAAAACCAATTTCCAAACTTCTCATAACAATTTCATTTTGTGATTTACAAAACATATGAATCATGAGATTATAGTTTCTTCCTTCTTCTTTTTTCGTTATTCAGCTGCAATAAAATTGGATATATTTATGAATAAGAATTATTGATTATGATTAATCAAATCTTAATTTAATGGGAAGAATATTAGAAATAGAGATGCAGTAGGATGTTCGTTACGGTTCCGTGAAGTCCAAACTAAAAAGTAGATCGTTTGTTTTGGTGCTAAGATTTTTTTGATGTCTTTTAGATTTCTTCTTACTACTTCTAAAATCTTTATTATAAGATTTTGGTAGATATCCTATTCTATAAATTCTATCTCTTGGGAAAAATAATCACAAGGATAAATTGTCAAAAAAAAACACTAGAGAGCTCTCTCTCTTGACACTCTCTCTTAATACTCCTCCTCATTCGAAATATAAGGAAAAGTAGGATCAAGAAACCACGCAAATACGCGTATATAATGACCCTTCACATCAATCCACCCCATTGCTCAAAACATAGACAGAAGAGGAGAGAGAGAGTGGAAATCCATTGCTCCAAAGGATTTTTTACAGGTTACAGGTATGTTTAGTTTGTTAAAGACGTCAAAATTATATCATTTTATTTCCTTTGTATGTTTCTTTCATTCTTGTATGTCTCCTTCTCTATGTGCTTTTTTTTTTTTTTTTGCTCTATCACCATTAACGCATGCAGAAGTTCTTTGTATTGTCTCTCTCCGCTCCCCCAATCCCCCCACCACCCCCTCTCCTTCTTCTTCTTGAATTTATTTATGTGTGTCATATTTTTTGATTTACTTCTCTATTTCCTTTTTTTTACTATCAACCAAACCTTGTTATTCTGCTCCTTCTTCTTTTTGGGTGTTTTTATTGGAAGAAAGAGAACATTT
The DNA here is from genome assembly GCF_054954075.1 of Amborella trichopoda. Classification (NCBI taxonomy): domain Eukaryota; kingdom Viridiplantae; phylum Streptophyta; class Magnoliopsida; order Amborellales; family Amborellaceae; genus Amborella; species Amborella trichopoda. The sequence continues at coordinate 21,186,596 of NC_142340.1, forward strand.
TTCATGGTGTTTGCATCTAAGGTTTTATTTTATTTTATTTTATGGAGTTAGTTGAGCATTCTCATAACGGATATCTTAATTTATGTTTCTTTTTTTAAAAAATAAGTTGAAAGAAAATCTCTCTCTTTTTGCTTTCATCTCTTCTTTTTGCTTTCACTTCTGTTCTTGACAGAGAGAGAGAGAGAGAGAAAAAGGCTTCTAAGGAGAGGTAATCCTATCCTATCCCCTTGAAAACTCCCGTTTCTCAACCTGAAAAATAATCAAGAAATAGGATAATAAGAGAGAGTACCAAAAAACTGGTCATTGTGTTTTGCCTATAGGACCAAATTCACAATTGCGTCCTGCATGAGCACCCAATACGCACTAATCGCCCATTAACCTGAGATACAACATTCCCTACTGGAGCTCTCTCTCTTCAAATTCTCTCTCATTTCAAATAAAAACACACGTAGCATCAAGAAACCCTAAAAATACAAATATTGAATTACAAAGACAGTAGGATCAAGAAACCAAAACACGTAGCATCAAAAACCTACAATTACGGATATTGAAATATAGCGATCGTAGGATCAAGAAATCATAGAAATAGGGATAAAGAGCGAGAGGGGGGGATTATCGATTGAGTTTGAATTATTTTGTTTTAACAAATGTTCAAAAGTATTATTGAAATTACATCAGAACAAATCAACAGTGAAGGTAACGATGCACCTCCTTTAGCCAAAGAATTGGCAATGGAGTTTGCTTCCCCATAGACATGATTGAACAAAATTCAAGGTCCAGCTAGATCCACTATTTGCAACCACGAAAATCGCAATTCCCACGGAACCTTATGTTCCAATGTGCACCATTTTATCACATTCAAGGAGTCCCCTTCAATCCAAACATTACTAGTAATATTCCTCTCAAACAAAATTTTCAACCCACACATCAAAGCACTCAATTTAGCAAAATTTGTTGTTTTTTCCCCTATCGGACCAGCAAAGGAGAGAATAACACAGTCCGTGGAGTCAAGTACAACATCACCAATGCCAGCCCTACTTGGATTTCCAAAGGCACTTCCATCGAAATTTAGCTTAACACTCCCAAAGTCGGGTGCCAACCAAAAGCACTTCGGTCTGGGATGAGAAATACCAAGGAAAAACAAATTATGAAGATTAGACAAAACATCCACAATTGGAATACCACAACCCTCCTTAGTCACTGATAGCCATATCCCAATTGATAGCTTAATTTTGGCTATGAGCCTTTCAAATGACAATGAATTCCCATCGAAGGTTCTTCTATTCCTCTCCTTTCATATTTCCCAAAGGATAACCCCTTTAGAAATCCGCCATAGGACCTTCCCACCTACCGGCAAATGGCTTAAAGACATCTGAGAGATAATACCTTCCATTGAATGGGGCATGACAAAAAGTTTCCCAAGTGTGGAGAAAAGCCAGGACCACACACGGGAAGTAAAGGAACAATAGATCAAGAGATGTGCCACTGTTTCCCCACCTTCTTTGCACAAAAGACAAACATTTAAAAATTTTCCCTTTTTAATCAAGTTATCAACTGTTAAAATCCTATTCAGAGAAGCAAGCCAAATGCAACACTGTACCTTATGTGGTATAGGCTATTTCCAAGCAGCAGCAACATTGGAGTTAGACCATCTAATCCTATCTTGAAATAATAGATTATAACAAGATTTCAAGTCATAAAGTAGTGCTTCTTGTTCCATGCTTTCCAGACAACCCATTGTGCTGCAAATTTCAAATGGATTCTATTTCAGCCAATTTTCTTTTTTCTTTAGCCAAGGATTTGTTCCTTCTTTTGATACTTTGTTTTGGTATAAATTATATGACAGCTTCTTTTGTTTTAGTAAATCCAGTGCCCTACATGATACATTGAGAACATTATACGTCGTCTTATTGTGGAACTGACTGAAAAAGTTCTTTAGTCATCAAAAATTTTCTAAAGGCTCTGTACTTTGACATTTGTACGATGATACAATTACAACTCGTGGCTTGGACTTAAAGAAAACCCCATATCTTATAGACCTTGTGGAGGAAACACTCTCCAAAGCACCAAGAACAGTCCCTTCTGATGCTCCAAAAAAATTGATTCAAAAACTGAGGAAAAGGATGCCGTGGATTCAGAAACTGTGAAGTATTCTACAGCAGTTGAGCGTGAGAAGCTGATGGACTCTATTTTTTGGGCACCCACACTAAATTTGCAGGATGGTACAATTAAACCTCTTGGCTTGACGCTTACGATAACCCAGTCTTTTTAGAACATGTGGAGAAAACACTCCCCAAAACACCCAGAGTTGTGCCTTCTGATGCTCCAAAAGAACTGGATTCAGGTGGTTGTTTAGCTGCAAATCCAGTATCACCAGCTAAAAAAGCAGATTATTTCAAACCAAAAGATGACAGGATGGAGGAAGGAAATATGGGAGGCTTATATGGCAAGAATTCCATGATAGGAAACATGGGAGAATTGCTTATGACACCATTACCTGAAAATGGCGGTCTTGAGTCGATGTTCATTGGCCGATTTGCCACTATACGACTCACTCCCTCTTTTACCAGATAATTTTAATCTGGATAAGGAGTTTCCTCCACTGGGAGATTTGTTTAACCAGGATGCCATAATGTCATTATCTGAAAACAACAGTCTCGAGTCCGATGTTCGCCTCGATTCCAGCTTTAATGGAATATATGAACTGCAATTGTGATTAGTCTTCTCTTCACCTTCTCATTTTTTTGAGTTTCAATTCATTGTAATCATTTACTTATTTTTTAAACACCAAAGGATTATGTAGTTGGATAGTTTCATCAGATATTATTTTGTGAGTGAATCGTGTTTCTGTTGACTAACCCAAAACTTGAAGTCTTGATTATTAATAATTTCATCCCAGTTCTTGTAGGTTCAAAAAATAAAATAAAATTGCATGATGCAATTTTTATAAGGGTGTTGTGCGTTTTAACAGGATATAATAGTGTGCTAGGCCGAGTACGCCGAGTTGAGTGACAATTGGGATTATTTAAAAAAATAAAACAATAAACTTAGTAAAGAATAAAGTCATGCTATATAATTTTTTGTGACATAATTTATATTTATTTGCAAAGATTGGTGATTAGTTTTTTCTGTTGTTACATTTTTATTTTTTTTGTTTGGATTTTTTTTAAAATATTCCAAACTCAAAGATTAGTGAATATTTTTTGCCCCAGCCACATGTTTATTTTCTTTTGTTTTGATTTTTTTAAAAATATCCAAACTGTAAATTGGGTTTTTTTTCAAACCCACATCTTTAATTTTTTAACTTTTTTTAACTTTTTCAAGTCCTTTTAGGTTTGAATTTACTTTTAATACATTTTTTTTTTCAAATGTTTATTTTTTTTTACAAGTTTTTTAGCCCTTCAATGGACTCAATTGTCTAACTGGGCTCAGCCAAGAGGCAAATTCCCTAGGCAAGGTGAGTTTTTGTATACCAAGATACAATACTGTTTGAAAACAAATTTATAAAAATACTCATAAGAGATGAGAAATTTGACACTAACCCACATATTTCTGTTTAATTTCAAAGTACCTGTAGAAGAACACATGTTTTTAAGTTCAAATGGTTGAAAGGGGATAAATGGTTAAATAAATCATCTCTTTGGATATTTTCATAGTTTTTCTTTGTTTAATTTTTTACGTATTAACAATAATATACCTCAAATTTCATCTCTCCATTTTGTTTTATTTAACAAAGCTTACAACAATATAAGATAATTTTTAGAAAGAGGTAGATATGGCAAAGCAATTAATAACTATATTATCGGAATTAATGGATAGCATGATAAAGGGTACGTGAAACTCTATTAGAGAAAATTTTTTTCAGTTAGAGAGTAAGAAATTTAACTTGAATAGAGAAAATTTGAAAACGACCTAAGAATAACTGTAAACTTCAAAAGAAAAAAAAAAATTGAATTTTGAGTTTCCTGAAACTTAGATTCCACCCGCCAAAAATTGGATAGTTTCTGTTCAATTTTGAGACTTTATTTTCTGCAAGGGCATCAGAGAGTGCAATTTGGGTCCTATTTATTAAGGCCAGTCTATGGAATGAAGAGGTTACATATCCAAAATTTGGGAGTCCTAATTCACCCATAAACAATTGGGGTCGTCCTAAAATTACTCAGGTTTTACTAGAGGACGCAAATAGACAGTAATACTCCCACGGGAGTATAAAGTCTCTTGGCAAAAAAAATTATAAATTGCTTTCTCCATGCCCTTCAGATAAATGGCCTCAAGATTGAACATTAGGGATGGAAATAGGCTAGATGGGTCCAAAAAGACTAGGGCTTGGGCTACCAAAAGTGGCTCGAGGGCCAAGCCAAGGCCACGACATGGCCAGCTTAGGTCAGCCCAGACTGGTCCCCTTTTTCTTCATTATGCTTTCTTGGTTTATTTTTCTTTTTGTCTAGCCTGGCCTAGCCCAACCCTTAAAAACTAGGACCTTTGTGGCCCGAGGGCTAAGCTAGGGCCACGACATGGCCAGTTTCGTTCAGCTCGGCATGACCCCCTTTTTTTCCATTATGTTTCCTTGATTATTTTTCTTTTTATCCAGCCTGGTCTAGGCTGGCTCTGCCCTAGTAAGTTAGGATCGAGCCTGGGCCTAAGCCAAGGCTTCTTTAGCCCGGTCAAGGAGTGCCTGGGCTAGCCCTATAGGGACTATGGCCGAGCTAAGGCAAGGCTGTCCCGGCTTTTTATCAGCTCTACTGAGCATAATCGATCAATTTTGGAGGGTAAAATCTATTTGTTAACAAAGTCAAATTTCAATTTTTCGTCTTTTGAAATTAATCATTTAGTGATTCTTGAATGGTTCCCAAAATTTCAGATGGAGTAGACTTACGTGATGCTCCAAAAGCACATAGAATACAATCTCATGGGAAAGAAAACTAAGTTGCCCGTAAACTTTTAAGTGAGATCTAGAGTTACAAGTATCGACAACCGTTGATATGCAATGGAATGAGGCACCCCAACATTTCTCCTCCAAAACATTGGAATACTGGGTGATGTGATTGGGCTGCGAAGAAAATCGCTTTTGTATACGGTTTTTATGAATTCATGTAGAAATGAGTCCTTTTTACAAGTCTATTTTTGAGATGGATTTTTTTATTTAATTTTTAAAGACATATAATTTCTAACATGAACATTTGAATATCAAAATACATAAATTTAAAAAATTGAAAATGATAATCCTTTTAAAGAAAACATTTAGACTGTTAGTTTCTGCTATTTTTAGACGGACTGCCCATTTGCATCCATCTTTAAAATGGATGCTTTATACCTCAGGGGAGGGGATGTAAATGTAGAAATGCATCCCCGACTCATGAAACAATTTTCCATTGCTCTTATGATATACATTCCTCTTATTATAATAAGACATCTGGGTGCTGGGTGATGTGATTCAGCTGCGAAGGCAATTGCTCTTACGATATACAATCCTTTTATTATAATACAACTACAGACTGATACAAGAGAGACCATTGACCTTTGGTACAAAGAGGTGACAATTACTATAACCATCTGATAGCTTAAGTCTATCATAAAGTTCGAAAAAATTTCTTTTAAACTTTGAGCTTGGTCAATAGATAACCAATTTCACATTCAATGGTCAAGATTAATTGTAACCACCTGTATTGAGGTAAATGGTCTCATTGTATACTCCCCTGAGTAATAATTGTAACCACCTATACCAAGGTAAATGGTCCATTGGGGGTTCAAATCGCATTAGAGGATATGCGTCACTTTTTTTACTTGCCGAAAAAAACAAAACAAATGATTTACCTAAAAATCACTGGTTGAGTTTTCAATAAGGAAAGCTTTTTAAGTTGAAAAGAACTTAGGTATCACCCTCGAATAATTGGATGTTTTTCCTACAATCTTCAGACATTATTTTTCTGGGAAAGCTTTTTATGTTCCCCCTACAACATAGAAGTTCTATCCTCCCCTTACCATCCAGCAGTCCATTTTTTATCAAGAGAGTCACTCACCATTTGATATTAGATCCGACGTCTCAAAGTATTTTATTTTTAACTTTTTTAATAAAAGTTTTCTAAATATAAAATTTGGTATGTGCCATCTTCTCATTGGGTCACACCTATAAAAAATATTAACAATAATCTTTAGATAAAAATTAATGACAGAAATACCCCTTGAAACTTTCAAGGGTATTTTGGTCATTTTATTTTATTAAAAATATATATTTTATATTTTTTGTTAGTGCGAGTTTAATAGAGAAATGGACATCCAAAATTTGGTGCCAAAATTTCGTTAGTGCTAGTTTATATATCTATATATATATATGGGTGCGGTTTCAATAAGGTTGCAACCTTAAAGAATCCAATTAAGGTGCACCTCCAAATTTTATTGTAACATGTAATTTTGGTGTAAACAATTCTTAGTATTATCTAAAAATTTATTTTCATATCTTATTATAAAATTTTAAACATCAAAAATAGTTAATAATCTAGATCTGTAAACATGTTAAAATCTTGAAAATGGATGGTCTAGATAATGTGTTGTAAGATGCACTATTTTTACAACTCAAAAACTTTCTTTTTACACATTCGTACATCTCGATGTCGAGATGATCAATTGGAGGGTCTTTCAACTTTAAAACGGCCTTTTCCAATGGATTGTTGAGCTGCATTTGTATTTCTACATTTTAAGGCTGCAACCTTATATAAACATTTCCCTATATTTATATATATATATATATATATATATAAGGCGCACCTCCAAAGTTTATCGTAATATATAATTTTGGTTTAAAAAATTCTTAGGATTATTTTAAAATCGATATTTATATCTAATTATAAAATTTTAAACTCTGAAAATTGTTCAATTCAAGTAGACCTATCAGCATATGAAACTCTCGAAAATAGACAGTCTAGATAATGTATTGCAAAATGCACTATTTTAAGACTCAAAATATTTTTTTTATTATTCATATTTATACACCTCAATGTCGAAATGATCAATTATAGGATTTTTCAATTTTAAATCAATCTTTTCCTATGAATTTTGTAGGTGCATCTGTAATTCTACATTTTAAGGTTGCAACCTCATATAAACTCTATATATATATATATATATATACGAAAAGTCTTCCCAACGCCTATAGACGAATTGGAACAGTGATTTCATCGATATATTATCACGATTTGTTTGAATTTTATAAAACGAAGGGGTGTGATCAAACGAAACCCCACCTGCGTGTGAAACCTGATTAATTCAAGCCATGCCCCTCTCTTCCTCGCTCGCTCTCTACTCAGCCGCAGGGCAGACGCCCCTCTTCTCTCTTGCTACTAAAGACACGCCCAAAACCCTCTCGATCTTCCAGGCTACCAAAGACAACACCAAAGACCTCTCGACCTTCCTGGCTGCCACAGAAGTTGGAGCTCCGCCACGCAAAGTTCTTTGGAATCAATTCAAGTGAGCGCATCTCAAATCTTATCCTCACGTGTTTTTGGTTTTGCTTGAATCCAACCCACAATTTGTGAATAAATTCTAACCCTAAATCAAGAATAAAACCCATTTTTTTTTCCAAAAAGGAACTCAAATTTTGACGCAAATACAATCCCAGAGCTCAACTGGTTTTTCTCAAGCGTATGGTATTCTACCTTAATTCTCTTCTCCTCAACACCCTGCATTTCCATTGATTAGAATCTTTATGAAAGTTTGTATTAAGCAATGGTATGGAACAAGATATAGTAATTGAAAAAAAAAATAAAAAAACTCCAGTTGAATCTCAACTGGAGAAATCAAAAGAAAATAAGGCTGATAGGCAGGCTTCTTAAGCTTGTTCAGGTGGAGTTCTAAATTAAGTTTCTCTCTCTCTCTCTCTCTCTCTCTCTCTCTCTCTCTCTCTCTCTCTCTCTCTCTCTCTCTCTCTCTCTCTCTTCGATATTTCTCATTTAAGCATGTTGATCTCAGTGATCAAAATTATGATGGTTTGCCTAATTTTGAAGTGTACAAACTAAAACTGCAGTAGTTTGGTCTTCTACAATAGGAAGAAACAGGGATCAATTCCTTTCCCTCTCTAACATAAAGGAATCAGAGTCAATGTATTTGTTGTTATATGAAAGGCTCCAACTCCCTTTGCTGTCCTTGTGGAAATACAATGCATGGAGCATTCATCACCTTCTACCCAAATAGCACTTGATCTTCCAAAGATGGATTGCATTGCAGTCATTTCTCCAAATAAGGAATTTTCATATACATCATTGAAAAGTAAAAGAGAAACTAATATAGAGTGAGTTGAATAACAGGGAAAACTTCAATATTTTCATATCCAGCTTCCTCTTTTAATTTCTTATTGGCTTCTCCTTTTAATTTTTTTGTTGAATATGGACTGATCCAGCAAGGGAATCACCCAAGTTAGATGGGATTGAATCAGAATCGATCTATTTTTTTATATAGATTGGCACATAATGTATTCAAAAGGATTAACATTCAATGGCCAGAGGCATTTCTCTTTTTCCTCTATATCTAGTTTTGGTCATTTCTTATTAAAGCATTCCATTATTTAGAGGCATTCCTCTTTTTCCTCTGTATCTAGTTTTTTGTGACTGTTTTGCAGCCATCAATGCTCAGATTCAGTTCATGCATTAAAATATGAATAAACCTTAAGGAAAATGCTCAAGCTGAACTCACACGAGCATGAATTCTAATCATTAGGAATGCATCACTACACTAGTTTTGTGGCCATGACGATTACCTAAAACAGGGTTCCTAAGACTATGGAATGAAAACCAAACAATGCTCAGGATTTGTATGTGATTATGGTGAAAACTAAACTGTTAAAAATACTGCTTTATGATTCTTCTAAATAAAAGGGGAAGGATATTTCTTTAAAATTTCAAAGTTAAGTTGAAATTTTTATTATGATTTTCCATCCATGCTATCTATCCAGCTTCCATTCAAACATTCAAGAATGTTTTCTTCTCTAAGAGCCTGGTTCTCCTCAACATCAGCCTTTTTGGTTGTGCTTAACCCTTGTTGAAACATCTTACTCCAAGGTCACTTCCGATGCTTGTTGGCAGCAATTTATAAATGAAACCAGTGATCATTTTAACTTTAAAGGAGACCTAGGTTCTCGTAGATATAAAAAACCAGGAGCTTGTGAATAAGTCATTGGTACAAATCTTTTGTTTCTGGTAAAGCAATACACAAGTGTGGCCTTTTTTGTGAAGTAGTTGACAATTGGTTCATCTATGCTAGTTCTTCAATCACATCTTGAAAAAGAAAATAATGATCCCAAATTTATTTTGTGCCAATTCTTAAGCTTACAATGTATCTACATCCCTTGTTGTCAAAATACAGATACACAGAATGAATCTACAATGGAAGTCCTCCTCCACTAGTTGTAAGCTTTCCTGTGGAATTTGCTATGTTTTATATGAAGTTAACAACTTCACCCAGATTTTGGAGGTGTCGTTTTACTTTTTTGATTTGGGATCTGCTGTAGATATGGACATCATTTAATTTATCTGAGACGAATAATTGCTGATTCTTTGTATTACTCATTGTAGGGCCAGCTTCCTCTTTTAATTGTTTATTGGCTTCTCTTTTTACTTTCTTTGTTAAATATGGACTGATCCAGCGAGGGAATCACCCAAGTCGGATGGGATTGAATCAGAATCTATCCCTGGAGAGTCAGGAACCATTTCCAATATTGAAAACATTGCTCAGAAGTATATCTTATGACTATTTTTTTTATATAGATTGGCAGATAATGTACTTCAAAGGATTAACATTCAATGGCTAGAGCTTCTAGCTCAACTACTATGTTATCCAATCACACATTAATTCTTTTAACCCGACAACCATTAAACTAAACATGCTACCAATTTACTTATAAGGGCCAATCCACCATACCTGAACGAGCATGGGTTATTTGACGAAATGAAAGACATTGTCCAGAAAAGCATCCAAGAAAACTTCAGCAATACTTTGTAGAGTCTTACTAATTTTTCCCTTCACCTATTACTTTCTCTTCTATTTTCTTTTGCCAGTTGTGTGGGCTTATGATTTCGACAAAAGACCCTGACTTTCAACTGGTGAGTTCCCTGGAGTTTTCCATCCTTTTATTTGTTCTCTTCAGGTTTTTTTATCGAGTTTTTTGTAGATTTCTACTATATTCACAAGTCTCATTTGATAATTTCTCTCTTATGGGTTATTAATTTCTCATAGTTGCTACTGGTTGAATGGACTTGTTGTTACATTCATTTTTATTCAATGGTTTGATTATGCTTGTCATGTCCACTATTATTGCAAACTTTACACTTTCTTCCAGTGGGTGGCCTTTCCTCTAACTGTTTTTTTTGCGTAGAAGCTTTTGGCCCTTCCTCCCATAAAGGTTTTATCATTTTAGTCCTCGGTAGTCCAACTGCTCGTGCACATCGTGGATCGAGTACAAGAGGGGAGGCATGAACTGATCAGATACTGCCACATACTTCATCTTCACAGCACTGCAATTAGTGGAGGTTGATGGTGCATGAGTATCGACAACGACTCTCTTGTTGCATTGACCTCCTCAACTAACTTGGAGAAACCCAACTTCAGTTTTTCAAATCGATCATCATTTTCTAATAGTGGTTATACAATTATTCTCACAAGATCCTAAAGCTCATGACGCCGAATGAAACTCGAAAATTTAGAGATAGTTGAACTACTAGCACCACATTCTTCTTTGACATCCTTCTTCGCATCCATTGTCCACCTGCTCAAAATGTAGTTAGATGGGATCTTCAATACATTCCTCATGTTGAACACTTTGAGCATATGTGAACAGGGGATTCCAACATGCTCAAAGAAATGACATGTGCATATACACTTCTTCCCTAACTCAATGAATGTAACCGTTTGAGGGATTGGAACACCGCGAATGTCTTCCACTTTATATTTGTCAAATTCATCATTGCCTTCTATTAATTTGCTAAAGAAAATTTAAAAAAATAGTACTAATGATAGTAATAACAACATCAACTCATGATCACAAACGTTTCACATCCATGCTCCACGACAAATTAAAAAAATGAAGTTTTTTAATATTCATTTCTCAATAAATATTTTATACTCATTAATTCCAAGTATTAGCAAACATTACTAAACAAAAAACAAAAAAAACAAGCAATTTATTTATAAAAGAAAAACAAAAAACCACTCCAGAATTTTGCTCTACAATCACTTCTGGACCATATCAAAAATGAAAAAAAAAAGCAACAAAAGCGAAAGGAACTAAAACCATCCAATTGACCCAATGAACGATGAGCAAAAAATGCAAAAATCAAACCAAATTTAATAAAATAATACCATAAAAAAAATATCAATTTTTATAAAAAAAAAGAGCTTTATTCACAAATTTGAGGTGAACTCACCTAAATTGATATCTGAGGTAACATAATTCTAAGCCGTTAAGTCTTTTTTACTCTGTATGTCATCCGTCTATTTGATATTTGTGACTGATTTCCCTTTTTCACTGCTAGGTTTGGAAAATATTAATATGTTCACAAAGCTAAATTTTGAGGAACTTGAGGAATCCGATGTTCAGGTAGATCATATTCAGCAATTCGACAAGAGTATTTTTTTTTTTTTTCAATTGCTATATCTTGTTCCATAGCATTGCTTAATACAAACTTTCACAAAGATTCTAATTAATGGAAATGCAGGGTGCTGAGGAGAAGAGAATTAAGGTAGAATACCATACGCTTGAGGAAAATCAGTTGTACTCTGGGACTGTATTTGCGCCAAAATTTGGGTTCTTTTTTTGAAAAAAAACTGGGTTTTATTCTTGATTTAGGGTTGGAGTTTATCCAAAAATTATGGGTTGGATTCAAGCAAAACCAAAAACACATGAGGATAAGATTTGAGGTGCGCTCACCTGAATTGATGCAGAAGAACTTTGCGTGGTGGAGCTCTAACTTCTGTGGCAGCCAGGAAGGTCGAGACATCTTTGGTGTTGTCTTTGGTAGCCTGGTAGATTGAGAGGGTTTTGGGCACGTCTTTGGTAGGAAGAGGGAACAGCGGCATCTGCCCTGTGGTTGAGAAGAGAGTGAGCGAGAAAGAAAGGGGTATGGCCTGCAATAAATTTTGGTTTGAGGCTTTTGGGCCAATCAGGTTTTGCACGCAAATGGAGATAATAGATAGGCGAAATCACTGTTTCCATTTGCCTATAGGCGTTGGGAAGACTTTTCCATATATATATATCTATATATATATATATATATATATATATATATATATATATATATATATATATATATATATATATATATGTGTGTGTGTGTGTGTGTGTGTGTGTGTGTGTGTGTGTGTGTGTGTGTGTGTGTGTGTGTGTGTGTGTGTGTGTGTGTGTGTGTGTCTGTCTGTCTGTCTGTCTGTCTGTCTGTCTGTCTGTCTGTCTGTCTGGTAAGTGCACCTCAAAATATCATCAAAAGATATGTTTTCAGTGCTAAAACTCTTATCATAGCCTAAAAGTTTATTTTTCACCCCTATACTAAAATAGAAAGCTCCGAAAACAGTGCAAATCTAACAGATCTAAGAGTACTCAACAATCTTAAAAATGGATGATCTAGACAATGCCTTATAAGATGCACTATTTTTAGTTTTAGAACTTGAAATCAATTTTTTCTTTCATATCCATATATATCAAGGTCAAGATGATCAATTGGAGAACTTGCTAGTGATGAAACAACCTTTCTCAATGGGTTTTTGAGGTGCACCTTACTTTTACAATCTAGGGTTGACACCTTATACAAACTTTTTCAACACACACACACACACACACACACACACACACACACACACACACACACACACACACACACACACACACACACACACACACACACACACACACACACACACACACACACACACACACACACACACACACACATATATATATATATATATATATATATATATATATATATATATATATATATATATATATATATATATATATATATATATATATATGGAGCGGTATGTATAAAGCCGAGGTTCTAAAGAACCGAATTACAACCTAGTTGTCAAGAAATGTGGTTTCAATACTAAAAATATTTATGATAACATTAAAATATATTTTCATCTTTAATTATAAATTTTAAAAGCTTAAAAAATAGTGCAAATTGAGCAAATCTAAGAAAACTTGTTAATCTTGAAAATTGATGGTCCAAAAATGCGATACAAGATGCACTATTTCTAAAACTTGAAATCCATTTTTTTGTCATGTCCATGCTTCTTGATGTCAAGATGATCAATTTGACGATATTTGGGCATCAAAACAACAACTTCTAACTAAATTTTTGAGGTTCTTTTTTCATATATATATATATATATAACAGTCTTCCCAACGCCTATAGGTGAAAATGAACAGTGATTTCGCCTACCCTCATCACCGTCCAAAGTTCATCGCATGGTCACGATTGTTCAGTAGTGTTTTATTTTTCATTTTTTTTTACAAATCGGAATGATCTAAAATTTGAAGCTTGTGTACATCTTAGTGAGGTGCACCTAATAAAAATATAAAACAAATAATTTGAAAAACAAGTTGATAAAAATAGCCCTAAATCTTTTTGAGGGTATTTTGCTCAAGTTTTTTCATTTAAAATATTTTTTTGATATTTTTCGTAGATTCACCTATTTTTTATGAATACACGCTCCAAAGTTCAGGTCATTCCGATTTGTAGAAAAAAATAAAAAAATTAAACACTACCCGAAAATCGTTACCATGCGAAAATACTATAAAACTCCTATAGGCGAAAATGAACAGTGATTTTGCCTACGCTCATCTCCGTCCAATGTTCATCGCATGGTCACAATTGTCTGGTAGTGTTTCAATTTTCATTTTTGATTTACAAATCGGAATGATCTGAAATTTGGAGCGTATGTTCATCTTAGTGAGGCGCAACTAATAAAAATATTTGTAAATAATAAAAATATGAAAAAAATAATTTATAAAATATAAATTGACCAAAATGCCACTGTAAAGATTTTGAGGTATTTTGGTTAATCTATATTTTGTAAATTATTTTCTTCATATTTTTATTAAGTACTCATCACTAAGATGCCCATATTTTAGATCTTTCTTATTAGTAAAGAAAAAATGAAACACTACCAGACAACTGTGATCATGCGAAGAAGTTTGGATGGTGAAGAGGGTAGGCGAAATCACTGTTCATTTTCACGAATATGAATAGATGTTGGAAAGAGTTATAAATATATATGAAAAAAAATTGGGTGAGCTCACTAGCACATAGGAAAAATGAGTCCAACGGCCCAGATTGAATCTAAGCCGATCTAACTATCACAGATATCTAGTAGTATTTGAATTTAAATTTTTTTCTACAAATCTAAATCACTTGAAATTTTAAGCGTGTGTTATTCTCATCAAACCGCACCTAATAAAAATATAAAAATAATAATTCACAATAACATAAATGACTCAATACCCCCAAAATATTTCGGGGGTATTTTGGTCAATTTATTTCATGTCAAATAATTTTTAGATATTTTACTAAGATTCACCTATTTTTTGATATACACACTCTTCAAATTTCAAGTGATTTAGATTTTTAGAAAAAAATTCAAATTCAAATACTACAGGACATCCGTGCTTGTCACTACCGTCATGTATTTTCTTTGTTCTTTTCTTGTTTTGTGGCCCCATCCCTCTCTCTGTAAAACGCTTTATATATATATATATATATATATATATATATATATATATATATATATATATATATATATATATATATATATATATATATATATATATATATATATATATATATATATATATATATATATATATGTATGTATGTATGTATGTATGTATGTATGTATGTATGTGTGTATGTATGTGTGTGTGTGTGTGTGTTTGTGTGTGTGCGTGTGTGTGTGTACGGTAGTATTTCAGAATTGTTTTTTTCTACACATCCAAATCACTTTAAATTTTAGGTGTGTATTCAAAAAAAATAGGTAAATCTTCAAAAAAAATAAAAAAAATATTTTACATGAAATAAATTGACAAAAATACCTCCAAAATTCAAGCACTACCGGATATCCGTGATCGTCAGATCGATCCAGATTCAATCTAAGCTCAAAGTTGAAATGATCAGTTAGAGAGTTTTTCAGTTTTAAAACATCATTTTCGATGGAATTTTTAGGTGCATCAATAATTCTACATTTCTTTTTTATATGTAACCAACCATCGGATTAGGACACCGTTGGATTAGGACACATTTGTAGTATACATAATTAGAAACGCACTTTCTTATAGACCCATCTCTTTGTTTCATTTTTTTTATTTTTCAATTAAATAAGGAAAAAGCTTATAGTGAAGAAGTAAGGTACACCTCCAAAACCAACGAAAAGTATTAGTTTGTCACTAGAAAATTCTCTAATTAATCATCTTGATCTCGAAATCTATGGATATGAAAGAAAATATGAATTTCACTTCCTAAAATTAGTCTATTTAATAACACATTATCTAGATGGTCCATTTTCAAGATTTTCGAGTGCTCATAGATTTACAAGATGTGCACCATTTTCAAAGCTCTTAATTTCATTACAGGTGTGAGAATTTGACTTTTTGGCCATGATAAGCGTTTTTCGCACCAAAAATACATCTTTTAATGAGATTTTGAGGTGCACCTTAGTGTGATTGTTGAGGTTGACACCTTTTATGGATTTTGACTTCTTGAGCATCTAGATCTTTCCCTCTTAAAATTTGATGATTCCAATGTTTCTTATGCATATAGGAAGTGAGAAATTTTTTTTTTTTTTTTGCCTGCTTTTGGTCACTACATTCTAGAGGTTACATCCCCTAAAATTTGAGATCTAAAAAAAACTTGTAGTATCCCTCAGGTTTTCTTTGTTCTTCTTTTTTAACCAAATAGTAAAAGAGTCGTTTGTGTTTTCTTTTAGCTTTTAGAGATAAAAGAATAGAGAACCTTCAAAGTATTTTCTTGAGTATAATCATGGTTCAAACAGTTGATTCTGCAGACTGGTTCTGCAATTGGAGCGAAAGTGTGGTTAATATTGATTTTGGTGTGCAACATATCGCAAAAAAGCCGAAATTAGACTTCAATGGACTGCTCAAGGTAAGTAGAACTCTTTAATAGATTATTGTATTTCTTCTTTTCAGTGTTTGGGTTATTGATGATCAAAGAGTAATTTAGAGTCCGAATTATTATTAGAAAGAAATAACCATAACTTTCACTATAGTTAATGAATCGGTTCTTTTGGAGACACCATTACTGCATCTGTTCTATTGAGAAAAGTTTATATCTCAACTTTATAATGTTGAAGTGCGATTTACCTAAAAAATCAATCCCAAAATGTTGTTTTGACTAAACATAAAAACAAAAAACAACAACTGATCATGTCGACCTCGCAACATATGGATTTCAAGTCATAAAGCAGTGCTTCTTGTTCCATGCTATCTAAACAACCCATTGTGCTGCAATTTTCAAATCGATTCTATTTCAGCCGGTTTTCCTTTTTTTTTGGCCAAGGATTTGTTCCTTCTTTTGATACTTTATTTTGTATAAATTATATGAACACTTCTTTTGTTTTATTAAATCCAGTGCCCGACATGATACATTGATAACATTATACATCGTCTTATCGTGGAAGCTGACTGAAAAAGTTCTTTAGTAGTCAAAAATTCTCTAAAGGCTCTGTACTTTGACATTTGCATGACGATACAATTAAGCCTCTTGGCTTGGCCTTAAAGAGAACCCGGATCTTATAGACCTTGTGGCGGAAACACTCTGTAAAGCACCAAGTGTAGTGCATTCTGATCCTCCAAAAGAATTCCATTCAAAGACTGAAGGAAAGGATGCCATGGATTCAGAAACTATGAAGTATGCTGCAGCAGTTGAGCGTGAGAAGCTGATGGACTTTATGTTTTGGGCATCCACACTAAATTTGCATTATTATACAATTAAACCTCTTGGCTTAATTCTAACGATAACCCAATCATTTTTAGACCATGGGGAGAGAACACTCCCCAAAACACCCAGCTAAAAAATGTAGATTATTTCATACCAAAAGATGACAGGATGGAGGAAGGAAACATGGGAGGCTTATGTGGCAAGAATTCCTTCATAAAAAACAGGGGAGTATTGCTTATGACACCTTTACCTGAAAATGGCAATCTCGAGTCGATGTTCATTGGAGTAGGTATAGCCGATTTGCCACTATGCGACTCACTCCTACTTTTACCAGATAATTTTGAGCTCGATAAGGAGTTTCCTCCATTGAGAGATTTGTTTAACCAGGATGCCATAATATTGAAAACAGCCTTCTCAAGTCCATCTTCGTCTCTCTTTCACTTTTAATGGAATATATGAACTGTAATTGTGATTAGTCTTCTATTCACTTTCTCATTTTTAGGAGTTTCGATTCATTATAATCATATATTTACTTTTTAAACACCGAAGGATTATGTAGTTGGAAGGTTTCATCAGATATTATTTTGTGGGTGAATCTTGTTTCTATTGACTTACCCAAAACGTGAAGTTTTGATTACTGATAATTTCATCCCAGTACTTGTACGGTTTAAAAAAAAAAAAAGCATGATGCAATTTTTATACGGGTGTTGTGCGTTTTAAGGGGAAATAGTAGTCTACTAGGCTGAGTACGCCGAGTTGAGTGACAATTGGGATTATTTAAAAAAATAAAAAAAGAAATTTAGTAAAGAATAAAGTCATGCTATACACCTTTTTCTTACATAATTTATATGTATTTACAAAGATTGGTGATTAGTTTTTTCCATTATTACATTTTTATTTTCTTTTGTTTGGATTCTTTTTAAATATCCCAAACTCAAAGATTAGTGAGTATTTTTTGCCCTAGCCACATTTTTATTTTCTATTGTTTTGATTTTTTTAAAATATCCAAACTGTAAGTTGGGTTTTTTTTCAAACACACATCTTTAATTTTTTTTACTTGTTTTTAACTATATCAAGCCCTTTTAGGTTTGAATTTACTTTAAATACATTTTTATTTTTCAAGTTTTTAATTTATTTATATTTGTTTTAGCCCTTCAATGGACTCTATTGGATAAGTCGGCTCAGCCAAGGGGCGAGTTCTCTAGGCAAGGCGAGTTTTTGTACACCAAGAAATAGTACTGTTTGATAACAAACTTATAAAAATACTCATAAGAGAAAAAATTTGACACTTACCACATATTTTGGTTTAATTTCAAAATGCATGTAGAAGAACACATGTTTTTAAGTTAGAATGGTTGAAAGGGGATAATTGGTTAAATAATCATCTCTTATGGATATTTTCATAGTTTTTATTGTTTAATTTTTGACGTATTAATAATACTATACTTCAAATTTCATCTCTCTATTTTGTTTCATTTAACAAAGCTTACAACAATATAAGATAATTTTTAGAAAGAGGTAGATATGGCAAAGCAATTAATAACTCTATTTTCCTAATTAATGGATAGCATGATAAAGGGTACGTGAAACACTGTTAGCGAAAATTTGTTTCAGTTAGAGAGTAAGAAATTTAACATGAATAGAGAAAATTTGGCTTCAGTTTTGACATCGTTGTTACGTTGTGGATTAAAAAAAAAATGTAGGCATATAATGATCCTACAAAAAAAATAAAAAAGAGTAAGTATACTTGGGAGGATTTTTTTCAAAGTCAAAAATTTGAGAACCACCGAAGAATAACTATAAACTTCAAAAAAAAAAACAAATTTGAATTTTGAGTTTCCTGAAACTTAGATTACAACCCCCGAAAATTGGATCGTTTATCGTTTATGTTCAATCTTGAGTCTTTATTTTCTTCAAGGGCATCAGAGAGGCAATTTGGGTCCTATATATTAAGGCTTGTCTATGGAATGAAGAGGTTACATCTCCAAAATTGGAGTCCTAATTCACCCAAAAATAATTGGGGTCGTCCTAAAATTACTCAGTTCTTACCTGAGGACGCAAATAGACAGTAATACTCCCATGGGAGTATAAAGTGTCTTGGCAAAAAAAATTGTAAATTGCTTTCTCTATGCCCTTAAGATAAATGGCTTCAAAATTGAACATTAGGGGCGGAAATGGACCAGATTGCCAAGCCCAGCCCTAAAAAACTAGGGCTTGGGTTACAAAATGTGGCCGACGGCCATGCCAAGGCCACGATATGGCCAGCCCAGGTCAGCCCGGGCTGGATCCCTTTTTCTTCAATATGTTTTTTGATTTATTTTTCTTTTTGCCTAGGCTAGCCTGGACCGACCCTAAGAAACTAGGGCTTTTTGTGGCCCAAGGGCCAGGCTAGGATCATGACATGGCCAATTCAATTCAGCCCGGCCTAGCCCCCTTTTTTTCCATTTTGTTTCCTTTATTTATTTTTCTTTTTATCCAACCCGATCTAGGCTTGCTCACCCCTAGTAAGTTAGGATCGAGCCTGAGCCTAGGTCAAGGCTTCTTTAGCCCAGTCAAGGAGTGCTTGGGCTAGCCCTATAGGGATTAGGGCTGAGCTAGGGCAAGGCCATCCCCGCTCTTTATCCGCTCTACTGTAGATAACTGCTCAATTTTGGAGGGTAAAATCTAAGTGCTAACAAACTCAAAATTCAATTCTTTTTTTTAAAAAATTAATCATTTAGTGATTCTTGAATGGTTCCCAAAATTTCAGATGGAGTAGACCTACGTGATGCTCCATACAATCTCATGGGAAAGAAAACGTAATTACCCAGATAATTTTAAGTGAGATCTGGAGTTACAAGCATCGACAACCGTTGATATGCAATGGAATGAGGCACCCTAGCCATTTTCCTTGAAGACATTGGAATGGTGGGTGATGTGATTGGGCTACGAAGAAAATTGCTATTGTATATGGTTTTTATGAATTCATGTAGAAATGAGTCCCTTTAAAAATCTATTTTTGAGATAGCTTTTTTATTTAATTTTCAAAGACAATCTCTAACATGGATATCTTGAATATGAAAATAAATAAATTTTAGAAATGGAAGATGATAATTTTATAAAGAAAACATTTAGACTATTAGTTTCCACTATTTTTAGACGAACTGCCCATTTGCATCCATCTTTAAAATGGATGCTGATACCACAGGGGATACAAATGTTGAAATGCATCCCTGACTCATGAAAAAAATTTCCATTGCTCTTATGATATACATTTCTCTTATTATAATAAGACATTTGTCTGCTGGGTGATGTGATTGGGTTGCGAAGACAATTGCTCTTACAATATACATTCTTTTTATTATAATAAAATTATGGATTGATACACGAGTAATTAGGAAATGTATACAATGCGATCATTTATCTTTGGTATAAGGAGGTCACAATTACTATAACTATCGGATTTGAAATCTGATAGCTTAAGTGCGTCATAAAGTTCGAGAAACTTTCTTTTAAACTTTGAGCTTGGTCAATAGATATCCAATTTCACATTCAATGGTCAAGATTAATTGTAAGCACCTATACCAAGGTAAAAAGACTCATTGTATACTCTCCTGAGTAATAATTGTTAATCAGATAAATAATTCTTTTGCGGGAATATAAGACATGCCAGCCAAATAGCTACATGACGCATTTATTTAATCACAATTTTAGCCCAATTGGGGGTTCAAATCGCATTAGTGGATATCCGTCACTTTTCTTTATTTACCTAAAAAAACAAACGATCTAACTAAAAATCACTGATCAATTTGTTTCAATAAGAAAAAGTTTTGAGTTAAAAAGAACTTAGACATCACCCTCGAATAATTGGATGTTTTTCCTACAATCGTCGAACATTATTTTTTCAGGCATACAAGGAGTACGATTTGAATTTTCTTCCTTTCCTTTCGTATTTATTTTGTTTTGAAGTCGATCATTATGTCTTGAAGTCCTCTAACATGGATTTTCATGGTGTGTTTAACTACATACAATCATGTGCTTACAATGTGTCTGTCTATGTCACAATGTCGAACAATCGACACATGTCGACAAGCTATACTTATCGCCATGTGGAGTGTCGAGGTAACACTGCTAGAATGTTGATGCCTTAAACAATCGACGCAAGGTGTAGATTCAAATGGTGTAAAAAAGATATTTCAATGCTGAAAATCTCGTTGATCCATGCACAAACCGAGTAACTCAGCCAGAGTTGTGCTCCCCAATCAAAGAAGTGTTCAAATTTTAAAAAAATACTAATAATTTTTAAAAACTAGGAAAAATATGTCTACAACAAAATAAAACTAAATGCGTCTAAATGAGGTGAGCAAAATAGTTAAAAAATTGACTTTTAAAAAATAAATCAGTGACGGGGGGATTTTAGAAATAATCTAAAACGAAGGAAATATGCACAAATTAGCATTCATATCCTAAACACTTTTCAATCTTTGTCAAAATGATTAAAAATATACAAAAACATTTTAAAAATAAATTTCCTATTTTAAAATTTTTTATACCTTTTTTTGAATTTTTTTAAGGCCCCCAAATTGGACCACCCAACTCAGGAATACTCAAGCTCGCCAAGATGGCGAGTCCGAGTTGGCTCGCGAATCGCTTTCTAGACTAAGTAAAAATTAGGTCCAGGGCAGTCTGAGATCCCATCCTCGAACCACATTTTATTTCTTATTTTTTGAGAAATACAGCTCTATTGAGGTTTTGTTGTGTTTGCACTACCTTATATACAAAAAAAATTAAAAAAATAAAAAGAAAATTAAAATGAAGTCTGAGGACAGAATCCTCTCATGGGAAATTTTGAAAAAAAAAAAATAAAAATAAAAAAAATACGAGTTAATCAACCTTCCTTGTAATTTTTACCTATAATCAAATCATCATCTATTTTAAATAATTATTTCAAATCCATACACAACTTACTAAAAAAATCTGAATTGGTCTTTTAGTCGGTTTCGATTGCATGACACGCAGGTAAGCCCTGAGAGAGAGAGGTTCACGAGGGGGCCTTTCTCCGAGACTTAAAGATGGATTTACGAGGAGGGCTAGGAAAAATAGACATGCATTAGGAAAGCATGGGTCTATGGTGAGAACGATTTATGGGGAAGTCTTGGAATGAGAAACCTCTACTGGGGAGAGATAACATATTTATCTCATCTCAAGTAGAACCTTCTTTTCACGTCCAAGATATTCTCATCTGTCTAAATCGATAATCTCTCTCCATCATAAAATAAAATAAAATAAAAAGGTTAACAAAAACGTGCCTTTTTTTGTTTTTTTTTTTGGGTAATTCAATGGGAAGACGTGCCTCTACCCGTTTTTTCAAATAGTTCAGGAGTTAACTTTTTGAAAGTATTAGTAAGGTAGTGTCAGTAGGAATGAAAACCCCAACGTGGTGATTTGATTGTGGGAGTACTATCACCACGACCCTAGCCCTTTTCCAAAAAAAAAAACAAAAAAGAAAAAAAGAATTGTGACGTGAATATCACTAATTCATAGACTCACTAAATAGTGTGATACTCACTAAATAGTGTGATTTGAGTCTATTTTTATACTAAAAACGTTTCAGAGATAAATTCATTATGATTCAAGAGATATCATAATTTTATCATGAAATGTTCATCTTCTATTCTACATTAAATCAAAAGATGTGACATTTTAAGGCACATCTTTGTACTCCTTATAATGGAAGCATTTTAAGGGTCATTCAAAGTTTTATCGTGTGCCAAGACTATGGCTTATAATAGTATAATTTCAGGGAGATGTAATACATTGTTGGGGAGACTATTTATCTTTTGTTCATTGAGGTCATAATTTTTTGTCCCTTAAATTTTAAAATGGGTGGTTGTAAGAGTTTCATTAAATAGACACAAAGCTCAAAAAAAAAACGTGACTCACCCAAAAAAAAATTATCGGACTTTGTGACGCACCCAAAAATTATTGGCAGAACCTTCATCTTTATATGCTCGATTCTTTGAGCACCACTACTTCAGGAACTCCTCCATATAAGAGACTGAATACAAAAGATATTCATCTTATGCGTGGAAGGGTATTCGGATTGGACTATTTCATCTGAAAGATAATGTCAGGTAGGTTATTGGAGATAGTCGGCTAGTAAATTTTTGGGCAGACTTATGGTTATCAGAAAAGTCGATATGGGAATCTTGTGGTATGACTGTTCATCAGAACCTTGAGGTTGCTATGCCAAAGGTTTCTTATCATATTGGCGGTGTTTCTAGATCTTAGGTATTACCCTTACCGGTATCAGGTTCTTTGTCACAAATATGGAAGGAGGTTGAGACTATTATTCTTCCACTACAACAACACAAGGATTTTCTTGTGTCAATTCATTCTGCGAGCAGTTTGTTCTCAATTAAATGAGCTTGGGAGTTTATTCTTAACAAGGGAACCACCCAAACATTTTTTCAAATCCCTGTGGTCAGCAAAATGTCATCCCCAACCTAAATGGTTCATGGTTGGCCCTTCATCATCGCTTACCTTCTATTTCTCTCTATAGATCCTCCTGTATGTTCCTTTTGCAAAAATCGTGATGATCATTCATGTCATCTTTTATTTCTTTGTGATTTCTCGCATGTTATATGAAGGCCGGTTGTATGGAGGTATGGTAAGCGCTTCATCTTAGGCACTTCTATTCCTATTACATTGAGAAACTGATTAGTATTCAGACTCGAATCAAATAGATTCTTCAATATTTGGACTTCTTTATTCTTCACAACTATGTGGTTCTTATGGGCGGAACGCAATCGAAGAGTTTCTAAGATAGGTTGACTAGAAGGGAGCAATTGGTCACACAGATCATTTCTCATGTTAGGGAGTTAGCTGATGTTTCATCCTAGACTTTTCCTTTCTCAAAAAAGGCGATAATTGATAACTTAAAGTTCAAATGGTTTTTCCAGAGGATAAAACTATTACTCCAGTGACATGGATGTTTCCTAGCCCTAATCATTTCAAGCTAATCATTGATGGGGCTTCATTACATAACTCAGACCAAGTAGGGGGGTGGTGTTATTAGGAATTCTAATGGTATTTTTATTGTAGCATTTGCCAACCCTTTGGAATCGCTTCTAAGAATTATGCGGAATTCTTCGCTCTTGAAGAAGTTTTGATAAGCTTCAATGCTACCCAATTCAGATTGAGAGTGATTCAACATTGCTCATTAATGTTGTGTATGAATGCCCCCGACCACCATGGGGGTTATATACAGTTGCATTAAATTGTCGACAATGTCTTTCTAATTGTGGGTGGTCCGTCTCTCACATTTTTTCATGAGGCTAATATGGTGGCTGATATTCTTGCAAAGAGAGCTACATCTCGTCTAAAAGCTCCTGTTTGGCATTCTTGACCGCCGGATTTTATTTGCCTTGCTTTAACTCATGATTTGGCACAGGTACCCCTTTCTAGGGTTTGTAAAGTAATGAGCTGCAAACATTTTATTTTTATTTCTCAATGAAAAACGGGGAGGGGGCCTTCTCCCCCCACTAACTTATCCAAAAACCAAAAAAAAATAAAAAAAAGTAAAATAGATAAACTTATTTTTTAAAAATATTTCATGTTTTAAAAATATTATATCATCCAAATTTCTTGTCATAAATTTTTAAATACTTCAAACAAATTATACAATTTTTTTTTTTTTTTTTTTACAGAAAACCAATTTGCAAACTTTTCATAACAATTTAATTTTTTTTATTTACAAAATTTCTTATTATAATATTTAAAAGCATTTCAAAAACCCTTAAAAAAAGGATTTTCAGTTTCAACATAATGAAATAACACTCATCAATTATTTATTTCATGCTAATATTATCATTTAGCATTTCTTCAACAAATATTCACCCAAAAACGTTTCAAGAAACTTTAAAATTAAGGATTTTCATTTTCAAGAATCCTTAAAAATAGGTTGTTCAATGGAATGGGACACGGATCTCTAGGTACGATAAGGCCAATAAGGTGACCGAAAATAATAAAAATGGCCCATTAAGTGGTTCTAAATTTTAATAGGTGCCCCTTCAAAGTTGGGCCAATTAATGGACCAATTTTTTTTTGACAAATAAAATTAAGGGTGCGGTTTGTATAGAGCCTAGACTCTAAACAATCAAATTAGAGCTTACCTTCAAATAGTGTTGAGAAATGTAGTTTCAATACTGGAAATCATTGTGATAACTTTAAAATATATTTTCATTTTCATTTATACAGTTTGAAGCTTAAAAAATGGTGTAGATCGATAGATCTATGAAAACTTGATATCTTGAAAATTGACGGTCCAAAAATACGTTACAAAATACACCATTTTGAAAACTTGAAATCTATTTTTTTTCTCAAGTCCATGCATCTTGATATTGAAATGAACAATTTGAGATCGATAAATCTATGCAAACTTGAAATCTTGAAAATTGACGGTCCAAAATACGTGACAAAATACACCATTTTGAAAACTTGAAATCAATTTTTTTCTCTTGTCCATGAATCTTGATGTTGCGATGAACAATTTGAGGATATTTAGGTATCAAAACAACCTCTTCTAGTGAAATTTTTTAGGTCGGCTTTAATTTGATGGTTTAGAGCCTCGGCTCTATATAAACGTTTCCCTAAAATTGATCAACTAGTTTGTAATACTTATCTGGTCCTATTTAGTAATCCGGATCCTATTTTGTGGATGTCATCTTGTTGGTAATGCTCCAAATTTTGTGATGTCATCTTTACCTTAGCTACTAATTCCCAAATAAGAAAAATAAAAAATAAAAAAATTTGTATTTTATATGGGCTGATTCCAAGCAAAGGCTCCTCACCTAGCCCAAAGATTATTTGGGCATAGCGCGCGCGACCAGAGGCTGGATCAAAGGCCATAAAATGCTGCTTGAACGCGGTCAAATGCCAGGCCCATCGTGGAGGCCCATGGGCCATCGTGTAGGAATCCACAGGAAGTAGGGGCACCCCTTTAAATTTAGGCCACTTTATTGGCTAGTTCGTGTTTTTATCCGTCAACTCATTCGGCTGTCTTATCCAGATTGCTCTCTATCGATTTCATGCACAGAGTCCCTATTTTTGAGGATTCATGAAATGTTAAATGAAAATATTACAAAATCTAAAAAATTCATGATAACGTTTTCCTTACTAGAGCTCATTTTAATTTTAGTACCAAAATTAATGCCCATTTTGCATATCAATATTTTTTAAAGATAAATGAACGATTACCTTTGGAATATAGGCAAGAGATAAGTCCATTATTTGAAAGTTTAAAAAATTATAAATTATATTTCAGTTCTCGTATTTTCTTATTACTGGAAATTAATTTTTCTTTCCAATTGGCATCCCGTATCTTTTTAAAAATTATAGTTAGTGGCAGTTAAATAAATCCAAAACCACTTTAAATATATAATTTTCACTGGAATATGGAAATGTAAAAAAACAATCCACAAAATCAGGTAGTCTACGTAATAATCCTAGGTATCTAAACTCCACGTCCAACTTCACAGGGACTCCTATTGAATAGAGGATAGATATCCCATTAATCAGATAATGGCATAGAATTTTGGATTGATTCTCATCTGCTTAAAACAAAATCATCATATAAATTGTTGATAAGATTTACTACCTGAATAGTTCGTTCCAAATATTGTGCCATAATATAAATCTTCTTGAAAGAGGAGGGAGATACCTGAAACTTTTGGTAGAGAGAGAGAAGACGTTTCAGATTCTGTAGGGAGAAGTAAGCAACAAGGTATGTCATCTTTCCGCATGTTCTCTTTAATTTTTTTCGGTGATTTTTTTTACTTATTTCGTGTGAAAGATGTCATGAATTTGTTTCCCTATTTCTCAAATTCATGTGAGTAGTCTCTGAGAGAAATTTTTGTTCCAGAATTTACTATTTATCCACCACCGTCGATAAACAACACAAAAAAGAGATCAAAATAGCAGAGAAAAAATCAAAATTGTCAATAATCTTCATACTGATGTGGCATCAAGGTATTGGGACCCACCCATATGAAGGTATAAAATCTTGGGGTTCTTTCTCCCTAATTCAATAGGATTCTTTCTCTCAATCTCTACCTTCTCTCTGTCTTTCAAAACTTGGTTAGAGAAAGATAGGAAGAGAGCTGTCATTCGAAACTTGGTTAGAGAAAGATAGGAGGTGACGGGAGAGAGAGAGAAGTTAGGTCCTAAATAGTTATAAACCCACCCCTTCTTTTTACACAACACCCCAAAGTTTATAGTCCTTGGGTCCTCTTCTCTGTATCCAAAAGTTTAAGGTTCATGGTCTTCTTGTTGGCTTCATAGAATTTTGTTCATGGTAAGTTTGCTTTCTTCCTCTTCTCCTTAGTTCTTTGGTTTTTTATTTGTTGCAATTTGTTTTTGAACTTTGGGGTTTTAAGGCGCAACTTGCAAGGGCTTTTGTATTTTAAAAGCTATTAAAACAAAAAATGAATCGAAAACATACAAAACAAAAAACAAAATCTAGGCCTTTTTTTTGGCTTTTTTTATTTTTATTTTTAAACTGTGATTTCAAAAAGAAAAGAAAAACAGAGATTCCAAAAAAAAAAAAAAAAGTGGAAGAAGAAGAAACATAGAATAAATTTTCCGCTTTGTGAATTTTTTATTTTTTTAATTGTTTAGATAAATTGTGGTGGTTTACTTATTTTCTCCCTAATTATGATTGTGGTTCATGAGTAGTTTTTTAATTTTATATTATGATATTTTTGTTTTGCATTTTCTTTACAAATTTTGAGTTATTGTATTGCCAAAGATAATTTCGTTGTTTTTTTTTATTTTCCAAAAGGTGTATATTTTTTTATATTTTTGTAGGATTATCAATTCTCCCTTTTTCTTTATTTAATAATTTTCTAAGTTATTTTATTAATTATTTAGGTTCTCTTGTTTTTCACCCCTGGTTTTGTGGGTCATTCGATAGAAGTGAATGTTCTCACAATATGAATATTAATCTCTTTGATTTATTTCCCATTTGGTGTTTTTCATATATATTCTTAACTTTCTTGTTCCATATTCATGTCTAATTGTTGTTTTTCATTGATAATTCTTAAGTTTCTTGCTCCGTATTCACGTCTAACTCTCCCTTTCTTTGCTTATGTCGCAGTGAGATAACTAAGAGCCAACTTCTGCAATCCACTCATGGAAGTACGACATGACGCCTAAAGTTAAAAAGTAGGGAACCTAACAGAAGTAGGAACCTGTCTTAAAAAGAAGAAAGGATACAAAACATGGTAGTAAAGATTTTCATAGCTTCATGAAATCGTTACTTCCCTCCAGTAATGATATGAAACAATTTGAGTCTGATGCGGCCACGAAAGAGTTCCTAAGCATCATAAGCTAAGAAGAACATGAATCGCGACTGAGCGCAGATAAGTTAGAATTGACCACAGATGACTTAGAATGGCTTGCTACTTGCTTCCCAAATCCAGATGAACTTACAAGGGTAGTGGAGGAGTTGTAGGAAGCCTCTTCGAGCCCCCCTTCCCCCTCCCCCCCTACCCCCTTGAAGAAGCTCTCTATCCATACTCAGTTAAACCCACGGCGAAATTCTCTTAATGGAGATTTAGAGTTACAAGCATCGACAACCATTGATATGCAATGGAATGAGGAACCCCATACTTTTTCCTTGAAGACATTGGAATGCGGGATGATGTGATTGGGCGGCGAAGAAAATTGCTTTTGTATACGGTTTTTATGAATTCATGTAGAAATGAGTCCCTTTCAAAAGTCTATTTTTGCGATTGATTTTTTTATTTAATTTTTAAAGACATAATTTCTAATATGGATATCTAGAATATAAAAATAAAGAAAACATTTAGACTGTTAGTTTCTACTATTTTCAAACGGACTGCCCATTTGCATCCATCTTTACAATGGATGCTTTATACATCAGAGGACATAAATGTAGCTTATGAAAAAAATTTCCATTGCTCTTATGATGTACATTCCTCTTATTATAATAAGACATTTGTCTGTTGGGTGATGTGATTGGGCTGCATAGGCAATTGCTCTTACGATATACATTCTTTTTATTATAATAAAATTACATACTAATACAAGAGTAATTTGGGAATTTATACAATGAGACTATTTACCTTTGGTATAAGGAGGTCACATTTACTATACCTATCCGATATGAAATCTGCTAGCTTAAGTGTGTCATAAAATTCGAAAAAATTTTCTTTTAAACTTTGAGTTTGATCAATAGATACCCAATTTCACATTCAATGGTCAAGATTAATTGTAACCACTTTTACCAAGGTAAATGGACTCATTGTATACTCTCCTAAGTAATAATTAGTAAACAAATATATAATTCTTTTGTGGGAGTATAAGACACATGCCGGCCAAATAGCTACATGGTGCATTTACTTAATCGAAATTTTAGCCCAGTTGGGGATTCAAATCGCATTAGAGGATATCCGTCACTTTTTTTTACTTACCTTAAAAAAAAACAAACGATCTACCTAAAAATCACTGGTCGATTTTTTCAATAAGAAAAGGTTTTGAGTAAAAAAGAACTTACATATCACCGATGTTTTTCCTACAATCTTGACCTCGAAATCTAAGGACATTAATCATCTTGACCTTGAAATCTAAGGATATTAATCATCTTGACCTTGAAATCTAAGGATATTAATCATCTTGACCTCAAAAAATATGAATTTTTGTTTCAAATAAGGATTACAAAAATAAAAAAGATGAGTGCATCACGATTGTCTGGTAGTATTTCATATTTCATTTTTTTTCTATAAATCGAAATGACCTGAAATTTGGAGAGTATATACATCTTAGTGAGGCACACCTAATAAAAATATAAAATAATAATTTATGAAAATAAAATTGATTAAAATACCCCTGAAACATTTTCGAGGTATTTTGGTCAATATTTTTCATGTAAAATATGTTTTTGATATTTTTTGTAGATTCATCTATTTTTTATTAACACACGCTCCAAATTTCAGGACATTTGAATTTGTAAAAAAAAATGAAAAATGAAACACTACCGGACAATCGTGACTGTGCGATGAACTTTGGACGGTGATGAAGGTAGGCAAAATCACCATTCATTTTCACCTACATATGTGTGTGTGTGTGTGTGTGTGGGAAAACGTTTATCGAGGCTCTAAATAATCAAATTAGAGCTTACCACAAAACTTTCACTAGAAGAGGTTGTTTTGATGCCTAAATATCCTCAAATCGATCATCTTGACATCAAGATGCATGACATGAGAAAAAAATGGATTTCAAGTTTTGGAAATATTGTATTTTGTAACGCATTTTTGGACCGACCATTTTCAAGATTTTCAAGTTTTCATAGATCTTTTGATCTACACTATTTTTGAAACTTCTAACTTTATATATAAAAATAAAAATATATTTTAAGGCTATCACAAAGATTTCTAGTATTAAAACCACATTTCCCGATACTATTTGAAGGTAGGCTCTAATTTGATTGTTTAGAGCCTAAGCTATATATATATATATATATATATATATATATATATATATATATATATATATATATATATATATATATATTTATATATATATGGCAACTATATAAAAACTTATTACAAACCATTTCAAGCATGTTTAGTCAATATTTAGTTAAATGACACCTCACAGTTATATTCGACATATGATGCGTGGAGTTTTATGCTATTAATTCCAACGTTGAGGCATTGGTGCCATTAAAGTTTAGTTAAATGACAACTGGCAATTATATTCTACATATGATGTGGAATTTTATGCTATTAATTCCAACCATGAGGCATTTGTGTCATTATCATATCAAAGGGAGTTTATTTTTGTTCTTAGATCATGAAGCACTGAAATGCATTAATAGGAAATATAAAATAAATAAGTGACATGCTCGATAGGTAGCAGGAGTTTACCTTTGTGGTAGATGATGTCAATTCAAGGCAATATGAGCTT